>NC_134039.1:88529036-88846585 GCF_965140245.1 Athene noctua
TCCTCCTCCATTTCATGCATCATTCTCTGCAAACTCTGAAGCTCATGTTTCAGTTGCTCGTTTTTGATCTGGAAGTCTGTTGCATCTTGCTGATAGTTTCCAATACTTCCATTAAGTTCTGCCAGCTGATTCATGAGCCTTTCTTCCAAATCATCCTTCTCTGTCTCTAGCGTGTCCTTCAGTTCTGTCATCCTGATGAGGTCATCTTTGGTTTTTTCGACTGTTTGTTCCATCTGTGCCACTATGTCCTGAAGAGTATTCAACTCATGGACTTTCTCTTCCACTTGGGTCTCTAAAGCCCTCTTCTCACCTGCTAAAGTCTCAACACACATGCGAATATCACCCAGCTGTTGCTCTGAAGCCCTCCTATTATCTTCCAGTTCTGTGATCCGCTCTGTGAGCTCCGCTATCTGCTGTATGTAGGTACCAAGATCTTCACAAGGGCTACTACCTTCAAACGCTTTTTGTTCCAGCTCTGCAGTAGGAGACTCGGGTCTAAAACTTACATCCACTTGATTTTCAGTCTTCTCCACTGGTGGCAGTGTGGCAACTGCCTGATTTGTTTCTTCTCCTGTTGTCTTTTGAGCAACATACTTGTCTAAGAGTTCTCTGCTTTCCTTCAGCTTAGATTCTGTTAACTGCAAATGACACTTCAAGTCTGCGATCTCTTGACTAAGAGACTCCTTTTCAGCCATTACTGTCTCAAGCTGAGTAGAAAGAGAGTGATAATCCCTCCTAGAGCTGTCCAGATCTTCTTTCAGACTAGTATTCGTAAAGATATCGCCAGTCCTATGTAGCTCTCCATCTGTAAAATGCATCTCTGCTCTAAGCTTCTCATTCTCCTCCTCCAGTTCCAGGATCTTCTGTTGCTTTGACTTTGCAAATTTCCTCATTTTCTCCTTCATTCCATCAATTTCTTGTCCAGCTTCCTGTAGCTGCTTATCTGTTTCCTCTTTTTTCGCTTCAACACTTTTCAACTTAATGAAAATTTCCTGCTTTTCCTGCCTAACAGTTTCCAAAACACGCTGAATCCGCTCAGCCTCATTACTCACGTTCTCATATGACTGCAGGAGAGTTTCATATTCTTTCTGAAGCTCCCTGTATTTCTGATGCCACTCAGAACTCTCAGCAGCTTGAAAGCTTTTCAAAGATTCCATCTCTTCCTCCAGCTTCTCCTTCTCTAGAACAACTCTATCTAGAGTAAATGTCAGGTTTTTACAGCATCCATCAAGATTCTGATTTTCTATAAGTACTTTATCAACTTCTGCAATAAGTTTTTCTCGCTCTTCAGTGAGGCCTGCTAACTTCTCTATTAAAGTATCTGTTTCTTTAACATGGCCACATATTTGGCTTTCCATATTTGTCAACTTGATATTAAGATTTTCAACAGTAGTTTTTGCATTAGCCAGCTCCTCTTTTAGAGATTTGCTTTCCTTTAATGCCTCTTTTCTAGAGATAAGTGCAGCTTGCAGCTTTCTCCGCATTTGATTCTTCTGTTTAGCTGCTTCTGCACCATCATTTTGCTTCTCCTGAATTTCAAGCAACTCTGTTTGCAGTCGCTTGCTTTGTTCTTCATGTACCTGAGCTTGAGTTTCCAACTGACTACATAGTCTCTTCACTGAATCCTCTTTTTCCAGCAGCTGTGCCTGCACATTATTGAGAGCTTCACTTTTCTCTCTTAACTGCAAGTTAAGAAATTCCATGTCTTCATCCTTTTGGTGCATAAGTGTTTTCAGGTCTTCCAGACTGTCCTCCCTAGAAATTTTTGCTTGACTCTCCTCCAATTCTGCCTGAAGACTTGCTGCCTTGGCTTCAGCTTGGTCAGAGGTTCTCTTCAGCCCTTCTATCTCCAGAAACAACTGTGCTATGTGCTCTTGCAAATGAAAGACTAATTCTGATTTACAAGCAAGTTCATTTTGCATATGGCTAATGTTATATTCCAACTCCTCTTTCTCCATACACAATTCTTCAAGTTTTTTCTTGAACTCTTCCCCAGAAACATCTTCAACTTGCACAGGCTTGTTATTTGTTGTATTTTCTGCTTCCAAGCATAAGGAATCCAACCCACCTTGATTTCCAAGAACAGCCTCCATCGATCCTTTCTGTTCCTGGAGTTGTCTGAGCTGAGCTTGGATGCTCTCCTTCTCCTTGCTTTGCTTATCAAATTGTTCTTGTAGGATGTTGTAATCATCTTTTTGCTGTTTCAGCTGTTCTCTGTGATGCCTGTCTTTTTCTTGGGCCTTTTTTATGGTGTCTTTGCGAGATACCAGGGCTTCCTGAAGCTTTTTTTGAAGTTGTTCTTTTTCTTGTTCAAGAGCTGAAATCCTCTCTTTCAAAACAGACTTCTGATTTTCTTCAAGATTTGTAGCTGCTGAACTATTTTTTTCATTTTCTTTATAATATTTTGGGCTTTTATTGGTTTCAGTTACTTTGTCATCAATTGTCTGACTCTCCAAGATTCCATCTTTAATTGAAACAATGTCTGTCTTACCTTGCAAGCTTCGCCTCATTTCCTCAATCACTGCCTGCAATTGTGCTTCAGCACTTTCTTTATCCAGCAGATCCTTCCGGATGCTCTGCAACTCGGATTCCTTTTCAGACAGCAGTTGAATTAGATACACCTCACTGGGCTGGCTTTCAGGAATCACTTCTCTATTTGTCACACTTGTCATATTTTCTCCCCCTTCCACTCCATGAGCCACTGAGGTTTCCAATTCACGTTCCCTTCTCAACTGTATTAACTCATTCTCCAGTTTGCTAACTTTCTGCAGAAGCTCCTTCCTGTTAACAAGTGCTGCTTGCAGCTTCCGCTTTACTTGCTCGTTTTCTTTTTGCAGAAGTTCAAGTTTATTTACTAATACCTCACTTCCTTTACCTGCTGCCTCTGTCTCATCTGGCTCAGATGCCCCACATTTCAGATATGCATCTTTTGTTTCTGTGTTTTGGTCTTTTTCTTCCTGGGCTTTTAATAATAGACTTGTTTGCTCTTTAAGACTTTTCAGCTCATTTCCTAGAGAAAATTTCTCTTCATTCAGCAGGACCATTTTCTCAGACATGCTGACACTGATCTCTGTCATCTGTTGGTCTTTCTCCAGCAAGGTTTGTTGCAGGCTCTCTATAGACCTGGTGTGTTCAGCAACAAGCTGTTCTAGGTTTGCTGCTTCCTGTCCCTTTGAGGCTAAGTTTTGGGAAAGCTCTTCTATCTCAGCAGTATTCTTTCTCAACAGTTCTTCTAGATCAAGTACTTCACATTCCTTCTTCTCAATCTGGCTTCTCAGATCTTTTAGTTGCATGTCTTGGTCAGAAAGCTGAAGTTGTGCTTCATCCAAGTCTTTCTGCAAAGCTTCAATTTTTATCTCCTTGGATTTAAACTCATTTTTAAGGCTGTGGATTTGTTCTCTCAGAAGACTGCTTTGACTGTCTGACAGTCTCTGCTTTTCTGAAAGAGCTAGATTTTCCTCAAGTTGCTTCACTTGCTCTTTCAGTTCTGTTATGGTAGAAAGTTCCTTCATCTGACACAGGAGTTGATCTCGTTCTTCAGTCAAAACACAAAATGCACTGTCAGAATCCTGTATTTTTTTCCTGTATTCCTCAGTCAACTGGTTTAGCCTATTTATTTCTGCATCTTTTGCTCCTAAATCTTTCTTATAGGATTCTTCTGATTTCTGCAGAATCATCTGCAGTTCTGTAATTTGGTTTTGTAACTTTAGCAGTTCTTGAGATTGAGAGGTGCCAGGCTTTGGATCTGCTGTAGAGACTTCTTGAATTGCCTCCATCTCCCCTCTGCAAGGGACAGTGCTCCCCTGGGGCACTTCTTGAAGAGTGATTCTATTTTCCTGAAACACACCAATTTGCTGCATTTCTATTTCTCTCGGTAATGAGCTACTGCCCAACTCACTTTGTGTATCTGAAGTCTTTTGCTCTTCCCTCTCAAGAAACCATATCTGGGAATTATCTTCCAGCTGGTTAGCTGCTGCTTCTGTTTGGTTACCTACAGATGTTTGGCTATTTGGGCCCTTGAGCTGCCTTTTCAGAAAAGTTATTTCTTCTTGGGCTTCTTTCAGTTCCAGCAGCAAAACTGACAGCTCTTTCTGTTTCTCTGCAGCAAGATATTCTAGAATTCCAGGTGGACAACTTTCCTCAGTAAACTGCTCGCTTCCATTGGGAAAATCATCTGTTCTTGCCTAAAAGAAAATAATAGGTTTCAATTTTCCTTTGAATTCTGTAAAACAGTCACTTTTGAAAGTATCTGCTTTCCATATCTGTAGTTTAAGAATACCCTTTCTTGAGCTGGCTATTGTAATAAATAGCAGTCTCACTAATAGCAGGACGACTCCTCAGGTAATTTCTGTTCATTTGAGTTTCTGAAGTTGCAGCATGAAAGATTCTGGATTTAGGATAAGTTATATATAAATATTATATAGAAAAATAACTTCCTATTCCCTTACTTCCCATTCTCTCTTGATTACAAGATATTATGATTCTGAAGTGTTTCAGTTCTGAGATTCTCACAAGCCCTTCAGTGTACTTATTCAGCCACATTTTCCTGGCGTCCTACCAGTAGTCTCTGAATGAGGAGGTTTTGCCCTCTATTCTACCTGTCCACAGCGTAGAGGCCCATATTCCAGTCTATGTCCACCTCCAAAGTGAGACCACTAGACAAAGCATCTGGACTAAATGGCTTGGCTTTTTATAAATAACTATCTGTTTCCTCCCACCCCCAGAAACATTACAAAAGAAAAGCAGTCACAAATCCTCCCCAGAAAGCATGTATTAGCACCCCACCAGTAAGTCAACACCTTGTGCTGTAAAGGCTGTCTGTTCATCAGTTTTGAGGGCAGACACACCTTACGGGGAACGGTTAAAGCTATCTCTTAAAGCCTGTGGCCATGTTGCAACAGCCACTTTAAATTATGGGATGTTAAAAAAATCCAACTCTTTGGGGCTTTTGAACTAAATTAAAGTTTTCATATCCACAGATGTATACAATACTGAGAGGGAAAAATGTTCTGGACTAAATTTGTACCTCAGGGAACTCCAAAGTGTCATCAAAAGGCTTTTGCACTTCAGAATTCACCAGCTCTCCTGACACACCTAGTGATAAAAGATACACTTGTCACCATCAGCATAACAAGTTGCATGTAAAGTCTACTGACTTTAGTAAGTGAAGACACAATATATGGGACTGGAACTTCTCTAGTTTCCAAGGTGAGAAAGCAAAAAAGAAGAAAAAAAAAAAAGAGTTTGAGCTTACGCACTGCACCCAGATGTCCCCAATAGCTCTGCATGAGCAAAACCTCCTGCATTTGCTGCATGCTGGCATCCCCTAAGTCTATAATATATCCAGCCTCTACAGATGATGAAGAGGCAAAGACAAGTGAACTTGGGAAGAGGTTGTTTTGTTTTGGGTTGGGTTTTTATATGTAATTTGGGGGTGGGGGTGGTAACTCCAGAAACAGAAAGAAATTCACTTGCAGAGAGGAACCCAATTATTCATCTTAATTCTCTTCTGTGTCTTACACATCACCCTTCACATATACAAACACACTCTCCTTCAAACCCTTCTCTCTTTCTCATCTTAGGAACAACCTCTTTTTTCTGATATATCCTATCCATCCCATATTAGAATGTTCTCTTCTACATCACATGCATCTTTTCCATCTCCTGTACATCTTTCTACTCTGACTTCAGAGCTCCTCCTTCCAAATCACCTTAGATTTGTCCCTGAAACTTCTCAAATTTCCACAATTTTCTTGTCACATGCCTTATTCTGTGTCCTCACCAGCAGAAGTAGAAGAGCAGTCTACACAAGAGGCCGGAGCTTCCAGAGTCTGCAAGTCTTGCAATTTCACCTCAGGTCCAACGTTCTGATTCTATCGGTTGAAGAAAAAACACTTAGTTTTGAGCCATGATCTTTGCATTAGAAGACATATCTTAGCTGCCTGCTGCTCTGCCAAGCTTTAAGTAAAAACTGTCAGTCCCAACTTTAGATGCAACTCTGATGCCTGCTGAAAATAAATTTTATAAAAGGTAATTGGTTGTGATGTTAAGCAAGAGACTAAGATGTATCTCAGCAGGTAAGGATATCAATGAATGCAATGATTCTAATAACTTCCTTCCTACCTTGAGACACTTGCTTTGAATATGGGCCAGCAGTGTGTACCCGCAGCCCAGAAAGGCCCCGTGTGCTGGGCTGCACCCAGAGCAGGGGGGGCACAGGGCCAGGGGGGGATTCTCCCCCTCTGCTCCGCTCTGGGAGACCCCCCTGCAGGGCTGGGTCCAGCTCTGGGGCACCAAGAGCAGAAGGACACGGACCTGCTCCAGCGGGGCCAGAGGAGCCACGGAGATGCTGGGGGGGCTGGAGCCCCCCTGTGAGGACAGGCTGGGAGAGTTGGGGGGTTCAGCTGGAGGAGAGAAGGCTCCGGGGAGACCTTAGAGCGGCCCCCCAGGGCTGAAAGGGGCTGCGGGAAAGGGGGGAGGGACAGGACGAGGGGGAACGGGGTTAAACGGACAGAGGGGAGATTTAGATGGGATCTGAGGCAGAAATTCTTCCCTGTGAGGGGGGTGAGGCCCTGGCACAGGCTGCCCAGAGAAGCTGTGGCTGCCCCCTCCCTGGAACGGTTCAAGGCCAGGTTGGACGGGGCTTTGGGCAACCTGGGCTGGTGGAAGGTGGCCCTGCCCGGGGCAGGAGGATGGGAACTAAATGATCTTTAAGGTCCCTTCCAATCCAAACCATTCAATGATTCTATGACCTTCAGTGCTTCAGAAGGACTAACTACAGATTCATCTTTCAGTGAACCACCCAAGAAGAGAAGGTGAGAGGTCATGTGTCTGTCACTGTATGCCTCACAATTCCAGCAATATTTCTGGCTAGTTCCAAAAGCAAATTGTCTTTCACCGCAATAAACAACTGGCACCTCTAGTGCTACTTCTGTGGGAAAAGTTTTGAACTAGAGTTCAAAGAGATTACGAGTCAGAACTAAGTAAAGTTCTAAAAAAAGCTCCGCCCTCCCACCTCAAAAAAAGCAAGTAAAACCCTGACCCAATAACGGAAAAACTGAAACCAAAATGAAATGCCCAGAATTCACATTTGCTGTAACTGCCTACAGCTCACACAGACCTAATGAAATGATCTCCAGCCCCTAGTTCTAGAGGACTGTGCCTTTGCAGGCTCCAAGCACTGAAATGGGATGTACTGGTGCACATGACCCAGCCCCCAGACTGGGTCTGGATTCACACATATCCTGAAGTCACGGGTCAGATGTACAAATAGCAGGATACAGCTGTCCAAGTGTAAGTACACACAGGGAAGCTACTTAGACTCTTTTTATAATTAAGACATTGAAATGGAAAATACAAGGATTGGATTCACTGACCCTTTTTCAACACCCACCTCAGTCCAGGTGAATCATACAGCAAAGAACCTGTTATCTCAACTGTCTATAAAGGGGCTCTAGAAAACAGCTTGAAAAGAGGTGTGTGTATGTGTATACCTGAAGTTAAGCAGGATAAGGTGACTCAAATTGCCTTCTCCAGTTCCAACATGAGTTTTTGCCCTAATACTTCACAGTAATATATACACTATAAACTCTGTTGGAGTGGGAGAGGAATGTATTAGATAAAACACAGCATCATTATCTTTCCCCTGATGGCAGGTTGGAAATGAGTGGTGCAGTCTGGAAGGAGCCCATACCTTGCTCTAAGCTAACAAACAATTCTACAACAAATTCCTAGCACAGATATAGAGAGGCAGTCACCTCCATCACCTTGCTGAGTATAAGGCAAGCAGCAGGTACCTAATCCTGCTCTCATCTCACCAACAGACTGACTGCAATTGCACCTGCAGCTGTTCACAGTGAAAGATCACTTGGAGAGAGTCTAATTGTCTCCCACTTGACAAAGAGAACTCAGCTTCCTCCAGTCAGTCTGCCAGATCCCCATCAGGGCAGTGGCAATGGACAGGGTTGGTTTGAAAGGCATCCTATAATGACAGCTGAGCCTTTGGAGTCATATTTCCTGAGCCTTGTCTCAGTTTAGCCTATGGTTTTGCTGAAGAACTAACTCACAAGAGGCAGAAAATAACACGAACGTGGACTGGGTGAATGAAGGACATGAGAATTTCACACAGACAGCAAAGCGAAATACAGTCCAATAAGAACACAGTACAAGCAAGTATTTGGAAGCTATTTCTGTCTTTCATTATTAATCCAGTTAATAATAACCTTCCAAAGAGGATTGTCAAAAAAAGGCCATAACAGCTTAGCTGTTTTAAGGCCAGTCCTTGACCTACTTTAGTTTTAGCTTATTTCAGCTGCTCAATCATTACCTGCTTTACACTTTCTGCAACCATCACAGCTTCTTGCTGCGGCTCCAGGAGAACAAGTTGCAAGTGTGGTATTTCTGAAACATTCAAAACACAAACAATCTCTTTGAAAATTAAAACTCTGATTTAGAGAGTACCAGGATATTCTTCCAGGAGCTTTAGAGAACAGGGCACATGGCTGTTAGTAACACTTGTGTACTGGAGATAGATATATATAACATTGTCATTGGATAATGTGTTTTGGTTTGGTTTTTTTTTTTTTTTTTTAAGAGGCAAACCACCAAAACAACATGCTGTTTTAAGCAACTTTTAGAAAAGAACAATTGCTGTTATACAGACTAGAATTAAAGGACAGCAGATAGAGTTTCAAGTTTTAAGAAACATTTTATAAAGGAGGAGAAAGAAAAAACTATTGTCACAAAATGATTCAAATTTCATTTGGATAAAAATGAAATGAGAAACTTAAAATTAGAGAAGAATAAACCACTCAAGTGATATGGTCCAAATCAAGATTGGTATAAGAACTCATTTGCTGTATGACTCAGGATATTTTTACACTTATATTTCCATAAACTGGCATATCATTTTCACCATGTCACTGTACACAGTGAGCGACTGGTATATGAGGGGAACGCAGTGGATATCATCAAGGCCTTCAGTAAGGCTTTTGGCATTGTCTCCTGTAAGAGCCTCACAGAGAAGCTGCTGATGTATGGGCTGGATGAGCAGGCAGTGAGGTGGATCAAAAACTGTCCAAATAGCCAGCCAAGAGGTGGTGATCAGCAGCATGAAGTCTAGTTGGAGGCCAGTAGCTTTGCAGCATACCCCAGGGGTCAGTACTGGGTCTGATCATGTTCAACATCTTCAGTAATGATCTGGATAAGGCAGATTGTACCCTCAGCAAGCTTGCAGATGATGCAAAACTGGGAGAAGATGCTGATACACCAGAGGGTTGTGCTGCCATCCAGAGGGACCTGGACAGGCTGGAGAAATGGGCTGACAGGAACCTCATGAAGTTCAACAAAGAGAAATGCAAACTCCTGTGGAAGTATAAGCCCACAGCACCAGTTTCTGCTGGGGACCACTCTGCTGGAAAGCAGCTTTACAGCAGAGGCCCCGGTCATCCTGGCTGACATCAAGCTGACTGGGAGCCAGCAATGTGACTTTCACACAGAGAAGGCTAATGGTATCCTGGGCTGCATTAGGCAAAGTGTTCCTTCGCCTCTGTTCAGCAGTGGTGAACCCACACCTGGAGCACTGGGTCCAGTTCTGGGCTCCTGTGTACAGGAGAGACATGGACATACTGGAGAGAGTCCAACAAAGAGCCACGGAGATGGTGAAGGGACACGAGCATCTCCTGTGAGGAAAGGCTGAGAGGGCCGGGACTCTTCAGCCTGGGGAAGAGAAGGCTCAGGGGGTCCCATCACTGAGCATAAATGCCTGAAGGAAGAGTGTAGAGAAGGTGGAGCCAGGCTCTTTCCAGTGGTGCCCCGTGACAGCACCAGAGGCAACGGGCACAAACTGGAACACGGGAGGTTCCCTCTGAACATGGGGAAACCCTTTTCCCACTGCGAGGGCGACTGAGCACCGGCACAGGCTGCCCAGGGAGGTTGTGGAGTCTCCATCCCCAGAGATGTTCAATAACCGTCTAGACACTGTCCTGGGCAACTGGCTCTGGTCCCTTCCAACCTCAACCATTCTATGATACTCAAGACATAGTCTAGACATTTTGATACTCCAGAGCAGAAGACAGGCAAAAGAGTGACCTGTACCATATCTAGGAAATAAAATATCACAGTAATAATTATGGTTATTTAGCTTTCCTGGTTAATTACTACAGGAAGAAAGTTTCCATTTACATTTGATACCAACAGATACCATCTCAGTCTTCTTACTACCTGGGGAGATGGTGAATGTGTTCATTCCCACGCTGGCTACTTGGCAGTAAATATCTATCTTTAAACAATTCGAGGAAGTGTCTGTGGAGAGAGCGAAAAGCAACCTTCCAACACCTATGAAGAGGTTATTGAGAAGACAGACCCAGGCTTTTTACAGTGGCGCAAGGTAGGATGATGAAGGACAGCACACATACTGAAACAAAATAGGTTCCAGCTGGAGGTAACGAAGACCTTTTTTGTCACGAGGACAGTCACATGTCATAACAGGCTGCTCAGGGAGGTTGGGCAGTCACCATCACTGGAGGTTTTTAAGACCTGACTGGATAAAGCCTTGAGCAACCTGGCCTGATCTCACAGTTGATCCTGCTTCTAGGAGGAAGCTGGACTAAAATCTTCCTTCGATCCTGTTACACGTAAATTATTCTGTGATTCTATGATTCAACTCAGTTTTGCCTAACTCTGTTAGAGATAATGCCTCAGCTTTTTAGTTTAAGAGCCAGTAAGACAACTTATACAAAGTCTTTCTTCCCCAAAAATATCAACTTAGAAGCACAAAAAACAGACCCCATTTTTATGAGCACAACTATCGATAATGATATGAAACATATGTTAATACATATGCAAAAAAATAATCCAGGACCAAGTTAAACAATTCTGTTAGGAATAAGAATTTTCATACTTTCCAATTCTGAGCATGCAGACAGGACATAGCATTAACATACAGTATAAGGTTTTCTTTTGTGCCCCTTTAAACTCTTTTCTATATAAAATGGTATTTACTGAGTTAAAAGTATTATGTATTTTGAGGAGGCTCAAATGAATTGTTTTTGTGAATTCTAACACCTGGAAAGCAGTCTGTTCATTTTCTGTAATAATGGCTTTCCTTTATTGATTCATACCATACTGTAGTCTTTCAACAACTTTTTCTTCCACTGAATAGACTAGGGAAAGCCTTGTATCTAATGTTAAGATTATTTATACAGTGATTCTGAAAAAGCAACCTCCAGTTCTCAATCCAGATGTTTGCTTTCTTTGAAACTGGCTGAACTTTACAGGCTTTTCCTGAATATAGCAGAATCATCGAATCATTTTGGTTGGGAAAGACCCTTAATATCATCAAGTCCAACTGTTTACTTAATTCTTGTCTATTTATTTAGTGTAGAGGAAAAAGTAGAAAAAGGTGAACTCAGTGGTTTCCTATGTAGCCAGAAAGACATCCAATCACTCAAAGTGCTGCTTCAAGAAAAGTTTAAGGAATCCATGTGGCTCGTAAAGAGAGCAACAGATATACTGGTATAATGCACTCCTTAGCCCATGAAAATCTAAAGACTATAAAGACTTCAAGAAGTGTTTACATTTTAGAAAGTAATAGTTAAGTTAGTTGGGAAGCATTTGTTGAAGTCTGCTTGAAAATCATCAGAAATTGCAAAATGTACGGTAAATCCTTATTTAATTCTATTCAAGTTAGTACTGGAGTACTGTGGGCAGTTTTAGGATCACATTTTCAATAAGACTGACAAATTAGAAAGTCATCAGGAGGCAAAAAGGAGTAAAAGTATTTAGAACCTACAGAGGAAGTTTGAAAGATTATGATTTTTTTTACATATGTCTATTTCATCTTTTGGTGTTTTAAGAAATTACATCTCCCAGCATTTAAAATGTTAAAAAATGTCAGTAACCAAGTGTTCAACACACCCACTGGAAACAGAATTACAGCAAAAAAGCTTGTTTTGAAGTAAACATGCAGGTAAACATGCACTGGGAAATACCTTTTAAGTAATAGGACAGTGATGCTCTAAAAGGCAGTGCATTTTTCAGGTGGAATTCCTTTCAGTGAAGGAAAAACCTGCTTTTTAAGAAAGCTGATGACAGTCTTCCAGGTACATTTTGGATATACTCAATCTTAATTCAGGGTATGGTATCAGATTAAAAACTGGATTTCTGTGAGGCCTTTGATATGATCCCACCAACATTTAAAAGTAATTCTTAAATATTTCAAGAAAATAAGTAAGATAATCACACCACCTTCAGTCTTCTGTCTTTCCAAGTTTTCTGTGGGTAGAAGTGAAGTCCCACTCTGGTCTTCCTGATCCATTTCCTGTGAGGTTGTTTCATCCTGTTTAAACACAGGACAGAGGGGAGAAAGATAAATTTCAGTACAGTTTATATACACACATTAGACTTTGACCTTTCTGTTAACCTTTTAACAAATCAACTGGCAACTTCTCAATTACTCAAATTGATTCCTATTTCTTCCCAGGCTTCCATAGTCATAACATCTGCCCATCAGCTGAGAGAACCTTTAAGAGCCTGTCTCAAGCTACACATAAGAAAGGCATTCCAATCATTCCATTCAGTTTTAATTCTCAACACACAAGAAAATTTCAGGAGACTCATATGAAAAGATCATACCTGTTTCTTCAATTCAGAGACATGCACTACTGACTGGGATTTCAGCTCATTCTGGCAGCAGACAAATTCTTCAGATTTCTGTACCAGTTCATCTAATGAAGGGGAAAAAAAGGGAGTTAAACTGTGCGTCTTGCCTTTTTTGCCTGAAATATATCCAGTTTACATGCACAATAGTATATGAGATAGATCCCTTATCTCTCAGTCACTGCTTCAGTTTTGGTCTGCAAAGGAGCTGAAACAAAATCAGTCTGAAATAATAGCTTGAGACAATATCAATGTTATTAGTTCTAATATAAGCCTACAGAGAAAATGGTACAGTTTGCTTTCCTTGGTTGTTTTACTCATAATTTTAGTAAAATCAAGACTCTGGAGAATGAGGTACATCAAAAAGAACCTACATAAGTTGATGGAAAAAATTCAACACCTTATTAAAATTAATGATAAAAAACTACACCTGGCTCAAGAAATCCATAAGCCTCAAAAGATTATAGGCTGGGGCAGTACACAAATGTTGAGGTTTAACCCCAGCCAGCAATTAAACAAAACACAGCCACTCACTCTGCCCCTGCCCTTCAGTGGGACAGGGGAGAGAATCAGGAAAAAAAGTAAGATTCATGGGTGGAGATAAATACAGTTTAAATAGGACAGAAAAGGAAGGGAAAATAATAACAGAACAAAACAAGTGATGCACAATATAATTTTGCTCACCACCTGCTGACCATTGCCCAGCCAATACCTGAGTCCCAGTGTCCCCTGGCCAGCTCCCCCCAGTCTGTATACTGGCCATGATGTCGTATCGTCTGGAATAGCCCTCTGGCTCAGCTGTCCTTGCTGTGTCCCCTCCCAGATTCTTGTGCACTCCCAGCAGCACAAGAAGCTGGAAAGTCCTTGATTTAATATAAACATTGCTTAGCAACAGCTAAAATATCTGTGTGTTATCAACATCATTCTCATTCTAAATCGAAAACACAGCACTATACTAGTTACTAGGAAGAAAATAAAATTTATTCTAACCAAAACCAGGACAACAAGGAAATCACCATATATGCTGCCCTGCTCTTAGGTTCCTCCTCCTGTAACTGGCTCTGGTCACTGCCAAAGACAGAAAGGTGGGACCACACTAGAGGGGCCTTTAGTTTGATACAGTGCAACCACTCCTATGTTCCTATGCAATTAGGAATTGATATAGGAAGACTTTCTTTATGAGCTGTTATAAAAACAAAGCGAAACAGAAGGCAACCCAATGATCCTTAGGCTCTTGAGAACCTGCTTCACCAAACTGCTGTGCTTGCTCACCCTGTAGTTTCTGTATTGTAGCACTGTTTTCAGCAGACAACACCAACAGGCGGTCAACATCCTGTTTCAGCTGATCATTTTCAGCTACAAGGCCAGCATGGCTAGACTGCAGCTCTTGCTCAGCCACCTTAAGACAACTGATTTGCAGGTTTTTCTCTTCCACCTCCAGCCTTTGTTCCTGCTCCAGGTCTTTATACTTCTCCTCTAATTCAGCTTGTGCTCTTCTTGCCTCTTCCAGCTGTTCCAATAGACACTGCACCTCCTCCTGCAAACGATGGGAGGACAGCTTCCTCTCAGCTAGTTCCAGCTCCATCTTCTCTCTGAGATCCTGAGACTCTTGTCTCTCTGCATCTAGCACATCCCTCAGGGAGCTTAGATCCACTTCCATCTTCTGGCACTGATCTCGGAGTGTCTGTAAAAGGATACGGAAATTAATTTAACTCTCAACTAGTTCAATACATTGCCAAAGCAAAATACCTGAATTGTATTTTACAATTGCCATTAAATCATTTTCAAATATTTAAATAGCAGAAAGGAAGAAACAAACATGGCACAAACCTCAATTTATTAGAAAGAAACTGTCCTATTTGCAAATGGTAAGAAAGCAATGCTGGAAGAAACAAGAACTCTCTATTTTGGTAAAGAAAAGCTAAGTCTTAATTTACAGCAGGGGAATGTAGAGGAAACAATAGAACAGTGGCCATGAGTTCCCTTTTAGAGAAAGAGTTTCCCAAAAAGGGGGGGGAAGGACGACCATAAGAGTGGGAACTCAATAATTACAGAGTAAAATTAAAAAACAGAACAAAGTATGTATGTGAAAGGGGGTCAAAAATGCTGAAATGGGAAACTGGAGGTAACAGAGTCCTCCACACAGTGCCCATCACTTCAAGAAAGATTCCAGAAATCTGGTTGACACTCACCAGAGATTTAAGACAATCAAGGAACAGAAACAGACCCTACACTTGCCAGAATTCCTTTTGTCAAACTTCCTCCTCCTGGGGCTGGAGACGGTCAGCATTGCTAGTTTCAGGAGGAGGTTCATGATGAGCTCCCTTTATGGGTAGGAAGAGAAGCTTCAGACACATGGCCTCAAGTTTGTATGTGTACCAAGGTCTCCCTCTGACTACAGAACGTGCATGAGGAGAGTCAAAGACACAGAGGAGGAGTCAGGGGAACCCAACAGCCATGCCAACACTCCATGAAACACCCTGGTGAGCAACGTAATCAGTATTGAGTACAAGTCAGCTCACTGAAGTTCTTCACCTCTTCCTGGTGGTAAGAGGCCCCACCACTGTGCCTGGCTGGGACACACGGAAAAAGAAAATAGAGTGGTGCATAAGTGTGTAAAAGTTGTAAAAGCGAGGCTCAGCACTAGCCTAGCTGGAGATTGTGCAGCCTACTAACATGAGACTGATGTAGTATTATTTTCAGAAGTTCAGATATTAGAAAAAAATTAAAAATACACTCATCTGTATCTGCAAACAAGCCTTTTAAGAGATTGCGTAGTAAACCCTGTCTCAAGGGGCACATGTACGTAGTCATATATGCCCAGACTTGATCTCATTCTCTTCACACTCCAGAAAGATTGAGAGCCAATACAACTCCATAAGCTGTAGCATCATATTAGCAAGATCTCAGCATGACACACCAAAGAATATCTAAGCTCTGATGTGGCCTGGATACTGCAGTCCGTAACAGTGTAACTACTGTTAGGCACTTTCTTCTTAGGCGAAGCATTGTGGATTTGATGGCTCTGAATGTACCAGTCAGCACCGTGCAGTGTGGTCAGATTTTGTCCCTGTCCACCTGCCCAGAATCTGGGCCACTGGAGATGGCTGCTGCAGGATCCTCATCCCTGTTGCCTGGCTGCACCTATTATAAACCATGCATACAGACCTGCACCTCTAAAACCTGATCTGAGGGAACCCCTCCAGCTCATTTCATGCTGGAAACCTGGTGCCAGAAATAAGCTAATCTGGTAACTTCTGAGCTACTGACAAAGGCCCCATCCACCACTTGGACAGGAGAGTAAGGCAGTAAGCAAAGCATGAAAAGGTACCTGGTTTTGTTGCTCAGCAGTACGTAATTCCTGATGCAGCAGTTCAACCACCTGAGTTCGTCCTAGCAGAGCTGCTTCCTGCTCCTCTAGCTTTCTCTGAAGTGTACGCAGGTTCTGCGAGAGAGACAGTGATATACCAGATATAGCCAGGAGGCTAACAAGGAGGCTAGATTTCCTGGTTTGATCCCTACACCTAGTTTCCATAATACAATTACTTTAACAGCCTGAACAACTTCATTTTTGTTGATGCTTGTTCTGAAGTCCTAGTGCAGTAGGAAGAGCTCACCATTGTTTCAAAAACAGGGAACTGAAACTTCTTTTTAACTGTTCTTTCTTTTCAATCAATAGCAATTCAGCAGATTTAAGCTGGGACTCTGAAAGTCCAAACTAGCATCCAAAAACATCCCAATAAATCATATCTCTTCTCACACCTTCTGAGTTACTTTGATGAGAACTGCTCTCAGGCTCTCTTCAGACTGGTAAAATTTCTTCTCCTGTGTCCTCCCATAAGATTATTATATCAAATATACCTGCTGCATCTCTACTTCCAGATCTGACCGGGCCACTATCTTGAGCAATTCAGCTTGGTGCTGGCGAGCCTGCTCTTCCAGGAGAGCTTCCTTCTCCTGAACCACTTCCTGCAGGGAGCTCAGCTGCAAACATAAGCCACGAAAAAACAAAAACAAAACCAAAGAGGTTGTGAGCTTAACAGACATGCAGGCTTGCTTTCAACATGCACGAGCATAATCTGTGTGCAATGAGGTCTTCAACTTGATAATCCTGTAGGTCACCTCGGACAAATGGTATCTTTATCCTACTAATATGTATCTATTAACTAATAATATTTCAGATTCTAGAAGGCAAAACCCATAGAATTTAATCTACAAATATGCAGAATGTTAAAAGATATGATTACTATATAATTACAAGTTCATAAAACTTCTGGGTTTTTATTTGTGTAGGCTTCGGTCCAACTCACAGATCAAAAGCTAAACCTGTAATTAAGAGTATTAACAAAAATATTTCCCTAAATAAACACAATGTAACATAACAGCTGTTACATTATAGGATAAAAAGCTTCTCTGCACATCCACAGTAGAGCAGAGAGGCAGTGGCAGGTCTGGGAGCTGAATGAATACTGTGTCCCAAAGCCCATCACAGAACAGCAATGGCAGGCAGGGGGAGAACCCAAATTCCGAGTGGGAGGAAGGGCCACCCTGTGCAGGTCTTTCCAGGGGCTGTTCCCCACCTCCCCAGAGCACCATCGGTCCCACTGTCCAAGGGTGAAACCCATTGCAACGACTTAAACTGCCGAGCACCTTCTGCACTAAGGGTGGTTGCTGCCAAAGGGTACAGAATATATAATGGGGGGACTATGAAGAGCATTTTGGGATTGTGAAAGATTTAGGGGATGTTTAGAGGAGGAACCAAAGAGAGGGAAATGGATGAACCTAGGTGATCTGCAGAGGAACAAAATGGTAAAAACAGAGGGTAAGGGAATTAAAAAAGGCCCGCTGTGTGGTGGTCGATATGCCTGTCTGCCACACCATGCACCTGGCCAGCAGCCCATCTTCTTATCAAGCACCATTTCTTACTCTTTCATTGTGGGAAAGGGTCTCTATTTGGTGTGCATTTGTGTGTGCTTGGGGGGTCTAAGTGCTAGCAACCAGAATCAAACTGTGTGTCAAAGGGCCAGTGTGTCCACAGTGCCAGCAACTGCAGAGATGAGAGGAAGGGAACTGCAGTGGGACCACAGTCAGAGGGCCTGTACATACAGTGCCAGAAACCAGCACAAGTGTGAGTGAGCAGGTGAGCGCACGATCACTAGTGAGTACCAAGCTGGATTAGCTGGCAAGTATGTGAAGTAACCTGGAAGCCAGAACAGAGCGGGTATGGCACCCAAGGGTGAGACCACAGGCAGGCTTGGCCTCACAGTCTTGAGGGTCTCTAAGGACGAGACCTGCTGTTGTGCATGTGCGAATCTCTAAGGGAGCCAGCTACTGGAGAGACCAGGGGAGTCCTGGTCAGGGGGTGTGTGAGTGTGTCTGTCTCTCCAAGGATAAGTCCACAGGGCACTGGCTACTGAAGGGGGCAGGGGAACTCTGGTCAGGTGGGTGGCTGGTGTGTGGGTGTCTAAATGTGCACTAATGCACGTGTTTTTCTAAAAGCAAGCCAGGACAAGGGGGGCTGTCTATTGGAGTGACCAAGGGAGTTCCAGCCACCTCTGTGCACATGTATGTGAACAACAGGTCTGTACCAGCAGCTGGAGTGGAGCTGTGAGCCTTGGGGCTTTGCATATCCACATGCCAGCAACTGGGGAGACCTGGATCCAGGGGCCAGTTACTGGGCAGACCGAGTGTCTAACCGCAGCTGTTGGGGAGATCCACAACGTACATCTGTGTATATTCTTACTATTCTTATCTAAGCTGCCACAGAGGGAACAGGGTGAGGCTGTTGACGCTGTTGGTGCTCCTGTGAGTGCTGGGTGCTTCTGTCTGTGTTATGTTTGTGGCTGGCCATCTACAGATGGATACAGGATTGTACACATGCACCTGCTGGGAACACATTCTCACACGCTACTGGCTGGGCTGGGGAGCATGGAGCTTTGGTAACCTTGGCTCTATCAGGCTGCAGGATTTAGCCATACTCCCTAGTAGCAGCATGTCCTCAGAAACAACTGTCAATCTTAAATTATCCAGTGGCAAGATGTGTGGGAATGTTCAAAGTTGTATCAGGGGAGGTTCAGACCTGACATCAGGAAACATTTCTTTACTAAGAGGATGGTCACACACTTAGACAGGATTCCTAGAGGTGGTCAATGCCCCTTGTCTGGCAGTGTTTAAGAGGCATTTGGACAATGCCCTTAACATGCTTTAACTTTTGGTCAGCCCTGGAGTGCTCAGGCAGTGGGACTAGCTGATCACTCTAGGTCCCTTCCAGCTGAACTACTCTATTCTAGCATGCTAGTGTAAGTGGCAGGGTGGGAAACAGACACTCACACACAGGCTGATGAATAGAAAAATTTTTTCTGTACCTGTGTTGCACACTTGATTTCAGCATCTTTCAGATTCACTTCAGCTACAGCCAGCTGTTCCTTCAGATTCTGAACAGTCTCCTCTTGCTCCCTGAGCTGCTCTTTTAGTGCTTCAGCTTCCTCTCTAGGCCCTTCACTTGTATTTTGGTTATTCTGACATTGCAAGAGGAAAGAAGTGGGAAGAAACAAAACAGAAGCAAGTAAATTGATCAGTATTACTGGTCAGTTAAAAAAATAGAATGCTACCGTGCTCTTGTGCAGTAACCATTTTCCCTATTTTTGTGTAGATATGCACAAGATGTCTTTAATCAGGATGCATCACATCACTCTGGAATGGCTAATTTTCCATGAATCCTTCCATATAAACTAAATTGAACCATATTATTAAATAAAATATAATACACATAGTACTATACGTCCACCTTGATTTGTGAGGCTTAATTTCCCAGATTTCTCAAATACCAGAAATGAAACGTTATTTAATTAGCAATAGAAGAATATTCTCCACATGACAAAGGGATAGACATTAAACACTCTAGACTTACAGAAAATGCTCATGGAAATCTCTTTAGACTAAAGGGATTTATAGCAATGAACCTGTTCAAAATAAGCAAAGGGAACATGCAAACAATCATCAGTTCTACTCCACTGTGAGGCACTAAAATCCTCTGTTTATGACCATGACATTTCACACAAAATGTGTGCTTAGGCTATGTCTACTCAGACATACCTGCACACTACACCTGCACTCTGATTTTGACTCTCAAAGATCACCTGTATGTCAGGCAATTTTCTAATACCACAGTTGTACACCTACCTAACACAGAGTCAGATACTAGGTGCAGCATTTCAACACTGTCACTGAGAAGCAGGGAAAACATCCTTCTGTTGTTATCACCTTCGCACTCCCAACCACTTCAAGTACTTAGTGCTGGGGATTTTTGACTGAATATATACAGAAAGTGATCTCTTTTTCCTTGTTACAAGTATTGGATCAAAGATCACCAATAACATACGCAGTTTTTAGAAGGACTAATTATTATTACACTGACTGTTCCTCAAAATATGTATCACCTACAGAGAAAGTCTTTGGAAGCAGGTAGACTAGCCAGACAAGGAAAGCTTTAATTGCACTTAAGCTTAGAACAGGTTTAAAAAAAAAGAAACATCAGAAGTGCAGGAAGCTTTAAGATGCCAGGGATATAAATAATTTATAAGGCTGGAGCAAAGCAGTTGCTGGGGGCGGGGGGGGGGGGGGGGGGAAGATGGATGGATTAATTTGCTTACTTGGGATTAGCTTTCAGGACCAATCTTCACAGACTTAGCTTTCAGGATTGGCATTTCCAGTTGGATTTGGAAAAGCTTCTGATAAAGTCCTTGCACACTGGCCACTGCATGGAGTGTCACCACTAAGGACAGCAGCACAGCCACAAAGCTTCCAGAGCTCAAGCTTTCAAATATCATGTTCTTCCAAAATGTACAAATTCTTATATCTAAGCATAATTTGTTTACACACTTTAAGAGGAGATTCAATTGTTCTGTATACAAATAACAACTAATTAATAGAAAGATGCAAGTTGATATTTTGATTCTTCTGAAAATGAGGCATTCTGTTAAAAGCCCAGAAAGTAATAGTAGCAATTAGATATTTAAAATACAGCCTTCCCATGGGGACCCTGCCACAGAGAGGAAAAAAAAAAAAGCCCTTTGCTATATTTATCCCTCATGATTTCCAGGAGGAACCACTAATGTTCCATACCTCAGCACAACATGCAACCCTAACCCAAATTTTTCATCTTCAAATGACAGGGTATCTGTCTAAGAAATATCACCATTACTCAAGACAGCATCTACTTGGGAAAATAATTTTAAAGGAACCCATAGCTTCTCAGTAGGTCTAACCTTATAAGAAAATATCCAGAAAGTGCTTCCTGGGTCAAACACATAATACTGCAGGTAACTGCCCTAACATCATTTCTCTTAAGTGATGTTCTAACCTAAACCCAGTAAGGCTCTGGTCCACACCATTTCCACTGGAAACTGCATCAGGAGTTCACTCCTGTAATTAGAAGGACATTTTTCTTAATGGCTCATTTACACCCATCCATTCACCTGTCAATACTATCCTTTCATTTTAACAGTTCTCCCACTTCCTCGGTGCTTATCTTCCTCATACAACTGTAGAAAGAAATGACATTTCCTCTCCACCTTTGGTTGGCTAAGTAGCCAAGCTATTTTAAGTGTCTAGTTACACCACATGACAGGAGAATGGAAAGTCTTTTGCTGCTCTCAGAATTTGTCTTTCCTAATTCCAAGTGAACAGAACATGGCAATGCTCCACATGGGACCTCATCACTCCTAGTACAATAGTCGGAGGGATAACTCTTTGCCTTACCTAAAAAAAGAGTAGGCCTCTTTTTAAAATCTACATTACACTGATTAACTGATGATAAGCTTTCTCTCATTTTGTCTTCAACTGATTAATCTGAATTTTGGAGCAAGAACACTCATCACTCCATAAAAGTAAGTTTACACAAAGTAACTTAACAGCACACAGGCCTACACATGCTATGTATGAATAAGGTGAAAAAAGCCTCAGCAATGCAAAGTGATGTAGCTAAACAGTCCCCAGGGCCTTCACTGTCTTCTGCAGCCAGGGGATTTTCACAGCCTTGCAGTATACAGTGACAGGATACCACAAGTACTTGATCTTACACTTGGTAAATTTTACTTTATTTTTATATTATGTCAATCCTCAAGATTATCAAATTCTCCCTGTATGAAAAAACAGATGCTCCGTTGCATTGAGAAAGATTCTCAACATTGTATGGTAAAGTGAATTTCTATGATTTTATTTATTGGGCTTTATAAAGCCCATTTCTATGATTTTATTATTTCATCAATCAAAAGTTGTAAGCACAAGTCATGGAAGCAATCTTTACTTTATTAATTCACCTCTCACTCACCCTTTAATGTCTCCTATAATGTTTTAATCTTTCTTTTCAATGTTTCAGATAAGGGTTATCTTCTCTGGTTTAACGAACATCATCTGATGTCCTGCAATTCTATCACATTTCCCTTGCCTAATATTAATAACTTTTAAAAGTATGTGGTCAGCGTAACAATTTTCAAAAATTACCAGTTTTAATGGGAGTTTATAGCTAGTAGCTAATACCTTCTTTAGTATCTTGGTACAGGGTACCTAGCTTTACACAATTATAGCTTGTTAACCGTAAAACCTTGTGGTGGCACAGGAAGCTACATGGCTGGAAAAAAAACCATTTTTTTTTTACATTTAAGTTACTGCCTTTCAATCTTAATGATCTCCTTACCTTCTTGTTCCTGTATTTCAGAGTCATCAAGGTTGGCAAAGACCCTGAAGATCATCTAGTCCAACCATTAAACTCACACTGACCATTCCAACTCCACCACATCCCTCACCCAATCTTCCCTCTCCTTTGCTGTACTCAAGTGAGATAACATTTTGAAATGTACAGCTCAGACATGCTATTTCTGCAGGAAAGAACTTAGCTACAACAGATTACAGAAGGTATGCAAAGTGAAAGTGGCTCATACCCTTACAAATATGAAGTTGTGCACTCCAAGGGCACCTGGAGTACAAGGAAGCTGGACAGACCAGTGTCCTACAGCACAGACAACTTTGCTGAAACTATGAATGTCCTGCTAACAAGAGAGATAGGACCTGCTAGCTCACTGGGACCTAAAATGTAGGGTGGCACCAGATTATCAGTAGAGACCAACATCTTTTAAGTAACCCTCTTCTCCCAACCTTGGGATACACTTGCTCTTCTGGTAAGGTCTGCGCAGGCAAGGGTGACCCTTTCTCCGTCAGCTCCTCAATGCGTTTGTTCAGGGAGGCCAGTTTGGCTTTGGCCTGAAGTTTAAGCTTCATCAGCTTAGCATCTGCAGCCTCTCGCTCTTCCTGTAAAAGAAGGATACAAACTGACTGCACTTACGATTCCAGTGCTGTCACCCTGAAAGCACCACTTTGAAAAGTTACATAATTTGTTGGTCTGCCATTCTTTGTCCAAACCTGCCACCCCAGTTAACACTGCTAATTAAAACACATCGAGGAAACAAATTTGCTCTGAAACACTGTACACAGCAAAATAGCTTCTCCTCTAGTACTTTCTCTTCAAGGAGCAAATCACTCAAGGGACTTCTCCTAGCAATTAGCACAAACTCGGTTTGACTTCCTCTACTATAGGCAGTCCCTCAAAACTATCTCAGGTAACTGCACTTTCATGTCATGCCTGAGGATATGCAGTGTGCATGTTTGGTTACATGCCATAAAACCACTGGACTGCTGAGTGACTGCAGCACAGCCTACTCTGTCTCAAACACTCTGAAGTGGGGAAAGAAAAACCCCCCACAAAAGATGTTAGTATTTATTAGAGTCACTAGGAATCTGCACGGGCCTTGAGGAGCTCAGAGACAAAATGCCACCTAACTTGGATGTAATTCAACTACTGAAGGAATTACTCCTAAGCAAAATGAACAGAAGCTATCCTACATCTCTTGGCTTACAGTCTATTCTTTGGATTCCAATAATGCTATGGAATTAATACATTTAGTAGTGCAGGTGTCTCAAACGTTCAAAAGAAACCAGAGACTGGCTTGCACAGAAAGCTGAAGCAACATTTTATTCTTGGTCCCACATCCCCGGTGAAAGAAATGATACCTTGAGTACAGTTTCTTTTTGCTGGAGCAGGGCATCCTTTTCTCGGATCAAATCCTTCAGCTGAACAACTAGTTTTTCTGTTTGGGCTAGGCGCTCCAATAGCTCCTCAGGTGCCTCGTCCATGCTCTCTGCTTCTGGCTCTAAAGCTTGTACCTGAAACAATGAAACAAGTGCTCTGGAGGAAAAAATTCTGAACAGACTGCAGCACAGCATCCATATGATATCTTCAGCTCCACTCCTAAATGCTGCACACAGATTCTTGCAAGCATTTCACGTAGCCTGTAGAACTACAGACAGTTAGGTGAAACCGAGAAGAAAGCTCAAGATACCCATGAGCCAATATGCAAAAGAGAGCCCCTTTGCTGAGTACAACATGAGCAAATCTGAAATGAGTGGCAGTGGACAGACTCTACCATTCACACACTACCTACTGTCTCAGGTACCAAAGGGCAACACACAGACCAAGCCTTCCACTGTCACCCAATCATGCAGAGCTTCCCTTTCTGCTACACAGAATCATTAGTACTCTTAAAAGTCTTTCTTCACCTTAATTCTAGTTTTCTAGGATCACCTTGAGATGTGGAAACTAAGGAGATTATGGTCTGCCCCACGAAGTGCTGACTTAAGAGGTCAGGAATATAGGAGAAGCAGAGGAGAATGACAGCTTAGTCTAGTGCTCAGCAATGAAGGAGGAAACAGTTCTCACTGAAGTCAAATGATTCACACTTCCCAAAGTAACTGTCAATAAAATCTGAAAGTCTTTAGATAACACTGTACTTACAGCAAGAGAGGATTCAGTAACGGGATCTCCATCATCACCTGACAGCTCTTGTAAAACAGTATTTGCTAAACCTGACAAACGGCTCAGCATCTTCAGCCTAAAACAAAGAAAAGTCAGAATACTCTTTCTTATTTGTTATTATAACTTTTTATACAGTTGCAGAGTCAAAACTGCTAAGAACAATAAATAAGCATCTCTTCATGCTGATCTCCAATACTACGGAGGTGACCAGGCTTACAGAGAATTTATCTCCTCTGCCAAGAGAGAAAAGCCAAAGTAAAACCTCAGGAATGAAGAAATGATCATGTACACGGCCTGTAAATACACAAAAGCTTTCTGTTAATTAGTGTGAATGGTGAAGTCAGCCCTGATGTTCGCTAAGTAGCAAGCACATGTGACAAGACAGGACCCTGACATAAGGGAATAGTCTGGAGAGGACATGTATTCCCTGGCTGCTGCCTAGCACACCTTCTCTTCTTTCCCTGAAATTCAGGAGCTGAACTGATCCAGCAAATGGAGATGAAGAACCAGAAAAATACAGTGGTACCAGTCAGGGATACACAATTTGCCATTTTGGGGAGGGTGGCAGATTAAGTTCTCCATTATTAACCCAGACAATGGGATACAATCAACCTCAGTAAGTTCACCGAATTCTAACAAGCAACTGATAAGTCAGAGTATAGAGCTGCCAACCAGAGGGATCTCAACAGGCCAGAGAAACAAACGGATAGAAACATCATGAAGTCCAGAGAAGACAAAAACAGAGCCCTACACCTGGGGTGGAATGAACACGTGCAGTAGTACAGGCTGGGGACCAACTGGCTGTAAAACTGCGTTGCAGGCGACAACCTAGGGATGCTGGTGGATAAACTCAACGTGAGTCAGCAGTGTGCTCTCACAGCAGAGAGGGTCAACTATATCCTGAGTTGTATAGTAAGAGCAACCTGCAGCCAGCAGGTTGAAGGAAGAAATGATTCCTTTCTATTCAGGACTTGTAAGACTACATTTGAAGTACAGTGTCCACTTTCAAGCTCCCTGATAAACAAAAAAGATAGGGACAAACTGAAGCAAGTACAGCAGAAACCCCCCAGGATGATCAGGGGTTGGATTACAAGACATACAGAGAGGCTAAGAATGCCAGGATTGTTCAGCCTTGAGAGCAGTGGTTAAGGAGGGAGAGATAATTGCTGTCTTCCCTGTAATCACCTATTAGGTAGCCAGACACTTCTTATGAGGTGCACAGCAGATGGACATGAGGTAGTGGACACAACCTGCAGCAAAAGAAATCTCAATCACAAAAAAAAAAGCACAAGGAAGGTGATTAAAAATACTGGAATAGGCTCATAGCAACCTGATCTCACTTTGAAGTTAGCCAGGCTAACAGCAGAAGGCTGAACAAATGATTTCCCAAGGTCCCTTGAGACCTAAATGATTCTAGTATTCTGTTATATGAGGAAAGGTCACACGTGACACCTGACATTTTTTAACAGAAAAGTTACAGATATGTCCCAGCTACAAGTCCATGCCTATAAATGGAAAAATAATTTGTACAGATGTAAAAGAAGCTCCAATAGAGCAAACAAACTAGGCAAACTCACATTAGCCATAAAATCAGGTTTACATTACAATAATTATCTCCATCAAATGGAATCCTTTAATATGACAAGATATCTCTGTTTAGCTAGAAGCAGACTTCTAAAGCTGGCTCCAATGATCCACTCATTCCTGATCTACTTTATCTTAGTAAGCAAACCTCTGCTGATAGATTGCCACTTAAACGGTCAGTGTGAGGTTAATGGTTGGATTAGATGATCTTCAAGGTCTCTTCCAACCTAGATGATTCTGTAAAGTGTGAAAACATTGACAATGGAGAGAACAGTAGCGTGTTATTTTTCTGTAGCAGTTACACCTTCTAACCACCCAACTTTGCAGAAGTAGAAAATGTCACAATGCACATCAGAGTATCAGTAGAAGAGCATGTGAATACCAACCTCTTTTATGCATCAAGTAGCTCACAGATCTGCTTATTCAGTAGTAAATAGGTTTCCAAGGCAGAGCAGTCATATGCAGGTCCTTCACACCATTCTTTTTTCTCTCTTGGGTATGGACAGGTTGCATGAACCAAGACTCTTCATGGAGAGAGAAAAAAGAAGTTAAATAATTTATCCAACAGGAAAGAAATAAGCCCATTCTTGATCCTACACAGTACACTTTGGGATTATTATAGTCAGTCATTTGCAATAAGCATAATAAGTGAAAAGTCTTCCCTCTTTGGAAAACTGGATTTCTCCTGTTCTCGCAGAGACATGCCCTGGTTTCTTATGCTGTATGGCATGAGCTTAGTCTCTTCAGTCTTCAGAATAAAGTGCTTGAGAAGCAGTTAGTGAAGCAAAAAGAACTGAGGCAAGAAGACAGGCCTCAAACAGGCTCTTGCAAAGAGTTGTAGAGGCTGAAACTTCTCAAGAAGCACACTGTCAGAAAGCCAGGATTGTCCACATTCTGTATCAATACAACAGCCAGTGAAAAAAGTACCAGCACTTTGCTTACTTAGCTGGCCCTGGGTGAGACTGAGGCACAGAATTCCAGAATAATATAGTTTCACAGTTCCTACTAGACAAATTTCTTCTGTCAACATCAACTGTTCACCAAGCTGGTAATATAAAAGACTCATTTAAAGACTGGGAATCTCTGGTTCATTATAAGAATAATAAAGTATTCATAGTTTTATAAACCACCACTCCCACAATGCCCCCGTGAGGAACAGAATCTCCTGTCTTGGCAGTGGTAAAAGCACATTTCAGAAAACAGTCATCCAAATGCAAAAATGCCTTTCTGACTGTCACCAATATTTGAAGAGGATGGATCTGATCTTCCTACTGAGCATTAAGAAGCTCAGCACAACTTCCTGAAGCCACAAATGCACAATACATGGTTGAGATGTGACATGAGGTAACAGATGATAACATGACTTCAGGCCGATAGAACCAATAGATCTATTATTAGAAGAGGTATTAGAAATATGGGAAACAATAGAATCTAGGCATCTGCAGACATGCATTGTAACCAGAAATATGTACGGGGCTCGGCACATATCTGCATGCTAGAGGCACTACAATTTCAAGCATATGAACTTGGACTGTGTTGAGAAAAGATTCCCTGACCTTTGCCCAGGCTAGCAACATTAACCTGATATTGAACTCAAGCTAAGACACCTTGCTGGGTTTGGCTCACAGTTGGCCTCCTCAAAATGCAAACAGAGGAACTGAGGCCTGTCCGCACCTATTTGCACAAGTGGACTTTAATAACCTCAAGTCTTATAGATTCATGTCTTTTGAACTCACATTTAAATTATATTCTCAGGTGAGCTGAATATGGCCTGGGATGTGAAGAGGAATGAAAAGTGATTCTACAGTTGTATAAACAGCAAAAGGAAACCCAGGCAAAACATGGACCTACTGCTAAATGTGACAGGGAACCTGAGCACTGAAAAGGCTGATGTACTCACTGTCTTCTTTCCCAGTTTTTAGTGGCAAGACCAGGCTTCAGCAATCCCAGTCCACCGAGACCTGATGTAAAGTCTGGAGCAAAGACTAGTTACCTTATGTGGAAGAGGACCAGGCTAGGAAGCACAAACGAGTCACCCATGGGGCCTGACAGGATGCACCCAGGAACACAGAAGCACCACTGCAGCGCACTCTCAGCAACTCTGCAGCTGACACAAGACTGGAAGGAGTAGCTGATACCCCACAAATGGGCATACTGCCATCCAGAGGGACCTGGACAGGCTGGGGAAGTGTGCCAACAGGAACCTCATAAAGTCCAACAAAGAGAAATACAAACTCCTGAGCCGGGACAAGTCTATGCACCAGTATATGCTGGAGGCAGACCAGCTGGAGAGCAGCTCTGCAGAGGAGGACCTGGGGATCATGGTGGACAACAAGCTGCCCACAAGGCATCAATGCACCCTCATGGCAAAAGCCAACAGCATCCTGGGCTGCATTAGGAGCATGGCCAGGAGGAAGGTGATCCTTCCTCTCAGCACTGGTGAGGCCACATCTGGAGTACTGGGTCCAGTTCTGGCCTCCCCAGAACAAGAGAGGTGGGAACTTGTCAGAGCAAATTCAGTGAAGGACAAAGACAAGGCTCAGGGAGGATCTTATCACAGAATGGGTGAGGTTACAAGAAACCTCTGGAGGCCACATGGTCCAACCTTCCCACTTAAAAGCCACCTAGAACTGGTTGCCCAGGTCAGTGTCCAGACAGATTTTGAGTATCTCCAAGGACAGAAGCTCCACAACCTCCCTATGCAATCTGTGCCAGTGCTCAGTAACTCACACACTAAAAAAAAAAAGAAAAAAAGAGTATTTCCTGATGTTCAGAGGGAACGTCCTTTGTTTCAGTTTGTGCTCAATGCCTCCCATCCTGTCACTGGACAGCACTGTAGAGAGCCTGGCTCAGTCTTCTTTGACACTTCCCTGAGAATAAATCCAGGAACAAGCATAACATGGCTTTAAATACTGTCTCAAAGTCAACAGTCCACACACAAGGTGGTCACTGTCTTATACATTAGTCTCAAGGACTTGTGTCAGGAATACCCTGGCGCTTGTACTCCGTCTCTACTTCTGAGCTTACAGCAAAAAAGCATTATACCATGCTGGGCACTTTCCACTTAAACAGAAGTAGACAAACACAGAAGGTTATTCTGTGTTCCATTGCCTCACCCAAATAAAGTAAACAGTACAGCTGAGACAAGACTATTGCTCTTCCAGGGTCATACTAACTTTGGTATGGAATTCCATTTTTGTAATTAACACCAGAACACAAAAAACCTGCACTGTGTTCATGATGTAAGCCAGTACAGTTTGTGTTCCGGCTGTAGTTGAAAATAATGTTTTGCTCAGCATGCCTATGACTAATGAACTTTTGTTTGTGAGACTTTACTTTGAACACTGGGACTAACAGTGGTGTTCGAGGAGAGGCTCCTTTATCTGAAATATGTTCTCCTTACTGACCCAAACAGCCTAGGTCCATTACTAGTCACAGGACAGTCTGCATATGAGTAATAAGCAGTGCATAAATCCATGCACTTCTGCTCTAAGGATCAGCCACAGGGAAGAAAGACTTGACAGTGTTTTTCCCTAATTTATTCTAAGTTTATTATACTTAAGCTTAATTCTTTTCATGTCCCTTCTTTTGAAGGCAAACAGGCATTGAAGGCGTTGTTGCTGTACCCGAGTCCTGGATCGAACCTCTCCCACTGTGCAGATGGGCTCTGAAAGGGACAAGGATGAGGGGAGCACACAGACCCTGACCACTGCTGCACCCGCAATCCCAGGCCTCGGGAGCCAGCAACCACCTCCACCGCGGGGAGAGGGAGCGGCGCCGATACAGCCGCAGGAACGCAGGGCTGCTCCGCCCGTCCCGCACACCGACCGACGAGAGCTCAGGTGACCGCAGTGCCTCCGGCGGGCCCCACCCGGCACAGCCTTCCCAGAGGGCTCGGCTGCCGATTACACCCGGACACCGCGGTCGGACCGCCGGCGAAGGGCGGCACAGTCGCAGCACAGACACCGCCGCGGGGGGGGGCCGGGCCGGACCACGGAGCCCGGCGGAGAGAGAGCCGCCGCCGGCCCAGCCCGCCCCGCTGCTCCTCGCCGGCCTGGACGCCAAGAAGCCGCGAACCCGCCCCAGCTCCTCGGGCCCTGCAGGGCCGCTCCCAGTGGGGCCGGCAGCGGTGTCCCAGCGCTGCGCGGCGGAAGGAGCCCGGGCCGGGACCGCCGCCGAGAACCACCAGGCGACAGCGCCGACCCCGCAGACGGCACAGGGCGGAAGGACAACACGGAGCGGCGGAGGGGAAGCACTGACCTGCCGACAACCCGCACCCGCCGGCGGCCCCGCGGCCGGAGCACCAGTCCCGCCCCGGCCACCTCAGCACCGGAACACGCCGCCGCGGCTTCCGGCCCAGGTGCGGACACGGCCCCAGCAGGAGAATGGCCAATTATCTACGGAAACGCGAAGATAGACGTGATCATCAGCTAATTGCGACGAAGCAGCCGCCTCGGCGCCATGGTTATCCTGCAACATGGCACAAACCCACCAATCCGAGCAGGGCTTGCGGACCCGCCCCATAACAAGGAAGCAGCCAATCAGGCAGGGCTGCCGGAGGCGCCGCGCCGGGCCGTGCCGCCAGGCCGCAGCCACGGGGCGCGGTTTGTGCTGGAAGGCGCCCGCAAGGAACAGCCAGCGCGTCCCCATTGCCGCGGGCCGGGACCTTTCGCGAGATCAGTTGCTCAGAGCCCCGTGCAGCCGGACCTTGGAGAGCTGTCCAACCCAGACCTACCCTCTTCAAGTTTAAAACTGTTGCCCCCTGCCCTGTTGTGGCAGGTGCACCCGCCCAATGAAAACAGCGCTTCCTGGCGGCTGAGGTGTAGCGGCTCCTGGCCGCCTTTTCTCTCAGGGCCTCGCGGTAGTTGGGGCCTTTGGCCAACTGGGAGCTGCTGTTGACCACTGGTCAGACTGGCCGGGCTATAAATGGAGTTCCCTGGGGGTTGAGTTCGTCCCCTGGAGCAGCAGCTGCGGTCCAGGACTCTCCCCTTGAGTCAGGAGCTGCCAACACGGTTGAGAGCCCTCAGTTGTTAGGCGAGTGATAAGTGGCTTGGGTTGTCATTGTTAGGGAGTGCTTTGTTATGCATTTCGGGTTGTCTTTAAACCCTAGGAAGTTGTTCTGTTCTTCTCTCACAGGCATTCGAACCTGTAATTTGTGGAGGGCTAGTTAATTGTGTTAATAGTAAATTTTTAATTTTTGGTGGTTGGCTGTTTATTTGAGAGCCTCCATAACACCTGTCACCTTGGTAAAAAAGTCTTCCTCTGTCTTTCTTCTAAGACCCATATATATATTTAAAGGCTGCAGTAAGGTCTGTCTGGAGCCTTCTCAGGGCTAAACAACTACAACTCTCAGCCTTTTGTCACAAGAGAGGGTTTCCAGCTCTGACCGTCTCCATGGCCTCCTCTGGACTAGCACTAACAGTTCCATGTCTTTCTTGTACTGGGGCTCCCAGAGCTGGACACAGCACTGCAGGTGGGGCCTCATGAGAGCGGACTAGGAGAATCGTCTCCCTCAGCCTGTGGCCACACTTGTTTTGATACAGTTGGCTTTCTGGGCTCTGAGCGCACATTGCTGGCTCCTGTCTAGTTTTTTGTTTACCAAGTATCCCCAAGTCGTTCTCCTCAGGCCTCCTCTCAATCCACTTGCCTCCTAGTCTGTATTGATATGGGGGATTGCCCCAACCCAGGTGTAGGGCCTTACACTTGGCTTTCTTTCAACTTCATGAATTTCATTAAGACTTCATGAAGTCTAAGCAGCACAATCTCCCTTGCCTCCTGGCTGACTTCATGTCTGTTAGCATATACACTTGAATCAACTTGTATTCCTCCTTCTGATGTCACCATGTAGTCCTGTCACAGGGTATTGCCATGGATCTATACTGAGTTTACAAGGCCTCAGGACTAAGGCTTGCTCAGCCTGCTCTGAGTTTTTCATGACCTGCCTGCAGCTTTGATTTAGCTGTGAGAGCAATTTCGCTAATTATTAGGTATCTATGGCTGTCGTGTCTCACTCAGACAAGGGAGATACATATTTTACTTATTTATCCTTGTGTGGTACAACCACGGTTTTATATAGGTAGTATTAGCAAGCAGTTTTTCTAAGTAGAATATTTACAACTCTAACACAATGATGTACAATAGAGAAATACAGGCCTGGTGAAACAGCAGAGATCTTCAGAAGTGGAGATGCAGAATTTGGCATAGAGAACAAACACGGGATGATAAGAGATGAAGTACGGGCTTTGTTCTGGAGACCCCATGGCAATAACTAATGACTTTGCCTCAGCCTTTAATAGTGAGACCAGTTGTTCTTTAGGTCCTGTGAGCTTGAAGACAGAGATGGGGAGTGGAATGAAGCCCCCATAATCCAAAGGGAAATCATTAGAGACCTGCTACACCACTTAGACACACACAAGTTTATGGGGCTTGATGGGATCCACCCAAGGGTATTGTGGGAGCTGGTGGAGATGCTCAGCAAGCCACTTTCAATCAGTTATCGGCAGAAGTGGCTAACTAGAGGAGTCCCAGTTGAGTGGAGGTTAGCAAATGTGATGCCCATCTACAATAACAGCCAGGAAGAGGATCCAAGGAACTACAGGCCTGTCAGCTGACCTCAGTGCCGGGGAAGGTTCTGGAGCAGATCACCTTGAGTGCCATCACACGGCACGTACGGGACAACCAGGGGATCAGGCCCAGTCAGCACGGGTTTATGAAAGGCAGGCTGTACTTTACTACCCTGATCTCCTTCTATGACAAGGTGACCCGCTTAGTGCGTGAGGGAAAGCCTGCAGATGTTGCTTACCTGGACTTTAGTAAAGCCTTTGACACAGTTTCCCACAGTATTCTCCTGGAGAAACTGGCTGCTCGTGGCCTGGACATGTGTACTCTTCACTGGGTAAAAAACTGTCTGATGGCCGGGCCCAAAGAGTGGTGGTGAATGGAGTTAAACCCAGCCGATGGCCGGTCACGAGTGGTGTCCCCAGGGCTCAGTACTGGGGCCAGTTCTGTTTAGTATCTTTATCAGTGATCTGGACGAGGGGATCGAGTGCCCCCTCGGTCAGTTTGCAGAGGACGCCCGGCTGGGCAGGAGTGTTGATCTGCCTGAGGGCGGGAAGGCTCTGCAGAGGGGTTTGGACAGGCTGGAGCGAGGGGCCGAGGCCAGCGTATGAGGTTCAACAAGGCTCAGTGCTGGGTCCCGCCCTCGGGTACAACAACCCCACGCAGCGCCGCGGGCTCGGGGCGCAGTGACTGTGACTGGGGAGCTGCCCGGCGGGAAAGGACCTGGGGGGGTTGGTCAACAGTGGCTGAATGTGAGCCGGCGGTGTGCTCCGGCGGCCAGGAAGGCCAAGGGCATCCTGGCTTGTACCAGCACTAGCGTGGCCAGCAGGGACAGGGAAGGGATTGTCCTCCCGGACCTGGCACTGGTGAGGTCACGCCTCAAATCCTGGGCTGGGTTTTGGGCCCCTCGCTACAAGACAGACACTGAGGTGCTGGAACGTGTCCAGAGAAGGGCAACGGAGCTGGGGCAGGGCTCAGAGAACAAGTCTGATGGGGAGCGGCTGGGGGAACTGGGGGTGTTTGGAGAAAAGGAGGCTGAGGGGAGACCTTATTGCTCTCTGCAGCTACCTGAAAGGAGGTTGTAGCGAGGTGGGTGTTGGTCTCTTCTCCCAAGTAACAAGCGATAGGATGAGAGGAAACGGCCTCAAATGGCACCAAGGGAGGTTTGTATTGGATGCTAGGACAAATTTCTTCACTGAAAGGGTTTGACAAGCAAACCGGCTGCCTGGGGAGGTGGTAGAGTCACCATTTCTGTGGGTATTTAAAAGACGTGTTGATGTGGCACTTGGGGACATGGTTTAGCAGTAGACTTGACAGTGCTAGGTTAGCAGTTGGACTCAATGATCCTAAAGGTCTTTTCCAAACTAAACAAGTCTTTGATTCTATGATTCTATTCTGTGATTACATAAAAAAAAATGCAGACCCAGAGCTGGATAAAACTGGTTTTAGGTGCAATTAAGTAAACATATCTAAGATACATACAGGACACCATATAGATTAAATTTAAATGTAAGTGTAAAAAGAAAGAGAAAGGTGTAAATTTATGTTAGCAAACATATGCACATGATCCTAAGTGGAAGGAAAGAGAAGAAAGGAAGAAAAAAAAAAAAGAGGATGAGGAAACCATTAACAAGAACATCATATTCCTCCCAGTGAAGCACTCCAGATGCTGACAACTTGCCATGACACCTCTACCACCCCCCAGAAATGTCAGTGTGAACCATGGATGCTAATATCCAGAGGATCAGCAGTCAGGTGAGTGTACACCAGAAAAGGCACAGAAACTAAGCATGTGTGTTGCAATTTTAATTAGACTATTGACATTAGGCCAATTTTTGCCTGCATGTAAGTGCTTGACCTACATTATTTTTCTTTGCTTTTCTGTAATTAGATCAAGACTAATGATGACTCTTGAACTAGACTGTTAAAGGTCTTTTCCAATCCAAACCATTCTATGATTTATCATCTATGATTCTATATGTGAGGTATACTTCTTCTTTGCCCGTAAGCAAGATTTTGAATGTAGCACTGAGTTCTTAGTTTAAAAATGTTTAGTAATGGTGTCTGACAGAGATAGAAATCCTCCATCTCCTTTACATGCTGTCCGTCTTCATTGGATTAATGGTGATAATTTTCGAAACTCAGTTACGCTATTGTCTCACTACATTTCAGTAACACATACAAATTTTGAAACATCTTAATGTTTATGTGCAGCTTCGGTATAAGTAGCTGAAACAGTTGTGATACCTAGTCTTGTGTTGATTTAACATGCTCTTGAGAAAGTGAGTTTGAGGTGGTACTACTTACATTGTTGTAGGATGCTGGCCACAAAAGATAAGTACATGAACTGTTTAGCACCGTTCATTGTTTCATGATCTAAAATTATTTCTCTTTGTTTTATTATAAAATGTTTATGGGTTTGGATTTTCTGTTTTTAATTACAATATAAAAATAATCTATTACTGTGTTTTAACAGGTACAGGTTTGTGAGGATAAAACGTTGGAATGACAACCATTCCTAAGTAAAGATGGTGACTGCCTCTAATTCAGCTGTGTTATTGTTAGGAGTTGCCAGATCTGTGACCTGTTAGATGTGAGGCTGCTACAGCTCCATGCCCCCAGGTCCACCCAGTTGCAAAGCTGAGAATGTATTCTTAGGAGGCACGCACGCAAACTCATGTATACAACACATACATACATGTGTACCTGGCCAGGAACACAGACAGAAGCACCCAGCACTTACACAAACAGCACTGATGGCTGCATCCTGTCCTCCCCTCTGGCTCATCAGGATGAAGATACACCAGTGGGAAATACACCCATACGCACAATGCAGCTGGCTCCAGCAGCTGGGCTTAGACCCTCAGTCTCCCCAGCTGCTGGCAGCTGGACATGCCAGACCCCCACGGCCCACAGCCCCACTGCAGCAGCTGGTACAGATCCCCTTGCACACACCAGCATACACACATGTACACTGTGGGTCCCTCCAGTAACTGTGACAAGGTTCTCGGGATCCTTGCTTTCTCCAGCTGTCTGTCTCCTGCACAGTGAAACACACACAGACAAGTGGTCTCCCTCAACCCCACACCTTACAATCTCTCCAACAGGAGGACCCCTCGTCCTTCCGCTTGTCAGCTTCTCCAGTTGTCTCACTAATAGAGACATACACACACCTGGTTCCCAAACCACTTAACCTATTTGCTGGCTAGTCTGGCTTGCTGCTGACTAGTAATCATATACAGACATACATACTCTCACTCACTCCAGTTGCTAGCACCCAAGACCCTGTGATTCATGGTCTGACACCAGCTGCTGGCACTTGGACCCTCACTGATTCTAGTTGCTGGCACCAAATACATGCAGGGTCCTGTGACTCATGGTCCCTACTCAAGCTGTGGGCACTTAAATGCCCATGCACACAGAAAAGATCTGCACAGCCAGAAAATGTGTTAGAAATGTTAGAAGATGGGAAAGACTGTGCTGATGAGGCACGGGGCATGGCTAGACACCCATACTGACCAGCAGCTGTTTTACATGCAACCAGTCCCTTGTATCCCCTTTCCCTCCATTTTCCCATGCTTGTTCATCCCCAAGCCACCTAGATCCATTCCTTTCCCCACCTTTGGTTCCTCCCCTAAACATCCCATTATAAGTCTCATGCAATCCTCAGATGCTCTTCCCCTGCACCCCTCAATGTTTTCTGTACCCCTTGGCAGTAACCTCACTCAGTCTGTAATGTACTCTGACAGCCTCTCCCATGGACTCATTGTGATGAGTGTCACCTCCAGGCGATGAGGCTGATGGCTCCCCTACGACAGCCTTAGAAGGAGCCGGGACAGGGCCTTCATCTCTCTTACTGGGTCATTTGGGTTCCCCAGCCTGTGGTTGTCTCTTTTTGCTCCTTCCTGTTTGTGCAGATGAGCCTTTTGTGGGTTGATTGCGCTTCTGTGGTGGCTCTGGGAGTGGCTAAGTCAGGGGATTATTTGGGTTCCCCTGCCTGCCATTGTTTCTCCATGCCCCTTTGTGTGTGGAGATAAGCTTTTTCCCACATAGGCTAACATTTATGATGGGCTACTGCTGTAACACTTCCTGGTCGTATACTAATGGATATACTAAGTTATCCAACGTTTCTGTTTGAGAAAACAGACTCTCACATCCAGTTAGAGGAACAGATCTTTACTTCACCTCAAATCCCACCTCTTGTAGCCTTTTCCTCTTATCTTTATGTATAATTATACCAAGGTTAAAATTAGGGTAGTGTACCAAACCAGTATAGCTCCTGATACCAGTGTCTGGTGTCCTCTCATCCCATCTGATTTGGTTTCTGAAATAGCAGTGATTTACTAGATTATCTTGGACCTACTTTCCATTCTAAGACGACTGTATCATTGAAACTTTCAGTTTTGTAAATCAGCCTCTAAGCAGATTAACATTTATAATTGGCTTGTGGGAAGTTAGATCCCTCACTTAACCGACACTAATGTCAAACGTGGACAAGAGCAGACAGGCAGTGCTGTGAGAGGAACAGGAGGAAGAGGGTCATTCCTGTAGCACCATTCTTCTGACCACGCGTATGCATGGGGAACAATAGCAGCTCCACAGTGGATGATCTGCAGGCTGTTGAGATCCACCACTGGTACAAGAAGTTCATGACAGAGTGTCCTTCTGGACAGCTGACAGAGTATGAATTTAAACAGTTCTTTGGGCTTCGAGGGCTGGATCCAGAGGCCAATGAGTACATTGAGCAGATGTTCCGCACGTTTGATATGAACAAGGTGAGTTCTCCAGCAAGGAAATTAACTGCCTCGTGCTGCTTGGAAGCAAACCGACTCCTGCACTTTTAGAGTCCTTGGTTTTCTCTTACTAACGCTGGTGTGGAAAGCTGCTGAGGGCACTAACGTAAAGTAGCTAAATGCAAGGAGCAAATTAATGTGCATAGATTATGACATAGATAACATAACCATAGGTAATAATACATTATCTAAGCACTTTGTGCAAGTTCATCTTTGAATTTTGAGAATTCCTTATTGTGTATTAATTCCTTATTGTATATTAATTGACTCGGCCTATTTGACTAGCAAAATAATAATGAAAGGAGATTTCATTATTATTCTTACGTGTTCTTACTGTTCAAAAACATCTGTATTAGATTGTAGAGACTACAGGAACCAAACACAGCAGAAATCATTACAACATTCACAGAGGAAGTAATTTCCAGGTATTTGGCAGCTGAAATTAATACTGCATAGGCAGACAATCTATGTGTCTCTCCTTGCTGCTAAGAGGTATAGCATACAGCAGTAGCTAGGAGGTGGGTAGTAAGTATTCCTTACTGTGGCAAGCAGGTGTCTGACTTTGTTTAAATTCCTCGGTAAATGAAAGTTTCATTTTTCTGCTCTGTAATTTGTTAAAGTAGTAGAATCTTTGACAGACACATGCGCTTTATTTGTTGTTTCTTTTTAAAGACTTCAAATTTTAGTCAGTGTTAAATCTAGGGATCATGAACTTTTACTGTCTGGCATTTTTTCTTGCAGAGGAAACAAAGGCTTTTTGAGTTTTTGTGTAGATTCAGGAAATGGAATGCTTAAAAACCTAAGTACAGAACAATTTTTCCATCTGTGAAATAATGTTTTATGAATTTTAAAAAAATATCTTCAGTCACTTATTTTGTTCAGAGAATGGAAAAGAGATCTATGGCTTACTGAAACAGCAGTCGTTTCCTGCAAAGCAGACTAGTACAGCAAACCTCAGGTAGAATTACCTTCCACTTCTCTTGCAGCCAGGGCTCTGGATCAGTTTTCTCCCCCAGCAGGCCATTGGCAGTCAGCTCTGGTGGTCAGAGAGGGGTTTGTTCACACTGGCCATGAGGAGTGACAGCTTCCATCGCTGTGGGTGGCAAGCACAGAGTCACCTAGATATCTAGACATTATAGCTTTAGGAGTTGAGGTATTTAGGAGATCTTAAAGGTGGCCAGAGAAATAGCATGTGTGTATACTTGCTTTTTCCTAAGTCCAAGTGTCTGTGCCATTTGTTTTTCCTTCTCTTTTAGCTGTGAATCTGAAGAGCAATAAGGTAAAACAGTTCCAGAGCCATAACTCCCTCAGTTTATTCCTGTCACAGTTTGTTTTTTGTTTTCCCACAGGATGGATATATTGACTTCATGGAATATGTGGCTGCCCTCAGCCTCGTTCTCCGTGGGAAGATGGAGCAGAAATTGCGGTGGTATTTCAAGCTCTATGATGTAGATGGCAACGGCTGCATTGATCGACACGAGTTGCTCAACATCATAAAGGTGAGTCTCCAGGAGTCTGTGTTCTATACCCTTCCCTTAAAGACGCATTCCCACACACAAGTAAGACTTTTGCTAGTCTGCATATAGATGATCATGGATGAGACCTTCGTTAACAGCATTCTTTCTTTCAGCAGAATTCCCCACAATCTCACAGTCTGGTAGGCAGACTTGACAGACTCTTCTTTACCACCACAGCATGTGGTACAGCACAGCTAATTCCATAAAGTTGTTTTAGCTGCCTAGGACCTAAGTTGCACTTTCCAGGATTTCAGACTCTGTGACTGTCAGTCATGGTCTGTGCAATGTGTCCTTCAGATGTCCTTTTCCCCATGCGAATAGTAGTTGGAGAGTTACTCCCAGTTTGCTTTTTTTAGAACCAGCTCCTAAACATCAGTGTAATAAAACATTACTGACTTTGGCAAACTATTGTGGAAGGTTTTGGAATTACAGACATAAACATGACCTTGTGAATGACTCAGACTGAATTATGCTGCAAATTCAGATTATTCTGTAGAGACTGGGTAACTAGAAAGATGCAGGAAAGATTAAATGACCCAAAATAATCTACATTTCTGTATAAGAAAGGTCAGAAAATGGATCTGATAAAGATTTAAAGCCTGAGCTGTCCACACATAAAATAAGATGTTAGTAATGCATTCTCATCTGGATATCAATTTTAGTGCTGGGCACTGAAGAGAGCAAACCAAATCAATAACCGTAATAGTATACAGCCTCCTACTTATAACTTGCAATAGAAGTACTCAGATATCACAGTAAAGCAACAGATAGTAATTAACACAGAGCTCTTGAGAAACAAGTCCTGCGGGTGATAATTTGTGGCAAAGAATTTAATGCCCTTTGAGTTTTGTGGGTGTAGTTCAGTGTCTTTTTTTGGCAGCTTTAGGAAGTTGCTGAGGTGAAACTCAGTTTTAATAAAATGGCATGTGAAAAGCAATGAAGGAACTTACCAAATAATCAGAAGGTAAAACCCCCAAAATTAATAGTCTTAGCATCAATATGAAGGCTCTGGTATCACATGTTTCATGGAAATCCTTAAACAAAGGAAACAGTTATGCATGGAAAGAAAAGAGAACCCTGCACTATATGGTTATGAATAAGATGAATTGTGGTAAACAGTAGTGAATAATGCTTAAACTTTCTCAAGCTGAAAACGAATTTCCAGCGAGCTTTAGGGAGAAGCAGGGCACACAGGAAGCAGTATATGAATGGAAATAGGGAAAGCAAGAATAGAAATAAATGACCACACAAAGGAATTTCATAATGTCAAAGGCAGAGGGTGTTCGACAGTGTTTATTTGGCTTGGTGGATCAATTAGGTGAATCCTGATTCTGCCATTTCTGCAGTGCTTAACCTCTATCTAAGCAGATTTAGGGTGATCCTCTGGGTTTTACTGCTCCTTCCATGCTCCAGAATCATGCACCCTTTGCAGCCTTCAGTGCCACTGTAAGGCCTGATGATTTCTGCTGTGTTTTCCTATGAAGCTGGTTTATTTGTATGGGGACAGGCATGACTGTCTTGTTCTGGGTCTGTGCTGACAGGCTGCAGCGGAATCAGTCTATTGTTTTGGAAGCCATTAGGCAGCTTCCTATTGTTGCTCTTTTCTTTTAGGCTATTCGAGCTATTAATGGTGGTGACCATGAAACTAGTGCAGAAGAGTTCACCAACCGAGTCTTTGACAAAATTGATGTGAATGGAGATGGTAAGATTCCTGCCTTTGTCATTAACTCTGCTGGTCTCTGTGCTGCAGAGAGACATCCATGTCTTCCTTTCTTGATTGAACTTTATACCTCTTCATTTTGTATTTGTTTGTTATATGAATTCTCATCCAGTAATGCATTTTGCTAAGGCATTTCTCCTTGCATCATACATAATCAGTATGACAAGATTTGTTCCCTGTACTAAGTCTGAGCTGTGTTCTGTGCACATGAGTTTGGTAGTGGGGTTTTGGAGTGGGTTTTGTTTTGCCTTTTTGTATGTTGCTGTGTAGCTTATGTCAGAATTAGAAGTGGGAAATATTAACAGATAGCCCCAGCTGCTCCTAAATATTTCAGCAGCATATAAGGGAAGAACTGGAATTTAATGTTGAAGTTCAGAGTTTCTTCACTGGGTCTACTACAGGCAGTACAGCAAGCACTTAAGTGCTGCAGACCAGTCAGTCAAAAGTTGGTCAACGCCGCTGCAGTCACTCTATGTCCCTGAGAAGTATTCCTTTCCATGCTACTTCACGTGCTCATTATCTTCTTATGTGATCTTTTGTTATTCCAGAACTCTGCCGAGCTGCTTTTCTGCACAAAGGCTTTTTGGGCCTAGGACAGAAAACCTATTTCTGCCTGTCACAGCTTCCTTCTTTTAAACATGAAAACCAGCAAGTATGGGACAGGTTAGGACAATGACAGGTTAGGCCAAAAAGGAGGCAGCTAATCCAGTCTTATTTATAGGAAGCTGTGATCCCACTCCTTAGCTACACACTTGCTCTTTCTTCTGTACCCTTGTGTGGGAAAAAAAGAAGGAAGCTGGAGTTGCCTGGATATTGGGGAAGCTTCATGTAAACTTAAGAAGACTCTTTGAGGCCTCTTGGTGCTTTAGAACAGTGTGTGTATAGTAAGTGGTCTCTAAAGTTAGATTACTGTACTCCTTTTCCTGTTCAAATGTGGATTGGCATGATTCTGATGATTTTTGTCTGTGTCTGGCACAGGTGAACTTTCTCTGGATGAATTTGTGGAGGGAGCAAGGAAAGATGAGGAATTCATGGAGGTTATGATGAAAAGTTTAGACCTGTCACACATTGTTGCCATGATCAACAATCGTCGGCATAGTGTATAAATCAAGCTGGGAGAACACACTGTGCCAACAGACAGAAGGGTGTACACTCACCAGAAAGAAGAGACAGTATTTTTAAAAACAAACAAAATTTCCATAAACATGCATATGGAAGTACGAACAGAAAGACACTGTTAGATTTGTGTATCTGAGTGCATGTTCCTGTACAAATATTGAAGCTCAGCCACATATGTGCCCAGCAGGTTCAGAAAAACTGGAGCTGGGTGGCAGTATTGGACCTGACTTCCTAAAATTTAAAGGCCGAGTTTCAGGGCACAAATTTCCTCCTTATTCTGTGTCCCAGATTGTCGCTTTGCAATGAACTAAAAGTAACATTAAGGTTGTGAAGAGCTCTAGCAGAACTGGGTGATGGACTGTGGAGAATTTCTGACGTGTACAAAAGAAGAGCTTCAAATGGTTATCAGTGTAGAAAACCATCAAAATAATGTAACTTCCACTGTTCTTGTCATGGTATTAGGTCATAAACACTAGCATGTTTGTCCGTACCAGATGTGCTTGGATTTGGTAGTCTCTACAGAGGTAGCTTTATTCATAAGTTCTCAAGACCTGAAAGAAAAATCAGTCTTTAAAGCTGATAGTGACAAATGTGCTCCCAGCTGCACTGTCAGTAATGCTGCTGTTTGCAGCTTTCTGTGATCACAGAACTCTTTACCAAAAAGTCAACAGTTTAGGAGCAGCTTCTGTAACCAGAGAAAATATGCTACTGTTTCCCAAAGCAGAATAATTACCTGAGAGATCAAATCTTTTTTAGATTCTTTGTCCTACTATCCTCTCATAAAAACTGAATAAATGAAGTGTGTGAAGATGATCCTGATATTGTTACTTCACACATCCTTTATTGGTCTTTATTCTTGGCGAGAAAACCTAAGAAGCAAAAGAAACAACTCAGCAAAGTGACTTGTGACTTCTGCCATTTATGTGAATACCAGAGTGAAGTTGATACTCCAGATCAGTGCTGCCACAAATGACTCTGTCTTTGTACACGACAGGAAGAGTGATGTATCATGGGCAGAAACTGAGCAAACTGTATCTTGTTCACTGATGTTAGGTAAGGTCACAATCAGAAGATCCTTTGAATCTGGAGAGAGAACCAGAAGGTAAGAAGAATGCAAGAAAAGTTCCTCAGTGTCTATGCCAAGCAGGCATGTTTTTCCTGTGCAGGAGGAAGAACTTGCAGACCTGTAACAAGAAGACTTTAAAGTGGACTTGCTTATGTTAAAGCTTCACTGACGTACATGTGTATACTGAACAAAGTGTCTAGGCTTTCATCTAAATCAAGGGTGATTTAGCCAATATTGTCACTGGAGCCATCTGCCAGATGGGCTCATACGCCAGCTCCCACTGGCACATACACGTATGCAGTCTTGGAGCTTCTGAAAGGAATCACAACCTGGGGATCAGCAAACATTGCTCAGTGCTCCAGAGGATTATCACAAGTGCGTGCTGTTGGACTCTGCTTCTCTTTGGCCTGAGGAAGGCTGAGGTTTTTTCCAAGACTCTGTTGAACCTGTCCTGTACCTTTTACAAGTCCTCAGTCGCCTGCAGCTTCATGGGTCAGTTAAAGCTGCATTTTTATTACCATCGGACATACAGAAAAAAACCCTATTTTACTTCTCAGGAAAGTAAAGAATTTTTGTAAGTGCAGCTGATGTATTAAAGAAATCACCAAGAAGTTGCAGCTGCCAGCAGTGTTGCAACAAGCTGCTGTGCACACTCTACAGAATCTTCTTGATGTACATAGAGAAGAAGGACATGTAAACAGTACGTTCTCAATAATGATCTTAAATATTTGTAAGAAGAGTTTATTTTTTTTTAATAGATGTTATAGAAAACTGGTTCTTCCTTAGCTGTCATTGCTGATGATGCTGGAACATTTCCCAGCTAAGATGCAATTATGACATTTATAACAGGCAAAAAAAATGCATCATGCTATCATTACACTAAGTTGCAGATGTGTGTTTTGTTCTTAATGTTTCTGTTCTTCTGTCACGGAATGATTTCACTGGATTTGGCTCTGCGGCTAGCATGTTCTTTTAAAGACCAATCCGGCAGTATATGTGCCTTTATCAGAAGCTTTATGGAAAGGAAGACTGGGGGGGGGGGGGGGGGGGGGGAGAGGAAATCTCTGTAAAGGGGAGATAATTCTTTTCTGACCTACTTGGCTCTCTTTGTACAGTTAAAATTTAAAAATATACAATAAACATCTTGGAACTGTTCCCTTTGATATAAGAATGCAGGAATTAGGAGGAAGAGGAGGACAGAATCTAGCAGCACAGGGTTTTCAAATATCTCCAAGGATGGGAACTCCACTACTTCTCTGGGTTGGGGTGAGGGTTTGGATTTAGGGGTTTAGGATCAGTGAATATGGTTAGGATGTTAACTGCTGAAGTTATCATTTGAGGCTGGGTCAAGAGCTAGGGTTCAGGCTGGGGTTAGAATAAGGAGTAGGGTTTGGGCTCAGGTTTGGGATTTGGGTTAATGTTGGTAGTTTAAGAGTTAGGAATTAAAGTTCAAATTAGGGTTTAGGGGTTTGGGTTGGCGTGACAGCGGTTTGATTTAGGATTAGGATTTAGAAGGGGTTAGAATTTGAAGTTTGGAGTGCAGTTAAGGGCTAGGGGCCAGGTTCATTGTTCAGCTTCATGGGTTAGGGCTCCATCTGGAGGCAGAGGGCTCAGGAAGCTGTTTGCACAAAGTCATACAATGGAGCTGGTGGTGCTGGAGCAGCTCCTGACCGTCCTGTCCCAGGAGGTGCAGTGCTGGGTGTGGTAATGGAGCCCTAGGACCTGCACCAAGGCTGTGGCCCTGGCCAAGGGCCAGGTTCTGGTGTGTAGGAGCTGCAGATGGGCAGGTATTTATGTGGTAAAGGTGGGGGATGAGGTCTCATGTGCTTGTCATGGTTTGGGGACTTGCCCTGTGATTGTGGGTGCATGGAGTGAGGGTATGTTCCATGAACCTTTGAAATCCCTTTGCCTGTGTCCCCTTCCTCAGACCACCATGTGGGTGATGGTGGAAGGTCCCAGCATGAAGATGTCACATCCTCAAGGATCACTTAAAAACACTGCCTAACACCTACTCCCAGAACATAATGGAAATGGGCTTAAAATAAGGCCTTAAAAAAAAATAATCCAGACCTTCAGCTCAGATTTCTCCTCCCTAACTCTGAGCATTGAACAGATCTCCTCTCATCCTGGTCAGGAGAATTCCTCCACCAGCAGGGATGGGCTGGGAGAAAGAACCTGGGAAACTTCCTGACTAGACAGGAGGCGGGGAGGAATGCAGCTGTCAAAACATCAGGGATGTTAATTAGCTGTCTGATCAGTCTCTGTCTCTCCTACAGACTTGTCCCTGACATTATAATGTCCTGCTCTCAGAGACCAGTGGGCAACTTCCCTGTCTCCCCACCACAAAGAAAGATGCCCCTAAGGAGGTTGGACTCCACCACCTTCTTTCAGAGATCCCTTGTGACATGAGAAAAAGAGAAAATTAACATGATGTGTGTAAGAGCCCAGCCAAGCTTGTTGCCTACCCCGTTCTCTCCTGTGGATAGAGCCCAGGCCCTGGGTGATCTTGGTGTTGATGGGTAGGTAAATGAGGGAAGATCAGGCTCAGCAAGGCTGGGAAGTGCCCTCTCTCCTTACCCTGTGTTCAGAGAAGGTGGCTGAGGCAGGACCCTGCCCAACAGCAGGACACAGACGGAGGACCCACTAATCCCACCCGGGAATCAGACTACTTTACAGGCATTTTCTCCCCGTGGGAACAGGAGTAAGACAAAAAGGTTACAGATGGCCCTGAAGGCTGCTCACCCTCTCACTGCTGTGCTGACCCTTGATCTGTGACTGGGCAGTGGGACAGACAGACGTGCAGCCCTATAACAGTAGCAGACCAAAAACCCAGAGCACAGGAGTGGGCAGAGATCCCTGCCGGGGCTAAAGCAGGCAGGGAGGGGAGACATGGCAGCCGCAGGAACCCAGCCTCACCATGGGCTCAGGTTCGGCCTTGGGAGTGCCCAGCAGCTGGGCATAAGACTGCAGGGTCCTCCTCCTCCTCCCATTCTTTGGCCAGGCGGAACCATGACTCAGGGCTGAGGGAAAACAGATGTTTCACAATGGGCATCTTTCCTTCCCTCTCTATTTTCACCTCTGCACAGGGATGCCCGGTGCCCGCAGCAGGTCTCTCCTCCTGACAGTAGTGATGCAAGGAGCTTTGCTCAGCAGCTACCGCTTTGCTCAGGCTCCCACCGCTGACAGAGGCCTGCCCACCAACATCCCAAATGTCTCTCCATCCTGTGCAGAGTCTCACTAAGGAGTGTAGGACCTCAGCAGTTGATGGTCCTGTGCCCTCTCTGTAGATCTGATTTAGCTGCCCACAGAAAGTACAGACACCCACCACAGATGCTCCCCCAAACCCACAGGGCATTGACACTGCAGACACCACGGCCCAGGCCTCCCCACAAACACTTCATCCTTCATCAAGAAGATGTTTCCTCTGCAGGGATGTCCTTGCTTAAGGCTTACCCTAAGCTGATCTCTCAGAGCTCAGAAAAGCCTCTTGGGTTTCCCTCCTACAGTGCCTATTTACTTGCTTTCCTCACAGGCAGCAGTGGCCTGACAGTCCCTTCCCTCAACTCAGCCCTTTCCCTCAGCCAGCTGCACAGTCATACTAGCGAGGATTCACCAGAGCTCTGCTGTGGGCTCTCCTGCAGGCCTGTGCTGTGGTGTAGGCAGGCACATCGACATCCCCGTGACTCGCCATGTGCAGGAAGAACTTTCAAACTGCCACCTTGCTGAGAGCTTCAGCTGTGGAGAATGCCGAGCACATGTATCAGGCTCTTATTCTGACCTGGTTGAAATGAAGCTGCTGTTGGTAAGGGTATGTGGAATGAGAGTGTCTTCTCCTTTAAGGGTATCCCGTCAAGTACCCTCTCAGTGCAAAACAGAAAGGGGTAATAACAAAAGGAAGAAGCCACAGAAGAACATTCAAGGACACCAACCTAACCACCAAACCTGGTCAGACACGCTAATTGATGGAGGCATGTGAGAGGGTGAGAATGTTTATTCCAGCAAGTTTATCTGAACAGGGGCCTTGCCAGCTGGGAAACTGAGGGAAAAAGCAGGAAGCCAGAAACAGAATATGCAGAGACACAGACCTGACAAAACAAACATGGAGACAATGACAAGAAACAAACCTCACCCATCATGCTAATTGATGAGCTATCAAGAAAATACAGGCACCACTTTCAGGACTGGAATTTGGAAACTAGGAGAGATCCCAGGTGCGGCGGGCGGAAGAAGCAAGCAGCCGATTCAACGTGAATGATAGAGCAAGCTTCGACTTCATTGAAAGAAATCACCCCTTACATAAGCACTCTACGATAATCATGCACACTACTCACAAATCTATTGGATACGTGTGTGTCAGCTGTGTTGGTAGCTGAGAAGGGCTGGCAGGGCAGGAGATAGGTAGAGGGGTCCCAAATGAAGAAAGTGAGGGTTGGAGCGTGGGTTTTAAGGAGGTGAAGGAGGCAGCCGAAGGCACTGAGCTGCTCGCCTGAGCCAGTGGCAGAACCGCCCCTCCAGCCCCCCAAGAATCGCGTGTTGCAGGCAGCAGAGCGCTCGCTGGCAGGAGCGCGGGGCTCCGCGGCTGCCCCGAGCAGAGACGGAACCTCCCGGGCGCTGCGGTCACCGGCCGAGGACGTCTCCGAGCCCAAGGGGCCGCCTTGCTCTCCCGGCTGGCTGCGGGCTGCGGAGGAACTCTGTGCGGCGTCTCTTACCGAGGGGACGGGCCCTGCCCGGGAGCCTCGTGCGGGTGCAGGGTGAGGGGAGCGGAGCGCTGGCAGCACAGAGGGGAGGGAAGGTGCGAGCAGCACGGCGGAGCGCGCGGGTCACCAGCGGGTCGTCGCTGAGGTGCAGCTCCGCCGCTGGTTCCTGCCGCCCGCGGCCGCCCCTCGGGCACGAAGCAGCTTTCCGTCCGTGCTGCCGGCGCTGCCGCCGCTGCCGGGGCAGAGGAAGGCGAGCCCTGTCCGCCCGGGGCGCAGCTGCCGCCTTGGGACGGTCGGAGGCGGCTGCTCGGGGCGTCGCTTCTGCTCCCGGGAGATGCTCGGAGGGGCGAAACGGGGCGACGGTGCCACCCGGCGGCCGAAGGTCGGTACTGCAGCTCGGGCCGGGCTGGCGGCGCGGCGCGGGCGTGCTCCGTGCTGCCACCGCGCGGTGGAGGTCGGTACCGCAGCCCAAAGCCGCGCCGGCGCTGCCGCCTTCGTGCTCGTTGCTGCCACCCGGTGGCCGACAGCGGGTACTGCAGCCCGGGGTGCGGCTGGCGCCGCCGTCTGGGTGCGCGGTTCTGTCCGGGGGGGCAGCCGGGGGTGGGGGTTTCCCAAGAAGAGGAGGGGCAGGAGGAAGGAAGGAGAAAGAAGCATCTGACCTGTCCAGTTCTCCCGGCAGTGCCGGGAGCGAGAGCCGCGGTGAGTCCCGGGCCCTCGGGGCCCCGTCGCCCCCCTTGTATGCCCCAGTCCCTTCCCGCCCCTCTCTTTCCCATACTGTGATTTTTTTTTTTCTTTTGCTTCTCTATACCTCTTCTTTCTATTCTTCTGTCTTGCTCCCCCTTCCTCTCTCACTTTCTGTCTCTTGTCTTGCTGCTCCCTTTTCTTTTTCTGTCTGCACTTCTGAGGATGAGTTATTTAACAACCTGGCAGAAGGTTGACTAATCAATTCACTTGACAATGAAACTAACTTTTGAGTGTCCTGACAATGAACTACCTTCGTTATAAGACTGAAAACCCTGAACAGGTTAAGAGCCTTTCCCTGAGCAGGTGTAGTCGTAGAAGCATTACATAAGCCCTATTATAAATGTACATTAATCATTAGCAATCAATACCTAATAGGCGTGTTTGGAAAAGCACTAACCTCTGATTTCGGTGTGCAAAAGCAGCATGAAAACCTGCCATTGGTGTACTAGGTTTGTGGAAAAGTCCACCAAGCAGCCAGGCCTGAATAAATACACTCCCTCTCCTGAGCGTGTTAAGATGGGTTTATTGCCCGCTGGGCACGAATCCTCTTTGCAGATAACAGTGTTTTAGCGACCCAGATGGGACGGCTGTAATGCCTTGCCCGGCAGCAACCTTTTGATCGGGGATGCCGTGAGTGCTCTCCCCGACCAGAGTGGGCAAGCAATGCTTACATAAAGAGGTAAGAGACACCCACGTATTCTTTTAGGGGGAGGACTGGAGCTACGGAAGAGGAAGGGAGGAGAGATGGAGAAAGAAGGGTCTGAAGTGGTAAATTTCCCAGGCAGCGCTGAGAGTGAGAGCTGTGGTGAGTCCTGGGACCACGGGGTCCTGTTGCCCCTTCTGTGCATGTGGGCCCTGCCCTGTTGCCCTCTATCCCACACTGATGTGATTTTTTTTTTTCTTCTCTTTGCCTTTGCTCTCCTCTCTCTTCTGTCCTGCTCCCTCTCCCTCTTTCTCTCTCTTCTTCTAGCTCTACCTTTTTCTTTTTCTCTCTATGCTATTGTCCTGCTCTCTTTCCTTTTTTGTCATTTTCTGTCTCTCTCCTGCAGGCTAGCACTGGTTTTTTCCTTTTACAGTTCTTTGTCCTGATTGGCATTGGTCCCTTTTCTCCCATAACTTCTCTTGCCTGCTCCCACATGTTCTTTTCCTCTCTGTGCCTGCATGTGCCACTATGTGTCCCCGACTGCCTATTGCCCTCCCCCCTTCTCCACCTCTCTCTCTTTGTCTCGCTGATGCCCACCCCCCTCATTGTGTCCCCATCCCCATCCTCCACCCTGTTCACCTCACCCTTAAGTTTAGGGGATGCAGCGAGATCAAACTTTAGGCCTGTGCAAGGCTGGGGGCTGTGTGCAGAGACATGCTGGATACCGATAGTGTTGCGAGACTACTATCTTCTGGCCTGAACAGAGGCCTCCTCTGGTCATTTAAAGTATATGTACCAGCAATAAATTACCCTAAACTCCAGCACAAACTGGCCTGGTGGGTTGGCCAGGGGCCAGGGAACAATTGAGACTGCACAGAAGGACAGGGTGAAAAGTTCATCGGCAAGGAAGAGGAGATACTTCATCTATACGACCCCTGCCCAGGAATTTGCAACCACCAAAGGAGCTCAACACGCACACACAAGAGGAGGCGACCTGATTACCACGAGAAGCAAGGGGAGGCGGGGATAACATTATTTTGTAATATATAAACAGGACGAGAGCTGCAAAGGGCACGCATGCTTGTGGAGGAGCGATCCCCCATGCATCCAGTACTGAATAAACATACCTACTTTACAACTTCACAGTTGTAAAGTCATGTTTCCGCAGGTCACCCTCTCTCAGACCCTTTGTGCTGCTCCCTGTCTCAACTGTTGATGGCTTCATCTCTCTCTTGTTTTCTGTTCCTGTCTTTTCTCATGCTCCACCTCTGTCCTTCTCTCCGTTGCTCTTGTTGGTTCCAGGCCAGCATCCTACTCCCTGTTTCTCTCTCTTCCGCAGTCATCTCCTGCTGTCGGGCTCCCTGTCGCTCACCTCTCTTCTAGATGCCTCTGTGCAGCCTCCTCTTTTACCTGATCCCCATCCCTGGCTTGATGCTCTTTCTCCACGTCTCTGCCTGGGTCCTGTCCCTCTTCTCATCTCTCGGTTGCTACTGTTTCTTTCTCCATCACTTCCTCACTGCCTGTCCCTTTTCCCTTCTTCCCTCTGTCCTCCATCCTCTCCCGAACATTTTGTCTGTAGAGCTCCATACCACTGCCCATCCCATTGTTTCTTGCTATATCCCCCTGCCCAGTTCAGTGTCCCATTATTTCTTGTGTTGTGCTCCCTGGCTTTTTTCAAATTCTGCAGCCCAGCCATGGTTTTAATTTCTCTCTCTAGTTGTCCTGATCTCTGTGTGTTTTTCTCTCTCATTTCCTCAGCCACTCCAGCTTGTTCTGTACCTTTTGTATCACACTCACTCCTCATTTCTCTCTCTGTCCTTCTGTTCTGCTCCTCGCTTATCAGTTTCTCTTTCCTCTGTCCTACTCCTGCACATTGTGTGTGATTGTTTTGCCAATTATTAGGCCCAGCATAAAGGACACAGCCATCATAAAAATGAACCAATAACCAAATTGTATTTGATACAAAAGGGTCAGTCCATGGGTGAGCACTGGGGGTACAAACAAGTCAGATTATACATAATTGACATCAATCCCACTGACCCCAACAATGACACCGCACGACCAGCAATGGGTGGGATAACTGGTGACATGCAGTCTCCCATAGAACGGACAGGAAACAACCGAGTCAACAAGCCAAACACACGAGACCAAGGAAGCCACAGACTGAATCTCTGCACAGCCCGCGTTTACAAGAGCCAGACCTGCCTGGAGCCCAGTCCCAGGGAGGCAGGAGGTCCTTCCCCAGCAGGGAACTCTGCACAGGGCATCCCCCTCACACACAGACACTGCCCCTCCTGCAGGGGTCCCAGCTGTTATCCCTGCTGGGACCCCTGACCTTGGGTTACTCGCTGCGGGACCCCTGGGGCTCCTTTACCCCATGGCTCTGGCTGCCAGGAGAAGCTTAAAGGGAAACTCACCCCCTTTGGGAAGGGCTGGGGGAATCACCCCTATGTCAACTTTAATTTGGGGTTGGAGTAGAAACCCCAGCATTTCAGTGATCGAGTGAGGTTCTGTGTCTAGCAGGCCTCATCTCGTAAGAGCTGTGAGACACCTACATCTTCTCATAAGTGGAGGACAGCCAGGCACCTGGAGCTGTAGAAGAGGAAGGGAGAAGGCAAAGAAAAGGAAGAGCCTGACCTGGCAAATTCTCACGGCAGCGCTGAGAACACGGTAAGTCCCGAGCTCTTGGGCCCCTCTCATCCCTCTTGTGTGGCCTGGTCCCTCCCTGTCTTTCTCCTAGACTCCTCTCTTTCTGGTGCTGCTCAACTTTTTTTGCTCACCTGTATCTTCCGTCTTGCTTGGAGCATCTCCCTGTCCCCATCTTGTAGGTCTTCCCTTTCTCTGCCCTGTACCCTGCCGCTCTTGTTGCCTTTCTCCATCCCTCTCTGTCCAGCTCCCTGTTCCTATTGATGCCCCTTTCTTCTTCCTGCACCCGCTGCTGTTCCCTGCGATCTCCATCTCTCTCTTTCCTGCTCCCTGTCCCCCGTTTTTCATTCCTACCTCCGTCCCTCATAGCCTGTCTGGCCTTTTTCCTCGGTGTCTTTCTCTCTGGCTGACTCCCTTCTGCTGTTTTTCATTTCCTCCCTATCCATCTTGTTGCCCATCGCTCTTTTGTCTTCTCTCTCTCCATGTGTCGCTGTCTGTCTTCCAGTCACTGTTCTTTAATTCCTCCCTCTTCCCTGTAGCTTGCTGCTATTTTTTTTTTTCCCTGTTCTCCATCATGCTCTGTCAGGTGCCCTGTCCCTGTTTATCAATTCCTCCCTCTGCCCTGCGGTCTGTCTCTTTTCACCATTTAATTTTTGCCTCGCTCTCTCTCTGTCTGGCTCCTTGTGCCGGGTCTGTGAATTCCTTCCTCTGTGCCCCGTACCCCCTGTGATCTTTGCTGCTTTGTGGCCTGTTTCTGGCTGGCGCTCTGTTACTATTCAGTAATTCCTCTCTCGATGCCTTGTAGTCTATTGCTTTTGTCTTTTCTCCATCTCTCTGTCTCTGTTTCCCCTGTTTTAGAATACACCCCCCCACCCCCACCCCCCTTCTTTCTGTATGCATCAGGATTAGTTTTTGGCTCCAGGTCTCTCTTTTTCTGTGTCTCTGTCCCTGTTTCCTAATTCTTCCTTCTCTGCCCTGTCACATGTAGCAATGTGATTTGTTTTGTGTTCCTTCCCATGGTTTGCTGTCCTGACTCCCCATCGCTGTTGCTTTTTCCTCCCTCTGTGCCCTGTTCTCTGGAGCTTTTTGGTCTTTCTTCCATCTTGCTTGGTCTAGCTCCTTGCTCCCCCCTCCCTTTTTTTTCCCCTCCATGTCTGTTGTGCCACCCATCTCAGCTTTTCTTTCTGCATCTCTATGCTGCTCCTCATCCTTCTTTGTTGGTTTCTGTCCTGCTCCTCCTTCCTCTTTCTGCTGCCTGTTTTCTTCTCTCCCTGCTGCTTTTTTTTCTGCATATCCACGCTGGGTTCCCTGTCCCCATCCTCTCACCGCCCCATCGCTCATCTCTTGTTTTCTCTCTACCCCTGTACTAGTCAGCTAGCTGCCACCTTTCTTCTGTCTTCTTGTGTCCTGCATCTTTCTCCTCATGTTTGGCAGTTTCCAGCTCTGCCCAGCAGCTTGTTGCTCCAGGAACCGACTGACTGTTCCCGGCTGGACTGAGGAGCGTGGCTCCGGGAACAAGCGCCAAGGTGTGCCAGGGGCAGGGGCAGCATTAGGGGCCCTGAGCCCCGGAGCAGACTCACTCCCTTCTGGGACTTGTTCTGTGTGTGACTGAATAAACACTTGCTGGCTGCCGGCTGCCTTTTGTGCTTCCTTTGCCCCAGGTGAGGGGCTGGGAGGGGTGATGATGCTCTGTGGGGGTGGGTGATGGCCTCCAGCTGTGGGCTGGGGCTGGAGGGGCCCCAGGTGTGGGCAGTGAGGCTGATGGCAGCGGCCCCTCCCTGTAAAGGGCTTGCTCCGGGTGGAGGGGCGGGTGCTGCTGTTAAGAGCAAGGCAGCCGTCGGAGGGGTCGGTGTCAACCAAGGGAGGAGCAGAGCAGTCGCTGAGCATTGCTGGGCCCTGGCTGCACCGAGGGAGAAGGTGAGTGGAGCCGTGCCATCAGCTGGCAGCTCCTGGGGAGGATGGCGGTGCCTGCAGGGTGGCAGCGTTGGAGGTGGTGGCAGGGGCTGCCCCGAGCCGGTGGTGAGGCTTCTGGGTGCACTGGTGGGGGTTCGGAGGGGTGAGCAACGGTGTTGCTGCAGGGTCAGAAAGCAGAGAAAACTGCCTCTCGCAACCCAGCGGGAGCTGTAGTCCTGGCGTGTGGGGTTTCTGGCCAGCCGCGTTGGTTCCCTGGGTCACGCTGGGATGCGGGGTCTTACAGCGCTTGGCGTGCAGGCGGCCGTGCCGCGTTGGCCAGCGCGTGCCAGGAGCTGTAGGTTCTGCAGACTCGGCTGCCAGGCAGCCGCACCGCTCGTGGGCGCCCGTGCCGCGGCCCCTGTGGCGCAGCACGAGGGATAGTTTTGTTGCCGCTTTCACGTGGATTCCCGGGGGCTTCCAGCTGCTCCCCACCAAGCGTCGTGCCCGTTCCTCGAGAGCGTGTGCGCAGTGACGTGCCGCTCGGCCGCCGCTCGCGCGGGGGGTGGCGCTCGCCTGCGCTCACCGCCGCTGCCTGGCAAACGCCACACGGTGCTGTCGGTGGGCGACACAGAGGTGGCCCCGTGCCCCACGCTGCCGCCCGCCAGCAACGTCAGTGCGATGCTCTGATGCCCGTGGGGGGGTGCGGCCACGCTCGGTGCCCCCTCCTGGTAAGGAAATGCCGCCGCCGCCCCACGTCACGCTGCTGGCGGGCGCTCGGTGCGCGAAGGGCAGGACTGCAGCGCCGGCCCCGCACAGGTGTGCGGCACCGCCAGAGCCGCCTTCCTGCTGCCGCAGCGTGAGGCTTGCTGGGCGTGATTCCTGGGGGTGGGCGAGGGCCGAGGCCGCCGGTGAGGCCGGCCCGCCCCTTTGGCAGGTGTGGGGGCCCCTCCTGCCCGCTGGCCACACGGCAGCGGTGGGGCAGGAAGCTTCACACCGCCTGCTGTGTCAGGCCTCGGCTCTCCTGGAGGTGATCCGGGCCGGGGGAGCCCCAGGGAGTTACCCGAAGGCTGGGACAAAGGCAGAGGGGAAGAAGATGGGTGTCCCCCGGGGGTTGGTGCCGGGTGCCTCCCCAGCTTGCCAGAGCTCCCCTTGAGCTGGCACTGGCCTCGCCCGCACCGTGTCCTGGCCCCAGGTCTCACACCTCTACCCTGAAGCCCGTCCCGTAGCCCCAGGTCACCCCCGAGCCCCGCGGGGATGGCGGCAAGCCGGCCCTTGGCACCTCCGCAGGAGCCCCTGTGGAAGGGGGGCTCCGGCCAGGGGCGATCTATGGTAATAACGGCAGTCGCTTCACCTTCTCCCAGAGGCCTCACCGGGGCCGTGCTTGCCTGTTCCTTCCCTGGGGATGCTGTCGACTGGACCCACTTCAGAACTGTGTGGGGTTCTCTGCCTGCCCTTGTGCTCCTCGCAGCAGAGAGGTGAGAAGGGACAGGCCCCTGGGACGTTTTCTGGCTGTGGACAGGAGCTGTCACAGCTGAAGCTGCAGAGGCCTGAGAAAGGGAAAGAAGAAAATCAAGGGCATGTGGGCAGCAGCTGCCTTCCACTGCAGGAAGAGAGAGCCTGCCTCTCTGGGAGAGGAAGGAGCCCTCTGCACAGTCCGCAGGGCCGGACCACCAGCATGGGCCCAGGGTCTGTGCGCATCACCCGGAGTGTGGTACGGCCATGCAGGGAGGGAGCGAGGCTTCGTGTGCAGGAAGCTGTGTCTTGTAAGAGCTGAGAGACACCCGCGTGTTCTTTGAGGTGGAGGGCAGCTGAGCGACTGCACCTCCAGAAGAGGAAGGGAGGAGAGAAGGAGAAAGAAGGGTCTGAATTGGCAAATTTTTCTTGGCAGCGCTGAGAGCGACAGCTGCGGTGAGTCGCGGACCCTCGGGGCCTTGTTGTCCGTCTTGTATGTTTTGGGATCTCCCCTGGCCCCATCTCTATCCCATGGTGCTGTGATTTTTTTTTTTTTTTTTTTCCCTTTACCTCTGCTCTCCTTCTTCCCTGCTCCCACTCCCTCTTGTGTCTTCTTCAGGCTTTCCCTTTTTCTTTTTTCTATATGCCTTGGTCCTGCTCCCTCTCCTTCCTTTTTGTCATCCTCTGTTTCTCTCCTGTAGCCTAGTGCTATTTTTTTCCTTTGCAATTCTTGGTCCAGGTCAGCTTTGGGGTCTCTTTCTGCCCACAGCTTTCTCTGGCCTGTTCCCGGGCATTCTTATCCTCGCCGTGCCTGTCTGCCGTTCCATATCCCTGCCTCCCTATTTCCCTCCCTCCTTGTCTTCCTGCCTCTATGCTGTGACCTCGCTCATGCCTCCCCTGCTCCTGTATCTCCCTGTCCCCGTCCTCCACCCTGTTCACCTCGCCCTCTCTCAGACCTTCTGTGCTGCTCCCTGTCTCGACTGTTGATGGCTTCATCTCTCTCTTTTGTTCTCTCTTCCTGCCTTCTCTCATGTTCCACCTCTGTCCTCTCTGTTCCTCTTGTTGGTTCCAGGCCAGCATCCTACTGCCTGTCTCTCTCTTCCGCAGTCGTCTCCTGCTGTCCAGCTCCCTGTCGCTCACCTCTCTTCTAGATGCCTCCGTGCTGCCTCCTCTCCTTGCTGATCCCCCCGCCCTGCTCCCCATCGCTGCCTTGGCGCTCTTTCACCACACCACTCCTGCCCTAAAATACTCGCCCTGTAAATGCCGACCCCACCAATACTGCCCCCCCCCAGGCTCCCCACAGAAACGATCCCCTCAAATACCCTACCCTGAAACACTTCCTGTAAAATAGTCCCCTCTAAAAAGTCCCCCAGCAAATAATCACGTGGAAATGCTCTGACCTCAAAATATACCCCTGCAGAATAATACTCCTGCTGCCCCTGCACCCCCAGCAAAATAATAATCCCCCCCTAGAAATAAGAATTCCCCCCCCCCCGAAATGATTGTCCCCCAATAATACTCCCCCACCCCTGCAAAATAACAATACTTCCGCCTGTGAAATACAGCTCCGCCACTGAAATGATACTGCTGTGAAAAATCCCCACCCCTCATGCCGCCCTTCCTTCCCCCGCCCACCCGGTAGAATAATGCACCCTTCCAAATAATACTCGCCCAATAATACCCCCAGAAATGTTACACCCACCCCCCTGTGGAATACTACTACCTCTCCCAGTGAAATAATGTACTCCTTTCCCCCCCCCTAATGCTCTCTCTGCCCCCTGCTGAAGTAAGGCTCGCCCCCCCAAGCAAAATGACTCTTCTCCCATCATGTGAAATGTTGCTATCGCCCTGCAAAATAATACCCAGTACTCCCACACACACAGACTGATGTAATGCTACCCCCAATAATATTCCCCCTCCCGTACTCCACCCTCCCCCTCATTATAAAACTCTCTGCCCCCCAGAAATACGGTTTACCCCTGTCTGCACAAAATGCCTCCCCCCTGGTATAACACTCCCCCCCCAATATACAAATTACCTTTGAGATGAAGCAAGATAATGCTGCGCTCCTGCGAAATACCACTCCACCACGGCCTGCTAAATACATCTTCCCCCCACATCTCACAAAATAAGATACTTCTAAGGTCTGCTTCCTTGCAGTCTTTCAAACATTTTGGTGCTTCTGCCCTGATTTGGCCTCCAATTACTCTTAATTTCGGCTTCTTTTTTTTCTGGCCTCGGCTTTTTTTTCTGGCCTCGGCTTTTTTTTCTGGCCTCGGCTTTTTTTTCTGGCCTCGGCTTTTTTTTCTGGCCTCGGCTTTTTTTTCTGGCCTCGGCTTTTTTTTCTGGCCTCGGCTTTTTTTTCTGGCCTCGGCTTTTTTTTCTGGCCTCGGCTTTTTTTTCTGGCCTCGGCTTTTTTTTCTGGCCTCGGCTTTTTTTTCTGGCCTCGGCTTTTTTTTCTGGCCTCGGCTTTTTTTTCTGGCCTCGGCTTTTTTTTCTGGCCTCGGCTTTTTTTTCTGGCCTCGGCTTTTTTTTCTGGCCTCGGCTTTTTTTTCTGGCCTCGGCTTTTTTTTCTGGCCTCGGCTTTTTTTTCTGGCCTCGGCTTTTTTTTCTGGCCTCGGCTTTTTTTTCTGGCCTCGGCTTTTTTTTCTGGCCTCGGCTTTTTTTTCTGGCCTCGGCTTTGTTCCCGTCTCTTGCAGCTTTTCCGCACTTCCTTTATTCGTGCCTTGATGTGCTCTTTGCACAATCACACGGAATGACGGTTTTGAACCTGCTGAAGGCTCAGTCTCTCTGTTTTGCGGAGGAATCGCTCTGTAACTGTGGAGTCACAAGGCGGGTATGTTCATCCAGCGCCGGGCGCATGGGGGATCGCTCCACCACAAGCATGCGCGTGGTTTGCAGCTCCCGCCCGGCTGATCTGTCGCAGAATAGTGCACGTTCACAGAACGCCCGTACATACACATAGCCTACCCCCGCCTCCCCTCGCTCCTCACGGCAATCAGGTCTCCTCCCCTTGTGCCTGCGCCATGAGCTCTTCAAGTTCCGGGCAGGGGTTGCAAATTTCTGGGCAAGGGTTCTATAGATGAAGCACCTCTTCTTCCTCGCGGATGAACTTTTCACCCTGTTCCTCTGCGCAGCCTCAGTTGTTCCCTGGGCCCTGCCCAGACCGCCAGGCCAGTTTGTGCTGGAATCTCGGGTGATTTGTTGCTGGAACATACAACTTCATGGACCAGAAGAAACTCCTCTTCAGGCTAGGAGATTGCAGCCTAGCGATGTGATCAGCACCTGGTATGTCTTTGCAAACAGCCCCATACGCCTCCTTTTGTTATTGCACAAGTCTTGCACCATCAATCTTAAGATTATTTAGACTCCCCATCTCACTTTCCTAGTACAAACTCGTGCCCAGCTCCCGTGCCCTTCCCTTCTGCTCCGTGGGCCTTTCCCTTTCAGCTTGTAGCCCGTCCCGATCCCTCTCCCTTTCTCAATCTCTTGCTCTCTCATGCCTTCAATCCCTCTGTCTTCTTGACCGTCCCTTGCTCTCCCTCCTTCCCACCTTCCTTTCCCCCCACAGGTGATTTCTCTCTGTCTTTCTAGTCTCGACCCATCATTACCTCTCTTCCTCTGTCTTGCTCCGTGATCCTGTTTTGCTTCCAACATATGCCTGTAGATCCCCCCCCCCCCCCCTTTTCTAAGTGATTTCACCGTCTCTAATTCCACCAGGGCCTCTCATCCCTTTTTGGCTATCCAGCCCTTTTCAAACACTAATGCCCATCAGAGCGTGCACCTCCTTCCGGCATCTCCGCCTTCCTGGCAGAAATTTGCCCTGTGGCGTCTAGGCCTCCACTTTCCTGCAGCCTGTCAGTCATTTTGTTCATTCCACCACATTTTGGCCTCTACTTTTTCCTGCCCTTCACTTACGCCAACTCTGCCTGCCTCCCTGCCTGCCTGCCTCCCTGCCTGCCTGCCTCCCTGCCTGCCTGCCTCCCTGCCTGCCTGCCTCCCTGCCTGCCTGCCTCCCTGCCTGCCTGCCTCCCTGCCTGCCTCCGGCAGCCTGCGTCCCTCCGCTTTCGGCACACCCCCCACGCGGAGAGGACAATGAGGACACTCGAGTTGATGGATGGGGACCGACCCCGAGCTTGGCAGCTTTTCTTAGGGTGAGGAGCCGAGTCCCTTCACCGTTTTGCTTTACGGGAGGGACCGGTTTCTCCCGTTCGCCCTCGGTGCCTGCGGGTCCGAGCCCCGCGGAGTGAGGAAGTGAAGGGTGCGGGCGGGCGGCCGCCGCGCCGGGGAGGGCGAGTGGGCGGGACCAGGGCGGGAACGGCGCGCGCCGACGTGAGGGGCGGAGCTTTCGCCTGAGGCGAAGGGCGGGAACGGCGCGCGCAGCAGTGAGGCGCCGCGCGGCCGCCTGAGGCGAAGGGCGGGAACGGCGCGCGCAGCAGTGAGGCGCCGCGCGGCCGCCTGAGAGGAGCGGGAGCGGCGCCCCCGGAAAAGGCTGCTCGGCGATCGGCGCCGCCTCGGCGGGGACCTCATCGGCTCGGCTCGGCTCGGGGCGGGCGGGGGTGGACCCGAGTCGCCTGTGCGGGGGCGAGCGCCATTGTCTGAGGGGCTCAGGAGAGTCCTGGACCCGCCAGGCGCGGCAAGGTGCCTGGAGCAGACGAGTGCCCGGCGCGGTCGTCCCTGCAGGAAGTGCTGGAGCAGCGGCTCTGGTGAGAAAAGCCGATCTGTGAGGTTTTTTTTCGGGGGGGAAGGGGGGGTTGGAGGGCGGCCGGGGTTCGGGTGGTGCTGTGGGCACTTCTCGCCGGGGACAGGCGTCCTTCTCAGACCTGACGGCAAACTACTGCCCTTGCAGCAGCTGGTGGCAGAGAAGGGAGAGATGTCCACTGCGTGTGGAAGGACCTGCGAGGCAAGAGCGAGCGGGAGGAGCAGCGGAGGAAGGCTGGGCAGCAAGAGGAAAGAGAAGGGCGCTCTGAACAAAGCGCCGCTGTGAGGGGCGGAGCGGTCGCCTGAGGGGGACCTGCCCGGGGAAGGGGCGAGCAGGAGTCGAACCTGCCTGGGGAAGTACCGGATCGACTTGGGAACGGGGGGGGGGGGACGGGACGGGAGGCGCCTTGGAGAGGGGGTCGGTGTCGTCGCCTCGGCGGGGGGGGGGGTGGAGCAGTGTCGTCGCCTCGGCGGGGGAGGGGGGGGGGAGCAGTGTCGTCGCCTCGGCGGGGGAGGGGGGGGAGCAGTGTCGTCGCCTCGGCGGGGGAGGGGGGGGAGCAGTGTCGTCGCCTCGGCGGGGGGGGGGGGGGGGGAGCAGTGTCGTCGCCTCGGCGGGGGAGGGGGGGGGAGCAGTGTCGTCGCCTGGTGGGGGGAAGTGGGGTGGTGTCATCACCTGGCGGGGGGAGTGTCGTCAACGGCGGGGGGTGGGGGAGCGGAGCTTCCTCAGGACCGGTGAGAGGGGACTGGAGCTGCCTGAGGAGGGACGGCCATCGCCTCAGGGGCGGTGGAGGGTCCAAGCCTCGCTGAACGCGGCCAGGAGCCCGGAGGAGAAAAGCGCCCGTCGTAGACATCCCTGCAGGAAGTGCTGGAGCATGGACTGGGTGAGGAAAGCCAATCTGTGAGTTTTTTTCGCAAGGAGGGGGGATGGTGGTGGTGGTGGGAGGGCTGCCAGGATTCGGGTGGTGCTGTGGCCAGCTCTCGCCGGGGACCAGCATCGCTCTCGGACCTGACGGCATCCTCCTGCCCTTGCAGCAGGCGGCGGAGCGGCGTGGAGGTCTCCGTCCTGTACCCCTGCAGGCCAAGAGGGAGTGGGACGAGGCGCGGAGGAAGTCTGGGCAGCAAGAGGAGGAAGGAGAAGGGCGCTCTGGGCAAAGGGACCTCCCTGTCACCGGGGCTGTGGTCGCACCAGCGTGTCGCCAGGACCTTCGGTGCCCTGGCCGGCTTTGTGCCGGGTGACCCCCCTGTAAGCAGGGCTCGGGTCTTTGGGTTTTTGCCGGCCTTTTGCCACGTCACCCCGTGGTCAGGCTGCCGGGCAGGTGGCAACCCTCTAAGGGGGGTGAGCGGCGCCGTCTCTGCGGCCGGGGCGGGAAGCGGAGCTCCTGAAGCGCGCCGTGGTGGTGAGCCGCAGCCAGGCCGGCTGGCCTGTAACTTGGGCGCGGGGGGGGGCCTGGCAGCGGGGCCGGGGCCTCTGCTCTGTCCTCCGGGTGGGGGAGCTGGGGCCTGGCTGCGCCTTCCTTCCGAGCACCAGCTCCTCGAGAAGCAAGACAAGGCATCGTGAAGGAGCTGCGAGGCCAGAGCGAGGGAGAGGAGGAGCGGCGGGCTGAAGAGAGGGCTGGGGGGAGAGGCGGGAGCTCAGGGCAAAGGGGCCTCCCCACGGCACCGTTGCCGGCACCTTTGGTGCCCTGGCCGGCTTTGTGCCGGGTGACCTCCCTGTAAGCAGGGCTCGGGTCTCTGGCCTTTTGCCCCCTTGCCCCGACGGTTTGGCTGCCCGGAGAGAGGGGCGACCCTGTAAGGAGAGAGCGGCACCGTCCCCGCACCGAGGGGCAAATGGGGCTCTCTGGCCCCCAAGCCCGCCCTGTAGGCAGGGGAGGGCTGTTTCCCCGGCCCTGGCGGCTTTCTGCCTGCTGGCGGCCTGGCCAGCGTGACCCCCTGGAGTCGGGGCGCGTCGCGGCACTTGTCCCTCGGTCCCCCGCGAAGGCCCGTGGCACGTTGAGTCCCTCTGGGCTCCGTGCGTCCGGGGGGGCAGGTCCGAGGCTCTGCTCTCTTGCTCGCGGGAGGGGACGGCTCCCCAGACATTGGCTGCACAGAGCTCGCTCTCTCTCCTGGGAAGTTTTCTTTCCCCCTGTCCGTGTCCGTGTGCCTGCCTGTGTCCGCGTCGGTGCGAGTGAGCGAGTGAAGGAGCTTCTTGTTTAGGCCCCCGTTGAAATCGCTGCAGCGTACTTAGCTTAAACTTCCCGGGAGGGAAAGAGGGGCTCTGTGCAGCAACAGGGGGTCGGTCCCCGCTGAGCCCGCGAGCGGAGGGCGAGTCCCGGCTGGCCCCTCCTTTCCAAGGACGGAGCCAAGCCGCGCGGTCGTAGCACGGCCGACGCGTGACCCGCCCGCTCTCTGGGCCTGGGTGGCTGCCTGTCCTGCTGGCGACCTGCCAGCGTGCCGGCCCCGTACTCGGGGCGAGTGCCACGAGCCGTGGAGCCCTCTGACCCGACGGCCCTGTAAGCGGGGTTGTGCCCGTCCCCCGCCCTCGGCAGGAGGAGCGGGTAGCGAGCGGGCGTCTGCGGCCCCCGGCCTTCGAGGGCAAAGGCTCAGCAGTTGTGTCCCCTTCACCGAGAACCGCGGTAGCCTCTAGAAACGCAGGGAACGGCCCTGAGCCAAGTACCTGCCCCAGAGTCCTCGAGACCCTCCCAGAGTTGCCCAGGACGCTCTTGTCCCACAGCAGCCGTGGGACAGGGAGGGCCCTTTGCCCGCAGCCCCTTTCTCTTTCCCCGGTTTCAGCGTGCCGCTCCTCCTCTCGCTTGCCCTCGCCTCGTAGTTTCTTCCGCAGGCCACGGATGCCTCTTCCTTCTTCCTTCTCCGGGAGCTGGTGCCTGGAAGGACGGCGCGGTCGGGCGCCAGCTCCTCTGCCTGGACGACGGGGAAGCCGGCCGCCTGAGGGACCTTCCCTCAGCGTGCTCTGGCCCCCGGCCCTCCCTCCTCCCTCCTGCCCCCTGCCCCGGCCTGAGCCGCCTCAGACCCCATTTTCTCACCTGGTGGTGCCCGGCGGCCTGGGGGCTTAAAGCATAGAGGGAGAGGGGACGGGGGTACGGCAGGGCAGGGGGAGATTTAGGGGGACAGGCAGCACGGGTGGGCCTCAGCCGCCAGCCCCTTACAACCAGCTGCTCCGCAGTGACGCGGCAGCTTCTCCCAAGCGATGAGGAACCCCCCTCGGGAAGTTCTGCTTCCCCAGCCCCCAGAACCTCTTGGGAAAGGGCCGCTGCTGCCGATTCACCTGCCTTCAGGGCAGACAGCGCCCAGCACTCTCGATAGTGCTTGGCTGGCGCCTTGTGTGGGGTGGCGGCCCTGTTAGCGGGGTGCGGGTCAGGGCGCCCCTGTAGCGGAGAGGAGGGGCCTCGTGGGCCTTTGGGACCGGGGCTGCCCTGTAAGTCGGGGCCTGGCCCGTGCCCTGCAGTCCCGGGCACTTTGCAGTCCCGGCAGCGGCTCGAGCCCCCTGTAAGCAGGGGCGCAGCCTCGGTGGCCGCCGCTCTGCATGCCCAGCTCCATTTGCCCAGAGTGCCCGACTCCGAGCCCAGCTCCAGCGCCGGCCGCGACTCCACATGTGGCAGCACCGGAGCACCGATTGGGTAAGAAAAGCCGATCTGTGAGGTTTTTTTTTTGGGGGGGGGGGGGGGGGGGTATAGAGGAATAGTGGTGTGGGAGGGCGGCCGGGGTTCGGGTGGTGCCGTGTCAGGCTCTCGCCGGGGACCGTCGTCCCTCTCAGGCCTGACGGCACCCTCCTGCTCTTGCAGCACTTGGTGGTGGAGAAGGGAGAGACATCCACCGCATGCGGAAGGCCGTGCAAGGCAAGGGTTAGCAGGAGGAGCAGCGAAGGAAGTCTGGGCAGCAAGCGGAAGAAAGAGAAGCGCGCTCTGGGCAAAGCGCCGCTGTGAGGGGCGGAGCGGCCGCCTGAGGGAAAGGGGAGCGCAAGTCGGCGCTGCCTCAGCAAGAAATGGATCGACTCGGGGCCGAGGGATTGGAGCCACCTTGGCAGGGGATCAAAGCTGCTGCAGGGTGGGGGGCCAGTGCCGTCGCCTAGGAGGGGCAGCAGACCTGCGTCAGGGCGCGTGGGGGGGGACTGGAGCTGCATGAGGAGGGACCGCCATCACCTCAGGGGCTGAGGAGGGTCCAGGCCCTGACGGACGCTGCCAGGAGCCGCCGGACGCTGCCAGGAGCCCATTGCAGATGAGAGCCCGTCACGGTCCCTGCACGAAGCACTGGAGCACCGACTGGGTGAGGAAAGCCGATCTGCGAGGTTTTTTCGCGGGGTGGGTGGTGGGAGGGCGGCCGGGGTTCGGGTGGTGCTGTGGCCAGCTCTCGCCGGGGACCAGCATCGCTCTCGGACCTGACGGCATCCTCCTGCCCTTGCAGCAGGCGGCGGAGCAGCGTGGAGGTCTCCGTCCTGTACCGCTGCAGGCCAAGAGCGGAGGAAGTCTGGGCAGCAAGAGGAGGCAGGAGAAGGGCGCTCTGGGCAAAGGGACCTCCCTGTCACCGGGGCTGTGGTCGCACCAGCGTGTCGCCAGGACCTTCGGTGCCCTGGCCGGCTTTGTGCCGGGTGACCCCCCTGTAAGCAGGGCTCGGGTCTTTGGGTTTTTGCCGGCCTTTTGCCACGTCACCCCGTGGTCAGGCTGCCGGGCAGGTGGCAACCCTCTAAGGGGGGTGAGCGGCGCCGTCTCTGTGGCCGGGGCGGGAAGCGGAGCTCCTGAAGCGCGCCGTGGTGGTGAGCCGCAGCCAGGCCGGCCGGCCTGTAACTTGGGCGCGGGGGGGGGCCTGGCAGCGGGGCCGGGGCCTCTGCTCTGTCCTCCGGGTGGGGGAGCTGGGGCCTGGCTGCGCCTTCCTTCCGAGCACCAGCTCCTCGAGAAGCAAGACAAGGCATCGTGAAGGAGCTGCGAGGCCAGAGCGAGGGAGAGGAGGAGCGGCGGGCTGAAGAGAGGGCTGGGGGGAGAGGCGGGAGCTCAGGGCAAAGGGGCCTCCCCACGGCACCGTTGCCGGCACCTTTGGTGTCCTGGCCGGCGCTGCGCCGGGTGACCTCCCTGTAAGCAGGGCTCGGGTCTCTGGCCTTTTGCCCCCTTGCCCCGACGGTTTGGCTGCCCGGAGAGAGGGGCGACCCTGTAAGGAGAGAGCGGCACCGTCCCCGCACCGAGGGGCAAATGGGGCTCTCCGGCCCCCAAGCCCGCCCTGTAGGCAGGGGAGGGCTGTTTCCCCGGCCCTGGCGGCTTTCTGCCTGCTGGCGGCCTGGCCAGCGTGACCCCCTGGAGTCGGGGCGCGTCGCGGCACTTGTCCCTCGGTCCCCCGCGAAGGCCCGTGGCACGTTGAGTCCCTCTGGGCTCCGTGCGTCCGGGGGGGCAGGTCCGAGGCTCTGCTCTCTTGCTCGCGGGAGGGGACGGCTCCCCAGACATTGGCTGCACAGAGCTCGCTCTCTCTCCTGGGAAGTTTTCTTTCCCCCTGTCCGTGTCCGTGTGCCTGCCTGTGTCCGCGTCGGTGCGAGTGAGCGAGTGAAGGAGCTTCTTGTTTAGGCCCCTGTTGAAATCGCTGCAGCGTACTTAGCTTAAACTTCCCGGGAGGGAAAGAGGGGCTCTGTGCAGCAACAGGGGGTCGGTCCCCGCTGAGCCCGCGAGCGGAGGGCGAGTCCCGGCTGGCCCCTCCTTTCCAAGGACGGAGCCAAGCCGCGCGGTTGTAGCACGGCCGACGCGTGACCCGCCCGCTCTCTGGGCCTGGGTGGCTGCCTGTCCTGCTGGCGACCTGCCAGCGTGCCGGCCCCGTACTCGGGGCGAGTGCCACGAGCCGTGGAGCCCTCTGACCCGACGGCCCTGTAAGCGGGGTTGTGCCCGTCCCCCGCCCTCGGCAGGAGGAGCGGGTAGCGAGCGGGCGTCTACGGCCCCCGGCCTTCGAGGGCAAAGGCTCGGCAGTTGTGTCCCCTTCACCGAGAACCACGGTAGCCTCTAGAAACGCAGGGAACGGCCCTGAGCCAAGTACCTGCCCCAGAGTCCTCGAGACCCTCCCAGAGTTGCCCAGGACGCTCTTGTCCCACAGCAGCCGTGGTGACAGGGAGGGCCCTTTGCCCGCAGCCCCTTTCTCTTTCCCCGGTTTCAGCGTGCCGCTCCTCCTCTCGCTTGCCCTCGCCTCGTAGTTTCTTCCGCAGGCCACGGATGCCTCTTCCTTCTTCCTTCTCCGGGAGCTGGTGCCTGGAAGGACGGCGCGGTCGGGCGCCAGCTCCTCTGCCTGGACGACGGGGAAGCCGGCCGCCTGAGGGACCTTCCCTCAGCGTGCTCTGGCCCCCGGCCCTCCCTCCTCCCTCCTGCCCCGGCCTGAGCCGCCTCAGACCCCATTTTCTCACCTGGTGGTGCCCGGCGGCCTGGGGGCTTAAAGCATAGAGGGAGAGGGGACAGGGGTACGGCAGGGCAGGGGGAGATTTAGGGGGACAGGCAGCACGGGTGGGCCTCAGCCGCCAGCCCCTTGCAACCAGCTGCTCCGCAGTGACGCGGCAGCTTCTCCCAAGCGATGAGGAACCCCCCTCGGGAAGTTCTGCTTCCCCAGCCCCCAGAACCTCTTGGGAAAGGGCCGCTGCTGCCGATTCACCTGCCTTCAGGGCAGACAGCGCCCAGCACTCTCGATAGTGCTTGGCTGGCGCCTTGTGTGGGGTGGCGGCCCTGTTAGCGGGGTGCGGGTCAGGGCGCCCCTGTAGCGGAGAGGAGGGGCCTCGTGGGCCTTTGGGACCGGGGCTGCCCTGTAAGTCGGGGCCTGGCCCGTGCCCTGCAGTCCCGGGCACTTTGCAGTCCCGGCAGCGGCTCGAGCCCCCTGTAAGCAGGGGCGCAGCCTCGGTGGCCGCCGCTCTGCATGCCCAGCTCCGTTTGCCCAGAGTGCCCGACTCCGAGCCCAGCTCCAGCGCCGGCCGCGACTCCACGTGTGGCAGCACCGGAGCACCGATTGGGTAAGAAAAGCCGATCTGTGAGGTTTTTTCGGGGGGGCGGGGGTATAGGGCTGTGTGAGGGCGGCCGGTGTTCAGGTGGTGCTGTGGCCAGCTCTCACCCAGGACCGTCGTCGCTCTCGGACCTGATGGCATTCTCCTGCTCTTGCAGCAGTTGGTCGTGGAGAAGAAGGGAGAGACATCCACCGCGTGCAGAAGGACCTGCGAGGCAAGAGCGAGCGGGAGGAGTAGCGGCAGCGGGCCGGCAAAGAGGCGAGAGAAAGCCCTCCTGGGCAGGGGATCTCCCTGTCACCTGGGCTGTGGTCGCCTCAAGCGTCCCTGCCCCTTTGGGGATGTTTTCTTTGCCTCGTGAGCAAGTACTCGGCTCTTGGTAGTTCTCCAGTTTTAGAACCTGCTCCCATTCCACCTGACGATGACCCAACTTCCTGAAGTTTTCTCAAAACTCCTTTCTGTACTTGGATGTGGCTGCACCAGCCGTGGGGAGCGGGAGGGCTCTGCAGCCACCCGCAGCGCCCTTTGAGGCTGCGTGGGATGCCGGGGGAAGAGCAGTCGGGAGCAGGGTTTTGGAGGTGGATTCCCCTGCTCTGAGTGCTTCTCTTTCCGCACCTGTACGGGGAAGGAAGCGGCTGGATCTCAGCCTCTGGAGGAGCACGTTCCTCTTCCCTGCCCCAAAAGGGCGTTTGTGCCCACCCTTTCCCCATCTGTTCAGTGCCGGGGGTGCTCAATCAGATGCTTTCTCCAACTGCGTGTTCCCCATTTAGCTCCTTTTCTGCCCAACTCGGCTTTAACCGCTGCCTGCCACGTGGCGCTGCGCGTGGGATTTGAACCTTTGGCAGCCGCTGGAATGTTTGCGGCGTGTGTTGGTCCTGGCTGCTTGCAAGGGGACTCTCGGGGTGAAGCGCTAAGGCTTGGACCATAGGGCCAAGCCAGAGTTGACTTGTAGACGAGTCCTGTGTATTTTATAACTGTTAACCATTGTGCTAACAGGTATTTTACTAAGTGATAACCAACCACCTATTCCGATGTAAAAAGTGGAAGTATCGAAGCCTGAACAACAGGCCCTGAGCCGAAGCTGCTCACTCAGTATGTCATCGTTAGTGAAAGAGGTGTGGAAGACGTGGCTCTCTTGAATGTACATTTATCTTTCTTTGTGTGGGGATGAAATAACCGGGTCGTGGAGACCGTAGTCTGGCCCTGTGGCCCGACGTGAGCCCTTGCACCTAGTCTGCCTGGGTAAGCAGAGGAGCTCCCTTAGCTTCTCCCCTGAGCCCTGGCCAGGCTCCGGGGGAATCTAATGTGAGATTGAAACCAGATATTTCCGCTCCAAACCAAGGTGCCAGCTCTTCTGGCTTGCCGATTTTGGGGTATAGAAGGGTGGACCCGCTCACAGCGACTTTGGAGGCCTCACCTACGGGTGGACGCACCGCGTAGGGTTTCCCACTTGCCGGGAAAGGCTCTGCAAACCCTCGCTGTAACCGGGGCTGCCTGCGGGTCTGGGTGATGGCAACGGGTGCAGGTGCTGAGGGATCTTTTTTAATCGCTGTTCCCTCTCTCTCAGGCAGTCAGGATTTGATGCGTTACCCTGTATTTTCCTATCTGTGTGAGTGCACTCTTCCGTCTTTCCTGACTGCGTGTTTTCCATATTCTTCTGTTATTTAGTTATTTCTAATAAAATACGCCTGCTCCTTTCACTCCGGTGTCTGAGTTGAATTGATATCCCTAATCAGCAAAACGGGGGGAGATGAGGTGGCGCTTTCCAGAGCCGAGGTCGGTGTCGGTTTGGCTTTGGGCTGAGCTGTAGCCGCCGCGGCGCTAGTTCCTGGCAAGGGGACGGACGGGGGAGCTGTCGGGGCCAGAGCTGCCGTAAATATAATCAGACAGCTTGCTCGGGTTCTCCAGCTCCTAGCGTACGCTCCAGAAGAGCGGCTGAACGCGGGCAGAAATGTTCCTGGATTTATCTGGGTTTTTTTAAAAAACTATTTCTGCTATCACCAGGATTTGAAAAACTAAATTGGATAAATGTGAGTTTAGGAAAAATATCTAACAATACGTGTGCTTTTAATAGTTACTGTACTGGTCTCCCAGGGACCGAAGTTACGCTGTTTCGTCCTTAAAACAACTCTGCGCTCCCGTGTCGCGTTGTCACAGGCTTTCCTCCCCCTTCCACCCGTCCAAAGAGCCCTGAGGCTGCTCTGACCGACACTTCGGTCACCCCGCTGAGTTCTGGGTCACAAGGCGAGACTGCGCTGCCCTGCGCTGCGGCCGTGCCGGAGCTCCTCCCTCTCCGGGGGGTTATAAGATTTGGCAGCGTCGGTCCCGTCGGCCCGCGCACCGGAGCGGTCTCGTCCAGCGGCTGCTCCCGCTGCCCGGGGAAGGTTCCCCCGGCGGGGAGAGGCGACCTGCGGCGTGCGGCTGCGCCGGGCGGCCCCCGGAGTGCGCGTGCGCGGCGGCGGCCCCGCGACCGGAGGACCGGCGGCCCATAGAGCGCGAGCTCGGAGGAGTGACGGGCATCTCCGGCGTTTATTAACGGTGCTGGTCGCTATAGTTACCGGGGGGGGGGGGGGGGGGGGGGAGCGTGGGCCGGGCCGGAGGAGCCGCAGGGGCGGGCAGGGAGGCTGCAGGCAGCGACCCCTCCCTGTCCGGGGCCGGTGCTGGAGGAGGAGCCGGTGCGAGCCGAGGCAGGAGCGGGGCCGGGCGGCTGCGGGGAAAGGTGCGGCGGGACCGGGGGCGGAGGCCGCTCCGCGTCGGGGCCGGGCGGCGGCGGCGCTGCCCGGAGCCGCGCGGGGCTGCGCTCGGCCGGGCTTCCGGGTGCGCGGGCGGCGCGGCGGGAGCCGTAGTCACGTGCAGGGGGCTTCCGGTCGGCCATGTTGGCTCCCCGGGGCACGCCGGGAGCTGCAGTTTCTGCGCTCTCGGTTCCCCGCAGCTGCGGCGCTGGCGGGCGCGCGCGGCACGGCACAGCCCTCGGTACCGGCGCGGCCCGAGACGCGGTTTTGTGGCGGTTTCCCGCGGGCTGCCCGCGGCTCCCCGAGACGCGGTGTGCCCCCCGGCCCGGGGGTGCGCATGCGCGGCCGCGGCGTCTCCCGGGAGTGCGCGTGCGCGGCGGAGGTGAGTGTTGGGGCTGCGGCCGGGCCGGTCCGCGGCAATAAGGGTCCCTGCCGCCTCCGTGCCCCCTCCCGAGGCCGCGCTGGGGCCGCGCGTGTCCGTTCCTGCCCCGGGGATGCCGCCGGCTGCGCCCAGCTCGGGCTGGCGTGGGGTGTCTCTGCCCGGCCTGGCGCTCCTCACGGCTCGGGGGCCAGAAGGGACGGGCGGAGCCGAGCCTTCCCGGCCGTGGGCAGCGGGGCGGGAGCCGCCGCGGCTGGAGCTGGAGGGGCCGGAGAAAGGGAAGGAAGGAGAACGTCAAGGGCATGTGGGCAGCAGCCGCCTCGCCCTGCAGGGGGAGAGCGCCTGCCTCTCCGGGTGAGCGAGGAGCCCTCTGCACAGTCCGCAGCGGGCCGGACCCAGGCGCGGAACGGCCGCGGAGCGAGCGAGCGAGGCTGCGTGTGTCGGAAGCCACGTCTTGTAAGAGCCGAGAGACACCCGCGTATTCTTTTAGGGGGAGGTCAGCCGGGCGAGTGGAGTTTCAGAAGAAGAGGAGGGGCAGGAGGAAGGAAGGAGAAAGAAGCATCTGACCTGTCCAGTTCTCCCGGCAGTGCCGGGAGCGAGAGCCGCGGTGAGTCCCGGGCCCTCGGGGCCCTGTCGCCCCCCTTGTATGTCCCAGTCCCTTCCCGCCCTTCTCTTTCCCATGCTGTGATTTTTTTTTTCTTCTTCTCTATATCTTTTCTTTCTTTTCTTCTGCCTTGCTCCCCCTTCCTCTCTCACTTTCTCTCTCTTGTCTTGCTGCTCCCTTTTCTTTTTCTGTCTGCACTTCTGACTGCTTGTTCTGTACCTTTTGCATCACTGCTCAGTCCATTTCTCTCTCGATCCTTCCGTTCTGCTCCTCACTTCTCGGTTTCTCTCTCTTTCCTCTGTCCTACTCCTGCACGTAGTGTGTGATTGAATGAGGTTCTGTGTCTAGCAGGCCTCATCTCGTAAGAGCTGTGAGACACCTACATCTTCTCATAAGTGGAGGACAGCCAGGCACCTGGAGCTGTAGAAGAGGAAGGGAGAAGGCAAACAGAAGGAGGAGTCTGACCTGTCAAATTCTCCTGGCAGCGCGGAGAACTGCAGTAAGTCCCGAGCTCTTGGGCCCCTCTCATCCCTCTTGTGTGGCCTGGTCCCTCCCTGTCTTTCTCCTAGACTCCTCTCTTTCTGGTGCTGCTCAACTTTTTTTGCTCACCTGTATCTTCCGTCTTGCTTGGAGCATCTCCCTGTCCCCATCTTGTAGGTCTTCCCTTTCTCTGCCCTGTACCCTGCCGCTCTTGTTGCCTTTCTCCATCCCTCTCTGTCCAGCTCCCTGTTCCTATTGATGCCCCTTTCTTCTTCCTGCACCCGCTGCTATTCCCTGCGATCTCCATCTCTCTCTTTCCTGCTCCCTGTCCCCCGTTTTTCATTCCTACCTCCGTCCCTCATAGACTGTCTGGCCTTTTTCCTCGGTGTCTTTCTCTCTGGCTGACTCCCTTCTGCTGTTTTTCATTTCCTCCCTATCCATCTTGTTGCCCATCGCTCTTTTGTCTTCTCTCTCTCCATGTGTCGCTGTCTGTCTTCCAGTCACTGGTCTTTAATTCCTCCCTCTTCCCTGTAGCTTGCTGCTATTTTTTTTTTCCCTGTTCTCCATCATGCTCTGTCGGGTGCCCTGTCCCTGTTTATCAATTCCTCCCTCTGCCCTGCGGTCTGTCTCTTTTCACCATTTAATTTTTGCCTCGCTCTCTCTCTGTCTGGCTCCTTGTGCCGGGTTTGCGAATTCCTTCCTCTGTGCCCCGTACCCCCTGTGATCTTTGCTGCTTTGTGGCCTGTTTCTGGCTGGCGCTCTGTTACTATTCAGTAATTCCTCTCTCGATGCCTTGTCGTCTATTGCTTTTGTCTTTTCTCCATCTCTCTGTCTCTGTTTCCCCTGTTTTAGAATACACCCCCCCACCCCCACCCCCCTTCTTTCTGTATGCATCAGGATTAGTTTTTGGCTCCAGGTCTCTTTTTTTCTGTGTCTCTGTCCCTGTTTCCTAATTCTTCCTTCTCTGCCCTGTCACATGTAGCGATGTGATTTGTTTTGTGTTCCTTCCCATGGTTTGCTGTCCTGACTCCCCATCGTTGTTGCTTTTTCCTCCCTCTGTGCCCTGTTCTCTGGAGCTTTTTGGTCTTTCTTCCATCTTGCTTGGTCTAGCTCCCTGCTCCCCCCCTTTTTTTTTTTCCCCCTCCATGTCTGTTGTGCCACCCATCCCAGCTTTTTTTTTTCTGCATCTCTATGCTGCTCCTCGTCCTTCTTTGTTGGTTTCTGTCCTGCTCCTCCTCCTTCTTTCTGCTGCCTGTTTTCTTCTCTCCCTGCTGCTTTTTTTTCTGCATATCCACGCTGGGTTCCCTGTCCCCATCCTCTCACCGCCCCATTGCTCATCTCTTGTTTTCTCTCTACCCCTGTACTAGTCAGCTAGCTGCCACCTTTCTTCTGTCTTCTTGTGTCCTGCATCTTGCTCCTCATGTTTGGCAGTTTCCAGCTCTGCCCTGCAGCTTGTTGCTCCAGGAACCGACTGACTGTTCCCGGCTGGACTGAGGAGCGTGGCTCCGGGAACAAGCGCCAAGGTGTGCCAGGGGCAGGGGCAGCATTAGGGGCCCTGAGCCCCGGAGCAGACTCACTCCCTTCTGGGACTTGTTCTGTGTGTGACTGAATAAACACTTGCTGGCTGCCGGCTGCCTTTTGTGCTTCCTTTGCCCCAGGTGAGGGGCTGGGAGGGGTGATGATGCTCTGTGGGGGTGGGTGATGGCCTCCAGCTGTGGGCTGGGGCTGGAGGGGCCCCAGGTGTGGGCAGTGAGGCTGATGGCAGCGGCCCCTCCCTGTAAAGGGCTTGCTCCGGGTGGAGGGGCGGGTGCTGCTGTTAAGAGCAAGGCAGCCGTCGGAGGGGTCGGTGTCAACCAAGGGAGGAGCAGAGCAGTCGCTGAGCATTGCTGGGCCCTGGCTGCACCGAGGGAGAAGGTGAGTGGAGCCGTGCCATCAGCTGGCAGCTCCTGGGGAGGATGGCGGTGCCTGCAGGGTGGCAGTGTTGGAGGTGGTGGCAGGGGCTGCCCCGAGCCGGTGGTGAGGCTTCTGGGTGCATTGGTGGGGGTTCGGAGGGGTGAGCAACGGTGTTGCTGCAGGGTCAGAAAGCAGAGAAAACTGCCTCTCGCAACCCAGCGGGAGCTGTGGTCCTGGCGTGTGGGGTTTCTGGCCAGCCGCGTTGGTTCCCTGGGTCACGCTGGGATGCGGTGTCTTACAGCGCTTGGCGTGCAGGCGGCCGTGCCACGTTGGCCAGCGCGTGCCAGGAGCTGTAGGTTCTGCAGACTCGGCTGCCAGGCAGCTGCACCGCTCGTGGGCGCCCGTAGCGCGGCGCAGTCCTCGCTACCGCCGCGGCCCCTGTGGCGCAGCACGAGGGATAGTTTTGTTGCCGCTTTCACGTGGATTCCCGGGGGCTTCCAGCTGCTCCCCACCAAGCGTCGTGCCCGTTCCTCGAGAGCGTGTGCGCAGTGACGTGCCGCTCGGCCGCCGCTCGCGCGGGGGGTGGCGCTCGCCCGCGCTAACCGCCGCTGCCTGGCAAACGCCACACGGTGCTGTCGGTGGGCGACACAGAGGTGGCCCCGTGCCCCACGCTGCCGCCCGCCAGCAACGTCAGTGCGATGCTCCGATGCCCGTGGGGGGGTGCGGCCACGCTCGGTGCCCCCTCCTGGTAAGGAAATGCTGCCGCCGCCCCACGTCACGCTGCCGGCGGGCGCTCGGTGCGCGAAGGGCAGGACTGCAGCGCCGGCCCCGCACAGGTGTGCGGCACCGCCAGAGCCGCCTTCCTGCTGCCGCAGCGTGAGGCTTGCTGGGCGTGATTCCTGGGGGTGGGCGAGGGCCGAGGCCGGCCCGCCCCTTTGGCAGGTGTGGGGGCCCCTCCTGCCCGCTGGCCACACGGCAGCGGTGGGGCAGGAAGCTTCACACCGCCTGCTGTGTCAGGCCTCGGCTCTCCTGGAGGTGATCCGGGCCGGGGGAGCCCCAGGGAGTTACCCGAGAGCTGGGACAAAGGCAGAGGGGAAGAAGATGGGTGTCCCCCGGGGGTTGGTGCCGGGTGCCTCCCCAGCTTGCCAGAGCTCCCCTTGAGCTGGCACTGGCCTCGCCCGCACCGTGTCCTGGCCCCAGGTCTCGCACCTCACCCTGAAGCCCGTCCCGTAGCCCCAGGTCACCCCCGAGCCCCGCGGGGATGGCGGCAAGCCGGCCCTTGGCGCCTCCGCAGGAGCCCCTGTGGAAGGGGGGCTCCGGCCAGGGGCGATCTACGGTAATAACGGCAGTCGCTTCACCTTCTCCCAGAGGCCTCACCGGGGCCGCGCTTGCCTGTTCCTTCCCTGGGGATGCTGTCGACTGGACCCACTTCAGAACTGTGTGGGGTTCTCTGCCTGCCCTTGTGCTCCTCGCAGCAGAGAGGTGAGAAGGGACAGGCCCCTGGGACGTTTTCTGGCTGTGGACAGGAGCTGTCACAGCTGAAGCTGGAGAGGCCTGAGAAAGGGAAAGAAGAAAATCAAGGGCATGTGGGCAGCAGCTGCCTTCCACTGCAGGAAGAGAGAGCCTGCCTCTCTGGGCGAGGCAGGAGCCCTCTGTACAGTCCGCAGCGGGCCGGACCGCCAGCGTGCGATCAGGGTCCGTGCGCGTCACCCAGAGCGCGGTACGGCAGCGCAGCGTGCGAGCGAGGCCACACGTGCAGGAAGCTGCGTTTTGTAAGAGCCGAGAGACACCCGCGTGTTCTTTGAGGTGGAGGGCAGCTGAGCGACTGCACCTCCAGAAAAGGAAGGGAGGAGAGAAGGAGAAAGAAGGGTCTGAATCGGCAAATTTTTCCTGGCAGCGCTGAGAGCGACAGCTGCGGTGAGTCGCGGACCCTCGGGCCCTGTTGCCCCTCTTGGACGTTTTGGGCTGTCCCCTGGCCCCCTCTCTATCCCATGCTGCTATGATTTTTGTTGTTTTTTTCTTCCCTGTACTTCTGCTCTCGTTCGTTCCTGCTCCCACTCCCTCTTGTGTCTTCTTCTAGCTCTCCCTTTTTCTTTCTTCCAGATGCTTGGTCCTGCTCTCTCTCCTTCCTTTGTTTCATCCTCCCTTTCTCTCCTGTAACCTAACGCTGTTATTTTCCTTGTTCAGTTCTTGTTTCAGATCGGCTTTGGGGTCTCTTTTTGCCCACAGCTTTCTCTGGCCAGTTCCCAGGCATTGTTATCCTCGGCGAGCCTGTCTGCCGCTCCATGTGCCTGCCTGCCCATTTTGCTCCCTCCTGGTAATCCCGCCTCTACGCTGTGCCCGAGCTCAGGCCGCCCCTGCTCCTGTATCTCGGCTTTCGGCACGCCCCCGGCGCTTTCGGCACGCCCCCGGCGCTTTCGGCACGCCCCCGGCGCTTTCGGCACGCCCCCGGCGCTTTCGGCACGCCCCCGGCGCTTTCGGCACGCCCCCGGCGCTTTCGGCACGCCCCCGGCGCTTTCGGCACGCCCCCGGCGCTTTCGGCACGCCCCCGGCGCTTTCGGCACGCCCCCGGCGCTTTCGGCACGCCCCCGGCGCTTTCGGCACGCCCCCGGCGCTTTCGGCACGCCCCCGGCGCTTTCGGCACGCCCCCGGCGCTTTCGGCACGCCCCCGGCGCTTTCGGCACGCCCCCGGCGCTTTCGGCACGCCCCCGGCGCTTTCGGCACGCCCCCGGCGCTTTCGGCACGCCCCCGGCGCTTTCGGCACGCCCCCGGCGCTTTCGGCACGCCCCCGGCGCTTTCGGCACGCCCCCGGCGCTTTCGGCACGCCCCCGGCGCTTTCGGCACGCCCCCGGCGCTTTCGGCACGCCCCCGGCGCTTTCGGCACGCCCCCGGCGCTTTCGGCACGCCCCCGGCGCTTTCGGCACGCCCCCGGCGCTTTCGGCACGCCCCCGGCGCTTTCGGCACGCCCCCGGCGCTTTCGGCACGCCCCCGGCGCTTTCGGCACGCCCCCGGCGCTTTCGGCACGCCCCCGGCGCTTTCGGCACGCCCCCGGCGCTTTCGGCACGCCCCCGGCGCTTTCGGCACGCCCCCGGCGCTTTCGGCACGCCCCCGGCGCTTTCGGCACGCCCCCGGCGCTTTCGGCACGCCCCCGGCGCTTTCGGCACGCCCCCGGCGCTTTCGGCACGCCCCCGACGCTTTCGGCACGCCCCCGACGCTTTCGGCACGCCCCCGACGCTTTCGGCACGCCCCCGACGCTTTCGGCACGCCCCCGACGCTTTCGGCACGCCCCCGACGCTTTCGGCACGCCCCCGACGCTTTCGGCACGCCCCCGACGCTTTCGGCACGCCCCCGACGCTTTCGGCACGCCCCCGACGCTTTCGGCACGCCCCCGACGCTTTCGGCACGCCCCCGACGCTTTCGGCACGCCCCCGACGCTTTCGGCACGCCCCCGACGCTTTCGGCACGCCCCCGACGCTTTCGGCACGCCCCCGACGCTTTCGGCACGCCCCCGACGCTTTCGGCACGCCCCCGACGCTTTCGGCACGCCCCCGACGCTTTCGGCACGCCCCCGACGCTTTCGGCACGCCCCCGACGCTTTCGGCACGCCCCCGACGCTTTCGGCACGCCCCCGACGCTTTCGGCACGCCCCCGACGCTTTCGGCACGCCCCCGACGCTTTCGGCACGCCCCCGACGCTTTCGGCACGCCCCCGACGCTTTCGGCACGCCCCCGACGCTTTCGGCACGCCCCCGACGCTTTCGGCACGCCCCCGACGCTTTCGGCACGCCCCCGACGCTTTCGGCACGCCCCCGACGCTTTCGGCACGCCCCCGACGCTTTCGGCACGCCCCCGACGCTTTCGGCACGCCCCCGACGCTTTCGGCACGCCCCCGACGCTTTCGGCACGCCCCCGACGCTTTCGGCACGCCCCCGACGCTTTCGGCACGCCCCCGACGCTTTCGGCACGCCCCCGACGCTTTCGGCACGCCCCCGACGCTTTCGGCACGCCCCCGACGCTTTCGGCACGCCCCCGACGCTTTCGGCACGCCCCCGACGCTTTCGGCACGCCCCCGACGCTTTCGGCACGCCCCCGACGCTTTCGGCACGCCCCCGACGCTTTCGGCACGCCCCCGACGCTTTCGGCACGCCCCCGACGCTTTCGGCACGCCCCCGACGCTTTCGGCACGCCCCCGACGCTTTCGGCACGCCCCCGACGCTTTCGGCACGCCCCCGACGCTTTCGGCACGCCCCCGACGCTTTCGGCACGCCCCCGACGCTTTCGGCACGCCCCCGACGCTTTCGGCACGCCCCCGACGCTTTCGGCACGCCCCCGACGCTTTCGGCACGCCCCCGACGCTTTCGGCACGCCCCCGACGCTTTCGGCACGCCCCCGACGCTTTCGGCACGCCCCCGACGCTTTCGGCACGCCCCCGACGCTTTCGGCACGCCCCCGACGCTTTCGGCACGCCCCCGACGCTTTCGGCACGCCCCCGACGCTTTCGGCACGCCCCCGACGCTTTCGGCACGCCCCCGACGCTTTCGGCACGCCCCCGACGCTTTCGGCACGCCCCCGACGCTTTCGGCACGCCCCCGACGCTTTCGGCACGCCCCCGACGCTTTCGGCACGCCCCCGACGCTTTCGGCACGCCCCCGACGCTTTCGGCACGCCCCCGACGCTTTCGGCACGCCCCCGACGCTTTCGGCACGCCCCCGACGCTTTCGGCACGCCCCCGACGCTTTCGGCACGCCCCCGACGCTTTCGGCACGCCCCCGACGCTTTCGGCGGGCGGGAACGCCGCGCGCCGACGTGAGGGGCGGAGCTTTCGCCTGAGGCGAAGGGCGGGAACGGCGCGCGCAGCAGTGAGGCGCCGCGCGGCCGCCTGAGAGGAGCGGGAGCGGCGCCCCCGGAAAAGGCTGCTCGGCGATCGGCGCCGCCTCGGCGGGGACCTCATCGGCTCGGCTCGGCTCGGGGCGGGCGGGGGTGGACCCGAGTCGCCTGTGGTGGGGCGAGCGCCATTGTCTGAGGGGCTCAGGAGAGTCCTGGACCCGCCAGGCGCGGCAAGGTGCCTGGAGCAGACGAGTGCCCGGCGCGGTCGTCCCTGCAGGAAGTGCTGGAGCAGCGGCTCTGGTGAGAAAAGCCGATCTGTGAGGTTTTTTTCGGGGGGGAAGGGGGGGTTGGAGGGCGGCCGGGGTTCGGGTGGTGCTGTGGGCACTTCTCGCCGGGGACCGGCGTCCTTCTCAGACCTGACGGCACACTCCTGCCCTTGCAGCAGCTGGTGGCGGAGAAGGGAGAGATGTCCACTGCGTGTGGAAGGACCTGCGAGGCAAGAGCGAGCGGGAGGAGCAGCGGAGGAAGTCTGGGCAGCAAGAGGAAAGAGAAGGGCGCTCTGAACAAAGCGCCGCTGTGAGGGGCGGAGCGGTCGCCTGAGGGGGACCTGCCCGGGGAAGGGGCGAGCAGGAGTCGAACCTGCCTGGGGAAGTACCGGATCGACTTGGGAACGGGGGGGGGGGGACGGGACGGGAGCCGCCTTGGGGAGGGGGTCGGTGTCGTCGCCTCGGCGGGGGGGGGGAGCAGTGTCGTCGCCTCGGCGGGGGGGGGGGGGGGAAGCAGTGTCGTCGCCTCGGCGGGGGAGGGGGGGGGAGCAGTGTCGTCGCCTCGGCGGGGGAGGGGGGGGGGAGCAGTGTCGTCGCCTCGGCGGGGGAGGGGGGGGGAGCAGTGTCGTCGCCTCGGCGGGGGAGGGGGGGGAGCAGTGTCGTCGCCTCGGCGGGGGAGGGGGGGGGAGCAGTGTCGTCGCCTCGGCGGGGGGGGGGGGGGGGAGAGCAGTGTCGTCGCCTCTGTGTCTGTGTGGGGGGGGGGAGCAGTGTCGTCGCCTGGTGGGGGGAAGTGGGGTGGTGTCATCACCCTGGGGGGGGGAGTGTCGTCAACGGCGGGGGGTGGGGGAGCGGAGCTTCCTCAGGACCGGTGAGAGGGGACTGGAGCTGCCTGAGGAGGGACGGCCATCGCCTCAGGGGCGGTGGAGGGTCCAAGCCTCGCTGAACGCGGCCAGGAGCCCGGAGGAGAAAAGCGCCCGTCGTAGACATCCCTGCAGGAAGTGCTGGAGCATGGACTGGGTGAGGAAAGCCAATCTGTGAGTCTTTTTCGCAAGGAGGGGGGATGGTGGTGGTGTTGGGAGGGCGGCCGGGGTTCGGGTGGTGCTGTGGCCAGCTCTCGCCGGGGACCAGCATCGCTCTCGGACCTGACGGCATCCTCCTGCCCTTGCAGCAGGCGGCGGAGCGGCGTGGAGGTCTCCGTCCTGTACCGCTGCAGGCCAAGAGGGAGTGGGACGAGGCGCGGAGGAAGTCTGGGCAGCAAGAGGAGGAAGGAGAAGGGCGCTCTGGGCAAAGGGACCTCCCTGTCACCGGGGCTGTGGTCGCACCAGCGTGTCGCCAGGACCTTTGGTGCCCTGGCCGGCTTTGTGCCGGGTGACCCCCCTGTAAGCAGGGCTCGGGTCTTTGGGTTTTTGCTGGCCTTTTGCCACGTCACCCCGTGGTCAGGCTGCCGGGCAGGTGGCAACCCTCTAAGGGGGGTGAGCGGCGCCGTCTCTGCGGCCGGGGCGGGAAGCGGAGCTCCTGAAGCGCGCCGTGGTGGTGAGCCGCAGCCAGGCCGGCCGGCCTGTAACTTGGGCGCGGGGGGGGGGCCTGGCAGCGGGGCCGGGGCCTCTGCTCTGTCCTCCGGGTGGGGGAGCTGGCGCCTGGCTGCGCCTTCCTTCCGAGCACCAGCTCCTCGAGAAGCAAGACAAGGCATCGTGAAGGAGCTGCGAGGCCGGAGCGAGGGAGAGGAGGAGCGGCGGGCTGAAGAGAGGGCTGGGGGGAGAGGCGGGAGCTCAGGGCAAAGGGGCCTCCCCACGGCACCGTTGCCGGCACCTTTGGTGTCCTGGCTGGCGCTGCGCCGGGTGACCTCCCTGTAAGCAGGGCTCGGGTCTCTGGCCTTTTGCCCCCTTGCCCCGACGGTTTGGCTGCCCGGAGAGAGGGGTGACCCTGTAAGGAGAGAGCGGCACCGTCCCCGCACCGAGGGGCAAATGGGGCTCTCTGGCCCCCAAGCCCGCCCTGTAGGCAGGGGAGGGCTGTTTCCCCGGCCCTGGCGGCTTTCTGCCTGCTGGCGGCCTGGCCAGCGTGACCCCCTGGAGTCGGGGCGCGTCGCGGCACTTGTCCCTTGGTCCCCCGCGAAGCCCCGTGGCACGTTGAGTCCCTCTGGGCTCCGTGCGTCCGGGGGGACAGGTCCGAGGCTCTGCTCTCTTGCTCGCGGGAGGGGACGGCTCCCCAGACATTGGCTGCACAGAGCTCGCTCTCTCTCCTGGGAAGTTTTCTTTCCCCCTGTCCGTGTCCGTGTGCCTGCCTGTGTCCGCGTCGGTGCGAGTGAGCGAGTGAAGGAGCTTCTTGTTTAGGCCCCTGTTGAAATCGCTGCAGCGTACTTAGCTTAAACTTCCCGGGAGGGAAAGAGGGGCTCTGTGCAGCAACAGGGGGTCGGTCCCCGCTGAGCCCGCGAGCGGAGGGCGAGTCCCGGCTGGCCCCTCCTTTCCAAGGACGGAGCCAAGCCGCGCGGTCGTAGCACGGCCGACGCGTGACCCGCCCGCTCTCTGGGCCTGGGTGGCTGCCTGTCCTGCTGGCGACCTGCCAGCGTGCCGGCCCCGTACTCGGGGCGAGTGCCACGAGCCGTGGAGCCCTCTGACCCGACGGCCCTGTAAGCAGGGTTGTGCCCGTCCCCCGCCCTCGGCAGGAGGAGCGGGTAGCGAGCGGGCGTCTGCGGCCCCCGGCCTTCGAGGGCAAAGGCTCGGCAGTTGTGTCCCCTTCACCGAGAACCGCGGTAGCCTCTAGAAACGCAGGGAACGGCCCTGAGCCAAGTACCTGCCCCAGAGTCCTCGAGACCCTCCCAGAGTTGCCCAGGACGCTCTTGTCCCACAGCAGCCGTGGTGACAGGGAGGGCCCTTTGCCCGCAGCCCCTTTCTCTTTCCCCAGTTTCAGCGTGCCGCTCCTCCTCTCGCTTGCCCTCGCCTCGTAGTTTCTTCCGCAGGCCACGGATGCCTCTTCCTTCTTCCTTCTCCGGCAGCAGGTGCCTGGAAGGACGGCGCGGTCGGGCGCCAGCTCCTCTGCCTGGACGACGGGGAAGCTGGCCGCCTGAGGGACCTTCCCTCAGCGTGCTCTGGCCCCCGGCCCTCCCTCCTCCCTCCTGCCCCCTGCCCCGGCCTGAGCCGCCTCAGGCCCCATTTTCTCACCTGGTGGTGCCCGGCGGCCTGGGGGCTTAAAGCATAGAGGGAGAGGGGACAGGGGTACGGCAGGGCAGGGGGAGATTTAGGGGGACAGGCAGCACGGGTGGGCCTCAGCCGCCAGCCCCTTGCAACCAGCTGCTCCGCAGTGACGCGGCAGCTTCTCCCAAGCGATGAGGAACCCCCCTCGGGAAGTTCTGCTTCCCCAGCCCCCAGAACCTCTTGGGAAAGGGCCGCTGCTGCCGATTCACCTGCCTTCAGGGCAGACAGCGCCCAGCACTCTCGATAGTGCTTGGCTGGCGCCTTGTGTGGGGCGGCGGCCCTGTTAGCGGGGTGCGGGTCAGGGCGCCCCTGTAGCGGAGAGGAGGGGCCTCGTGGGCCTTTGGGACCGGGGCTGCCCTGTAAGTCGGGGCCTGGCCCGTGCCCTGCAGTCCCGGGCACTTTGCAGTCCCGGCAGCGGCTCGAGCCCCCTGTAAGCAGGGGCGCAGCCTCGAAGCAGGGGCGCAGCCTCGGTGGCCGCCGTTTTGCATGCCCAGCTCCATTTGCCCAGAGTGCCCGACTCCGAGCCCAGCTCCAGCGCCCGCCGCGACTCCACGTGTGGCAGCACCGGAGCATCGATTGGGTAAGAAAAGCCGATCTGTGAGGGTTTTTTTTGGGGGGGGGGTATAGAGGAATAGTGGTGTGGGAGGGCGGCCAGGGTTCGGGTGGTGCCGTGTCAGGCTCTCGCCGGGGACCGTCGTCCCTCTCAGGCCTGACGGCACCCTCCTGCTCTTGCAGCACTTGGTGGTGGAGAAGGGAGAGACATCCACCGCATGCGGAAGGCCGTGCAAGGCAAGGGTTAGCAGGAGGAGCAGCGAAGGAAGTCTGGGCAGCAAGCGGAAGAAAGAGAAGCGCGCTCTGGGCAAAGCGCCGCTGTGAGGGGCAGAGCGGCCGCCTGAGGGAAAGGGGAGCGCAAGTCGGCGCTGCCTCAGCAAGAAATGGATCGACTCGGGGCCGAGGGATTGGAGCCACCTTGGCAGGGGATCAAAGCTGCTGCAGGGTGGGGGGCCAGTGCCGTCGCCTAGGAGGGGCAGCAGACCTGCGTCAGGGCGCATGGGGGGGGACTGGAGCTGCATGAGGAGGGACCGCCATCACCTCAGGGGCTGAGGAGGGTCCAGGCCCTGACGGACGCTGCCAGGAGCCGCCGGACGCTGCCAGGAGCCCATTGCAGATGAGAGCCTGTCACGGTCCCTGCACGAAGCACTGGAGCACCGACTGGGTGAGGAAAGCCGATCTGCGAGGTTTTTTCGCGGGGTGGGTGGTGGGAGGGCGGCCGGGGTTCGGGTGGTGCTGTGGCCAGCTCTCGCCGGGGACCAGCATCGCTCTCGGACCTGACGGCATCCTCCTGCCCTTGCAGCAGGCGGCGGAGCAGCGTGGAGGTCTCCGTCCTGTACCGCTGCAGGCCAAGAGCGGAGGAAATCTGGGCAGCAAGAGGAGGCAGGAGAAGGGCGCTCTGGGCAAAGGGACCTCCCCGTCACCGGGGCTGTGGTCGCACCAGCGTGTCGCCAGGACCTTCGGTGCCCTGGCCGGCTTTGTGCCGGGTGACCCCCCTGTAAGCAGGGCTCGGGTCTTTGGGTTTTTGCCGGCCTTTTGCCACGTCACCCCGTGGTCAGGCTGCCGGGCAGGTGGCAACCCTCTAAGGGGGGTGAGCGGCGCCGTCTCTGCGGCCGGGGCGGGAAGCGGAGCTCCTAAAGCGCGCCGTGGTGGTGAGCCGCAGCCAGGCCGGCCGGCCTGTAACTTGGGCACGGGGGGGGGCCTGGCAGCGGGGCCGGGGTCTCTGCTCTGTCCTCCGGGTGGGGGAGGTGGCGCCTGGCAGCGCCTTCCTTCCGAGCACCAGCTCCTCGAGAAGCAAGACAAGGCATCGTGAAGGAGCTGCGAGGCCAGAGCGAGGGAGAGGAGGAGCGGCGGGCTGAAGAGAGGGCTGGGGGGAGAGGCGGGAGCTCAGGGCAAAGGGGCCTCCCCACGGCACCGTTGCCGGCACCTTTGGTGTCCTGGCCGGCGCTGCGCCGGGTGACCTCCCTGTAAGCAGGGCTCGGGTCTCTGGCCTTTTGCCCCCTTGCCCCGACGGTTTGGCTGCCCGGAGAGAGGGGCGACCCTGTAAGGAGAGAGCGGCACCGTCCCCGCACCGAGGGGCAAATGGGGCTCTCTGGCCCCCAAGCCCGCCCTGTAGGCAGGGGAGGGCTGTTTCCCCGGCCCTGGCGGCTTTCTGCCTGCTGGCGGCCTGGCCAGCGTGACCCCCTGGAGTCGGGGCGCGTCGCGGCACTTGTCCCTTGGTCCCCCGCGAAGGCCCGTGGCACGTTGAGTCCCTCTGGGCTCCGTGCGTCCGGGGGGGCAGGTCCGAGGCTCTGCTCTCTTGCTCGCGGGAGGGGACGGCTCCCCAGACATTGGCTGCACAGAGCTCGCTCTCTCTCCTGGGAAGTTTTCTTTCCCCCTGTCCGTGTCCGTGTGCCTGCCTGTGTCCGCGTCGGTGCGAGTGAGCGAGTGAAGGAGCTTCTTGTTTAGGCCCCTGTTGAAATCGCTGCAGCGTACTTAGCTTAAACTTCCCGGGAGGGAAAGAGGGGCTCTGTGCAGCAACAGGGGGTCGGTCCCCGCTGAGCCCGCGAGCGGAGGGCGAGTCCCGGCTGGCCCCTCCTTTCCAAGGACGGAGCCAAGCCGCGCGGTCGTAGCACGGCCGACGCGTGACCCGCCCGCTCTCTGGGCCTGGGTGGCTGCCTGTCCTGCTGGCGACCTGCCAGCGTGCCGGCCCCGTACTCGGGGCGAGTGCCACGAGCCGTGGAGCCCTCTGACCCGACGGCCCTGTAAGCAGGGTTGTGCCCGTCCCCCGCCCTCGGCAGGAGGAGCGGGTAGCGAGCGGGCGTCTGCGGCCCCCGGCCTTCGAGGGCAAAGGCTCGGCAGTTGTGTCCCCTTCACCGAGAACCGCGGTAGCCTCTAGAAACGCAGGGAACGGCCCTGAGCCAAGTACCTGCCCCAGAGTCCTCGAGACCCTCCCAAAAGCGCCCAGGATGCTCTTGTCCCACAGCAGCCGTGGTGACAGGGAGGGCCCTTTGCCCGCAGCCCCTTTCTCTTTCCCCGGTTTCAGCGTGCCGCTCCTCCTCTCGCTTGCCCTCGCCTCGTAGTTTCTTCCGCAGGCCACGGATGCTTCTTCCTTCTCCGGGAGCAGGTGCCTGGAAGGACGGCGCGGTCGGGCGCCAGCTCCTCTGCCTGGACGACGGGGAAGCTGGCCGCCTGAGGGACCTTCCCTCAGCGTGCTCTGGCCCCCGGCCCTCCCTCCTCCCTCCTGCCCCCTGCCCCGGCCTGAGCCGCCTCAGACCCCATTTTCTCACCTGGTGGTGCCCGGCGGCCTGGGGGCTTAAAGCATAGAGGGAGAGGGGACAGGGGTACGGCAGGGCAGGGGGAGATTTAGGGGGACAGGCAGCACGGGTGGGCCTCAGCCGCCAGCCCCTTGCAACCAGCTGCTCCGCAGTGACGCGGCAGCTTCTCCCAAGCGATGAGGAACCCCCCTCGGGAAGTTCTGCTTCCCCAGCCCCCAGAACCTCTTGGGAAAGGGCCGCTGCTGCCGATTCACCTGCCTTCAGGGCAGACAGCGCCCAGCACTCTCGATAGTGCTTGGCTGGCGCCTTGTGTGGGGCGGCGGCCCTGTTAGCGGGGTGCGGGTCAGGGCGCCCCTGTAGCGGAGAGGAGGGGCCTCGTGGGCCTTTGGGACCGGGGCTGCCCTGTAAGTCGGGGCCTGGCCCGTGCCCTGCAGTCCCGGGCACTTTGCAGTCCCGGCAGCGGCTCGAGCCCCCTGTAAGCAGGGGCGCAGCCTCGGTGGCCGCCGCTCTGCATGCCCAGCTCCGTTTGCCCAGAGTGCCCGACTCCGAGCCCAGCTCCAGCGCCGGCCGCGACTCCACGTGTGGCAGCACCGGAGCACCGATTGGGTAAGAAAAGCCGATCTGTGAGGTTTTTTCGGGGGGGCGGGGGTATAGGGCTGTGTGAGGGCGGCCGGTGTTCAGGTGGTGCTGTGGCCAGCTCTCACCCAGGACCGTCGTCGCTCTCGGACCTGATGGCATTCTCCTGCTCTTGCAGCAGTTGGTCGTGGAGAAGAAGGGAGAGACATCCACCGCGTGCAGAAGGACCTGCGAGGCAAGAGCGAGCGGGAGGAGTAGCGGCAGCGGGCCGGCAAAGAGGCGAGAGAAAGCCTTCCTGGGCAGGGGATCTCCCTGTCACCTGGGCTGTGGTCGCCTCAAGCGTCCCTGCCCCTTTGGGGATGTTTTCTTTGCCTCGTGAGCAAGTACTCGGCTCTTGGTAGTTCTCCAGTTTTAGAACCTGCTCCCATTCCACCTGACGATGACCCAACTTCCTGAAGTTTTCTCAAAACTCCTTTCTGTACTTGGATGTGGCTGCACCAGCCGTGGGGAGCGGGAGGGCTCTGCAGCCCCCCGCAGCGCCCTTTGAGGCTGCGTGGGATGCCGGGGGAAGAGCAGTCGGGAGCAGGGTTTTGGAGGTGGATTCCCCTGCTCTGAGTGCTTCTCTTTCCGCACCTGTACGGGGAAGGAAGCGGCTGGATCTCAGCCTCTGGAGGAGCACGTTCCTCTTCCCTGCCCCAAAAGGGCGTTTGTGCCCACCCTTTCCCCATCTGTTCAGTGCCGGGGGTGCTCAATCAGATGCTTTCTCCAACTGCGTGTTCCCCATTTAGCTCCTTTTCTGCCCAACTCGGCTTTAACCGCTGCCTGCCACGTGGCGCTGCGCGTGGGATTTGAACCTTTGGCAGCCGCTGGAATGTTTGCGGCGTGTGTTGGTCCTGGCTGCTTGCAAGGGGACTCTCGGGGTGAAGCGCTAAGGCTTGGACCATAGGGCCAAGCCAGAGTTGACTTGTAGACGAGTCCTGTGTATTTTATAACTGTTAACCATTGTGCTAACAGGTATTTTACTAAGTGATAACCAACCACCTATTCCGATGTAAAAAGTGGAAGTATCGAAGCCTGAACAACAGGCCCTGAGCCGAAGCTGCTCACTCAGTATGTCATCGTTAGTGAAAGAGGTGTGGAAGACGTGGCTCTCTTGAATGTACATTTATCTTTCTTTGTGTGGGGATAAAATAACCGGGTCGTGGAGACCGTAGTCTGGCCCTGTGGCCCGACGTGAGCCCTTGCACCTAGTCTGCCTGGGTAAGCAGAGGAGCTCCCTTAGCTTCTCCCCTGAGCCCTGGCCAGGCTCCGGGGGAATCTAATGTGAGATTGAAACCAGATATTTCCGCTCCAAACCAAGGTGCCAGCTCTTCTGGCTTGCCGATTTTGGGGTATAGAAGGGTGGACCCGCTCACAGCGACTTTGGAGGCCTCACCTACGGGTGGACGCACCGCGTAGGGTTTCCCACTTGCCGGGAAAGGCTCTGCAAACCCTCGCTGTAACCGGGGCTGCCTGCGGGTCTGGGTGATGGCAACGGGTGCAGGTGCTGAGGGATCTTTTTTAATCGCTGTTCCCTCTCTCTCAGGCAGTCAGGATTTGATGCGTTACCCTGTATTTTCCTATCTGTGTGAGTGCACTATTCCGTCTTTCCTGACTGCGTGTTTTCCATATTCTTCTGTTATTTAGTTATTTCTAATAAAATACGCCTGCTCCTTTCACTCCGGTGTCTGAGTTGAATTGATATCCCTAATCAGCAGAACAGGGGGAGATGAGGTGGCGCTTTCCAGAGCCGAGGTCGGTGTCGGTTTGGCTTTGGGCTGAGCTGTAGCCGCCGCGGCGCTAGTTCCTGGCAAGGGGACGGACGGGGGAGCTGTCGGGGCCAGAGCTGCCGTAAATATAATCAGACAGCTTGCTCGGGTTCTCCAGCTCCTAGCGTACGCTCCAGAGGAGCGGCTGAACGCGGGCAGAAATGTTCCTGGATTTATCTGGTTTTTTTAAAAAAACTATTTCTGCTATCACCAGGATTTGAAAAACTAAATTGGATAAATGTGAGTTTAGGAAAAATATCTAACAATACGTGTGCTTTTAATAGTTACTGTACTGGTCTCCCAGGGACCGAAGTTACGCTGTTTCGTCCTTAAAGCAACTCTGCGCTCCCGTGTCGCGTTGTCACAGGCTTTCCTCCCCCTTCCACCCGTCCAAAGAGCCCTGAGGCTGCTCTGACCGACACTTCGGTCACCCCGCTGAGTTCTGGGTCACAAGGCGAGACTGCGCTGCCCTGCGCTGCGGCCGTGCCGGAGCTCCTCCCTCTCCGGGGGGTTATAAGATTTGGCAGCGTCGGTCCCGTCGGCCCGCGCACCGGAGCGGTCTCGTCCAGCGGCTGCTCCCGCTGCCCGGGGAAGGTTCCCCCGGCGGGGAGAGGCGACCTGCGGCGTGCGGCTGCGCCGGGCGGCCCCCGGAGTGCGCGTGCGCGGCGGCGGCCCCGCGACCGGAGGACCGGCGGCCCATAGAGCGCGAGCTCGGAGGAGTGACGGGCATCTCCGGCGTTTATTAACGGTGCTGGTCGCTATAGTTACCGGGGGGGGGGGGGGGGGGGGGGGAGCGTGGGCCGGGCCGGAGGAGCCGCAGGGGCGGGCAGGGAGGCTGCAGGCAGCGACCCCTCCCTGTCCGGGGCCGGTGCTGGAGGAGGAGCCGGTGCGAGCCGAGGCAGGAGCGGGGCCGCGCGGCCGGGCGGCTGCGGGGAAAGGTGCGGCGGGACCGGGGGCGGAGGCCGCTCCGCGTCGGGGCCGGGCGGCGGCGGCGCTGCCCGGAGCCGCGCGGGGCTGCGCTCGGCCGGGCTTCCGGGTGCGCGGGCGGCGCGGCGGGAGCCGTAGTCACGTGCAGGGGGCTTCCGGTCGGCCATGTTGGCTCCCCGGGGCACGCCGGGAGCTGCAGTTTCTGCGCTCTCGGTTCCCCGCAGCCGCGGCGCTGGCGGGCGCGCGCGGCACGGCACAGCCCTCGGTACCGGCGCGGCCCCGCGGCGCGGCCCGAGACGCGGTTTTGTGGCGGTTTCCCGCGGGCTGCCCGCGGCTCCCCGAGACGCGGTGTGCCCCCCGGCCCGGGGGTGCGCATGCGCGGCCGCGGCGTCTCCCGGGAGTGCGCGTGCGCGGCGGAGGTGAGCGTTGGGGCTGCGGCCGGGCCGGTCCGCGGCAATAAGGGTCCCTGCCGCCTCCGTGCCCCCTCCCGAGGCCGCGCTGGGGCCGCGCGTGTCCGTTCCTGCCCCGGGGATGCCGCCGGCTGCGCCCAGCTCGGGCTGGCGTGGGGTGTCTCTGCCCGGCCTGGCGCTCCTCACGGCTCGGGGGCCAGAAGGGACGGGCGGAGCCGAGCCTTCCCGGCCGTGGGCAGCGGGGCGGGAGCCGCCGCGGCTGGAGCTGGAGGGGCCGGAGAAAGGGAAGGAAGGAGAACGTCAAGGGCATGTGGGCAGCAGCCGCCTCGCCCTGCAGGGGGAGAGCGCCTGCCTCTCCGGGTGAGCGAGGAGCCCTCTGCACAGTCCGCAGCGGGCCGGACCCAGGCGCGGAACGGCCGCGGAGCGAGCGAGCGAGGCTGCGTGTGTCGGAAGCCACGTCTTGTAAGAGCCGAGAGACACCCGCGTATTCTTTTAGGGGGAGGTCAGCCGGGCGAGTGGAGTTTCAGAAGAAGAGGAGGGGCAGGAGGAAGGAAGGAGAAAGAAGCATCTGACCTGTCCAGTTCTCCCGGCAGTGCCGGGAGCGAGAGCCGCGGTGAGTCCCGGGCCCTCGGGGCCCTGTCGCCCCCCTTGTATGTCCCAGTCCCTTCCCGCCCTTCTCTTTCCCATGCTGTGATTTTTTTTTTCTTCTTCTCTATATCTTTTCTTTCTTTTCTTCTGCCTTGCTCCCCCTTCCTCTCTCACTTTCTCTCTCTTGTCTTGCTGCTCCCTTTTCTTTTTCTGTCTGCACTTCTGACTGCTTGTTCTGTACCTTTTGCATCACTCCTCAGTCCATTTCTCTCTCGATCCTTCCGTTCTGCTCCTCACTTCTCGGTTTCTCTCTCTTTCCTCTGTCCTACTCCTGCACGTAGTGTGTGATTGAATGAGGTTCTGTGTCTAGCAGGCCTCATCTCGTAAGAGCTGTGAGACACCTACATATTCTCATAAGTGGAGGACAGCCAGGCACCTGGAGCTGTAGAAGAGGAAGGGAGAAGGCAAACAGAAGGAGGAGTCTGACCTGTCAAATTCTCCTGGCAGCACGGAGAACTGCAGTAAGTCCCGAGCTCTTGGGCCCCTCTCATCCCTCTTGTGTGGCCTGGTCCCTCCCTGTCTTTCTCCTAGACTCCTCTCTTTCTGGTGCTGCTCAACTTTTTTTGCTCACCTGTATCTTCCGTCTTGCTTGGAGCATCTCCCTGTCCCCATCTTGTAGGTCTTCCCTTTCTCTGCCCTGTACCCTGCCGCTCTTGTTGCCTTTCTCCATCCCTCTCTGTCCAGCTCCCTGTTCCTATTGATGCCCCTTTCTTCTTCCTGCACCCGCTGCTGTTCCCTGCGATCTCCATCTCTCTCTTTCCTGCTCCCTGTCCCCCGTTTTTCATTCCTACCTCCGTCCCTCATAGACTGTCTGGCCTTTTTCCTCGGTGTCTTTCTCTCTGGCTGACTCCCTTCTGCTGTTTTTCATTTCCTCCCTATCCATCTTGTTGCCCATCGCTCTTTTGTCTTCTCTCTCTCCATGTGTCGCTGTCTGTCTTCCAGTCACTGTTCTTTAATTCCTCCCTCTTCCCTGTAGCTTGCTGCTATTTTTTTTTTCCCTGTTCTCCATCATGCTCTGTCGGGTGCCCTGTCCCTGTTTATCAATTCCTCCCTCTGCCCTGCGGTCTGTCTCTTTTCACCATTTAATTTTTGCCTCGCTCTCTCTCTGTCTGGCTCCTTGTGCCGGGTCTGTGAATTCCTTCCTCTGTGCCCCGTACCCCCTGTGATCTTTGCTGCTTTGTGGCCTGTTTCTGGCTGGCGCTCTGTTACTATTCAGTAATTCCTCTCTCGATGCCTTGTAGTCTGTTGCTTTTGTCTTTTCTCCATCTCTCTGTCTCTGTTTCCCCTGTTTTAGAATACACCCCCCCACCCCCACCCCCCTTCTTTCTGTATGCATCAGGATTAGTTTTTGGCTCCAGGTCTCTTTTTTTCTGTGTCTCTGTCCCTGTTTCCTAATTCTTCCTTCTCTGCCCTGTCACATGTAGCGATGTGATTTGTTTTGTGTTCCTTCCCATGGTTTGCTGTCCTGACTCCCCATCGCTGTTGCTTTTTCCTCCCTCTGTGCCCTGTTCTCTGGAGCTTTTTGGTCTTTCTTCCATCTTGCTTGGTCTAGCTCCCTGCTCCCCCCCCTTTTTTTTTTCCCCTCCACGTCTGTTGTGCCACCCATCCCAGCTTTTTTTTTTCTGCATCTCTATGCTGCTCCTCGTCCTTCTTTGTTGGTTTCTGTCCTGCTCCTCCTCCTTCTTTCTGCTGCCTGTTTTCTTCTCTCCCTGCTGCTTTTTTTTCTGCATATCCACGCTGGGTTCCCTGTCCCCATCCTCTCACCGCCCCATTGCTCATCTCTTGTTTTCTCTCTACCCCTGTACTAGTCAGCTAGCTGCCACCTTTCTTCTGTCTTCTTGTGTCCTGCATCTTTCTCCTCATGTTTGGCAGTTTCCAGCTCTGCCCTGCAGCTTGTTGCTCCAGGAACCGACTGACTGTTCCCGGCTGGACTGAGGAGCGTGGCTCCGGGAACAAGCGCCAAGGTGTGCCAGGGGCAGGGGCAGCATTAGGGGCCCTGAGCCCCGGAGCAGACTCACTCCCTTCTGGGACTTGTTCTGTGTGTGACTGAATAAACACTTGCTGGCTGCCGGCTGCCTTTTGTGCTTCCTTTGCCCCAGGTGAGGGGCTGGGAGGGGTGATGATGCTCTGTGGGGGTGGGTGATGGCCTCCAGCTGTGGGCTGGGGCTGGAGGGGCCCCAGGTGTGGGCAGTGAGGCTGATGGCAGCGGCCCCTCCCTGTAAAGGGCTTGCTCCGGGTGGAGGGGCGGGTGCTGCTGTTAAGAGCAAGGCAGCCGTCGGAGGGGTCGGTGTCAACCAAGGGAGGAGCAGAGCAGTCGCTGAGCATTGCTGGGCCCTGGCTGCACCGAGGGAGAAGGTGAGTGGAGCCGTGCCATCAGCTGGCAGCTCCTGGGGAGGATGGCGGTGCCTGCAGGGTGGCAGTGTTGGAGGTGGTGGCAGGGGCTGCCCCGAGCCGGTGGTGAGGCTTCTGGGTGCATTGGTGGGGGTTCGGAGGGGTGAGCAACGGTGTTGCTGCAGGGTCAGAAAGCAGAGAAAACTGCCTCTCGCAACCCAGCGGGAGCTGTGGTCCTGGCGTGTGGGGTTTCTGGCCAGCCGCGTTGGTTCCCTGGGTCACGCTGGGATGCGGGGTCTTACAGCGCTTGGCGTGCAGGCGGCCGTGCCACGTTGGCCAGCGCGTGCCAGGAGCTGTAGGTTCTGCAGACTCGGCTGCCAGGCAGCCGCACCGCTCGTGGGCGCCCGTAGCGCGGCGCAGTCCTCGCTACCGCCGCGGCCCCTGTGGCGCAGCACGAGGGATAGTTTTGTTGCCGCTTTCACGTGGATTCCCGGGGGCTTCCAGCTGCTCCCCACCAAGCGTCGTGCCCGTTCCTCGAGAGCGTGTGCGCAGTGACGTGCCGCTCGGCCGCCGCTCGCGCGGGGGGTGGCGCTCGCCCGCGCTCACCGCCGCTGCCTGGCAAACGCCACACGGTGCTGTCGGTGGGCGACACAGAGGTGGCCCCGTGCCCACGCTGCCGCCCGCCAGCAACGTCAGTGCGATGCTCCGATGCCCGTGGGGGGGGTGCGGCCACGCTCGGTGCCCCCTCCTGGTAAGGAAATGCCGCCGCCGCCCCACGTCACGCTGCCGGCGGGCGCTCGGTGCGCGAAGGGCAGGACTGCAGCGCCGGCCCCGCACAGGTGTGCGGCACCGCCAGAGCCGCCTTCCTGCTGCCGCAGCGTGAGGCTTGCTGGGCGTGATTCCTGGGGGTGGGCGAGGGCCGAGGCCGCCGGTGAGGCCGGCCCGCCCCTTTGGCAGGTGTGGGGGCCCCTCCTGCCCGCTGGCCACACGGCAGCGGTGGGGCAGGAAGCTTCACACCGCCTGCTGTGTCAGGCCTCGGCTCTCCTGGAGGTGATCCGGGCCGGGGGAGCCCCAGGGAGTTACCCGAGAGCTGGGACAAAGGCAGAGGGGAAGAAGATGGGTGTCCCCCGGGGGTTGGTGCCGGGTGCCTCCCCAGCTTGCCAGAGCTCCCCTTGAGCTGGCACTGGCCTCGCCCGCACCGTGTCCTGGCCCCAGGTCTCGCACCTCACCCTGAAGCCCGTCCCGTAGCCCCAGGTCACCCCCGAGCCCCGCGGGGATGGCGGCAAGCCGGCCCTTGGCGCCTCCGCAGGAGCCCCTGTGGAAGGGGGGCTCCGGCCAGGGGCGATCTACGGTAATAACGGCAGTCGCTTCACCTTCTCCCAGAGGCCTCACCGGGGCCGCGCTTGCCTGTTCCTTCCCTGGGGATGCTGTCGACTGGACCCACTTCAGAACTGTGTGGGGTTCTCTGCCTGCCCTTGTGCTCCTCGCAGCAGAGAGGTGAGAAGGGACAGGCCCCTGGGATGTTTTCTGGCTGTGGACAGGAGCTGTCACAGCTGAAGCTGGAGAGGCCTGAGAAAGGGAAAGAAGAAAATCAAGGGCATGTGGGCAGCAGCTGCCTTCCACTGCAGGAAGAGAGAGCCTGCCTCTCTGGGCGAGGCAGGAGCCCTCTGTACAGTCCGCAGCGGGCCGGACCGCCAGCGTGCGATCAGGGTCCGTGCGCGTCACCCAGAGCGCGGTACGGCAGCGCAGCGTGCGAGCGAGGCCACACGTGCAGGAAGCTGCGTTTTGTAAGAGCCGAGAGACACCCGCGTGTTCTTTGAGGTGGAGGGCAGCTGAGCGACTGCACCTCCAGAAAAGGAAGGGAGGAGAGAAGGAGAAAGAAGGGTCTGAATCGGCAAATTTTTCCTGGCAGCACTGAGAGCGACAGCTGCGGTGAGTCGCGGACCCTCGGGCCCTGTTGCCCCTCTTGGACGTTTTGGGCTGTCCCCTGGCCCCCTCTCTATCCCATGCTGCTATGATTTTTGTTGTTTTTTTCTTCCCTGTACTTCTGCTCTCGTTCGTTCCTGCTCCCACTCCCTCTTGTGTCTTCTTCTAGCTCTCCCTTTTTCTTTCTTCCAGATGCTTGGTCCTGCTCTCTCTCCTTCCTTTGTTTCATCCTCCCTTTCTCTCCTGTAACCTAACGCTGTTATTTTCCTTGTTCAGTTCTTGTTTCAGATCGGCTTTGGGGTCTCTTTTTGCCCACAGCTTTCTCTGGCCAGTTCCCAGGCATTGTTATCCTCGGCGAGCCTGTCTGCCGCTCCATGTGCCTGCCTGCCCATTTCCCTCCCTCCTGGTAATCCCGCCTCTACGCTGTGCCCGAGCTCAGGCCGCCCCTGCTCCTGTATCTCGGCTTTCGGCACGCCCCCGGCGCTTTCGGCACGCCCCCGGCGCTTTCGGCACGCCCCCGGCGCTTTCGGCACGCCCCCGGCGCTTTCGGCACGCCCCCGGCGCTTTCGGCACGCCCCCGGCGCTTTCGGCACGCCCCCGGCGCTTTCGGCACGCCCCCGGCGCTTTCGGCACGCCCCCGGCGCTTTCGGCACGCCCCCGGCGCTTTCGGCACGCCCCCGGCGCTTTCGGCACGCCCCCGGCGCTTTCGGCACGCCCCCGGCGCTTTCGGCACGCCCCCGGCGCTTTCGGCACGCCCCCGGCGCTTTCGGCACGCCCCCGGCGCTTTCGGCACGCCCCCGGCGCTTTCGGCACGCCCCCGGCGCTTTCGGCACGCCCCCGGCGCTTTCGGCACGCCCCCGGCGCTTTCGGCACGCCCCCGGCGCTTTCGGCACGCCCCCGGCGCTTTCGGCACGCCCCCGGCGCTTTCGGCACGCCCCCGGCGCTTTCGGCACGCCCCCGGCGCTTTCGGCACGCCCCCGGCGCTTTCGGCACGCCCCCGGCGCTTTCGGCACGCCCCCGGCGCTTTCGGCACGCCCCCGGCGCTTTCGGCACGCCCCCGGCGCTTTCGGCACGCCCCCGGCGCTTTCGGCACGCCCCCGGCGCTTTCGGCACGCCCCCGGCGCTTTCGGCACGCCCCCGACGCTTTCGGCACGCCCCCGACGCTTTCGGCACGCCCCCGACGCTTTCGGCACGCCCCCGACGCTTTCGGCACGCCCCCGACGCTTTCGGCACGCCCCCGACGCTTTCGGCACGCCCCCGACGCTTTCGGCACGCCCCCGACGCTTTCGGCACGCCCCCGACGCTTTCGGCACGCCCCCGACGCTTTCGGCACGCCCCCGACGCTTTCGGCACGCCCCCGACGCTTTCGGCACGCCCCCGACGCTTTCGGCACGCCCCCGACGCTTTCGGCACGCCCCCGACGCTTTCGGCACGCCCCCGACGCTTTCGGCACGCCCCCGACGCTTTCGGCACGCCCCCGACGCTTTCGGCACGCCCCCGACGCTTTCGGCACGCCCCCGACGCTTTCGGCACGCCCCCGACGCTTTCGGCACGCCCCCGACGCTTTCGGCACGCCCCCGACGCTTTCGGCACGCCCCCGACGCTTTCGGCACGCCCCCGACGCTTTCGGCACGCCCCCGACGCTTTCGGCACGCCCCCGACGCTTTCGGCACGCCCCCGACGCTTTCGGCACGCCCCCGACGCTTTCGGCACGCCCCCGACGCTTTCGGCACGCCCCCGACGCTTTCGGCACGCCCCCGACGCTTTCGGCGGGCGGGAACGCCGCGCGCCGACGTGAGGGGCGGAGCTTTCGCCTGAGGCGAAGGGCGGGAACGGCGCGCGCAGCAGTGAGGCGCCGCGCGGCCGCCTGAGAGGAGCGGGAGCGGCGCCCCCGGAAAAGGCTGCTCGGCGATCGGCGCCGCCTCGGCGGGGACCTCATCGGCTCGGCTCGGCTCGGGGCGGGCGGGGGTGGACCCGAGTCGCCTGTGCGGGGGCGAGCGCCATTGTCTGAGGGGCTCAGGAGAGTCCTGGACCCGCCAGGCGCGGCAAGGTGCCTGGAGCAGACGAGTGCCCGGCGCGGTCGTCCCTGCAGGAAGTGCTGGAGCAGCGGCTCTGGTGAGAAAAGCCGATCTGTGAGGTTTTTTTCGGGGGGGAAGGGGGGGTTGGAGGGCGGCCGGGGTTCGGGTGGTGCTGTGGGCACTTCTCGCCGGGGACCGGCGTCCTTCTCAGACCTGACGGCACACTCCTGCCCTTGCAGCAGCTGGTGGCGGAGAAGGGAGAGATGTCCACTGCGTGTGGAAGGACCTGCGAGGCAAGAGCGAGCGGGAGGAGCAGCGGAGGAAGTCTGGGCAGCAAGAGGAAAGAGAAGGGCGCTCTGAACAAAGCGCCGCTGTGAGGGGCGGAGCGGTCGCCTGAGGGGGACCTGCCCGGGGAAGGGGCGAGCAGGAGTCGAACCTGCCTGGGGAAGTACCGGATCGACTTGGGAACGGGGGGGGGGGGGACGGGACGGGAGCCGCCTTGGAGAGGGGGTCGGTGTCGTCGCCTCGGCGGGGGGGGGGAGCAGTGTCGTCGCCTCGGCGGGGGGGGGGGGGGGGGGAAGCAGTGTCGTCGCCTCGGCGGGGGAGGGGGGGGGAGCAGTGTCGTCGCCTCGGCGGGGGAGGGGGGGGGGAGCAGTGTCGTCGCCTCGGCGGGGGAGGGGGGGGGGAGCAGTGTCGTCGCCTCGGCGGGGGAGGGGGGGGAGCAGTGTCGTCGCCTCGGCGGGGGAGGGGGGGGGAGCAGTGTCGTCGCCTCGGCGGGGGGGGGGGGGGGAGAGCAGTGTCGTCGCCTCTGTGTCTGTGTGTGGGGGGGGAGCAGTGTCGTCGCCTGGTGGGGGGAAGTGGGGTGGTGTCATCACCCTGGGGGGGGGAGTGTCGTCAACGGCGGGGGGTGGGGGAGCGGAGCTTCCTCAGGACCGGTGAGAGGGGACTGGAGCTGCCTGAGGAGGGACGGCCATCGCCTCAGGGGCGGTGGAGGGTCCAAGCCTCGCTGAACGCGGCCAGGAGCCCGGAGGAGAAAAGCGCCCGTCGTAGACATCCCTGCAGGAAGTGCTGGAGCATGGACTGGGTGAGGAAAGCCAATCTGTGAGTCTTTTTCGCAAGGAGGGGGGATGGTGGTGGTGTTGGGAGGGCGGCCGGGGTTCGGGTGGTGCTGTGGCCAGCTCTCGCCGGGGACCAGCATCGCTCTCGGACCTGACGGCATCCTCCTGCCCTTGCAGCAGGCGGCGGAGCGGCGTGGAGGTCTCCGTCCTGTACCGCTGCAGGCCAAGAGGGAGTGGGACGAGGCGCGGAGGAAGTCTGGGCAGCAAGAGGAGGAAGGAGAAGGGCGCTCTGGGCAAAGGGACCTCCCTGTCACCGGGGCTGTGGTCGCACCAGCGTGTCGCCAGGACCTTTGGTGCCCTGGCCGGCTTTGTGCCGGGTGACCCCCCTGTAAGCAGGGCTCGGGTCTTTGGGTTTTTGCTGGCCTTTTGCCACGTCACCCCGTGGTCAGGCTGCCGGGCAGGTGGCAACCCTCTAAGGGGGGTGAGCGGCGCCGTCTCTGCGGCCGGGGCGGGAAGCGGAGCTCCTGAAGCGCGCCGTGGTGGTGAGCCGCAGCCAGGCCGGCCGGCCTGTAACTTGGGCGCGGGGGGGGGCCTGGCAGCGGGGCCGGGGCCTCTGCTCTGTCCTCCGGGTGGGGGAGCTGGCGCCTGGCTGCGCCTTCCTTCTGAGCACCAGCTCCTCGAGAAGCAAGACAAGGCATCGTGAAGGAGCTGCGAGGCCAGAGCGAGGGAGAGGAGGAGCGGCGGGCTGAAGAGAGGGCTGGGGGGAGAGGCGGGAGCTCAGGGCAAAGGGGCCTCCCCACGGCACCGTTGCCGGCACCTTTGGTGTCCTGGCTGGCGCTGCGCCGGGTGACCTCCCTGTAAGCAGGGCTCGGGTCTCTGGCCTTTTGCCCCCTTGCCCCGACGGTTTGGCTGCCCGGAGAGAGGGGTGACCCTGTAAGGAGAGAGCGGCACCGTCCCCGCACCGAGGGGCAAATGGGGCTCTCTGGCCCCCAAGCCCACCCTGTAGGCAGGGGAGGGCTGTTTCCCCGGCCCTGGCGGCTTTCTGCCTGCTGGCGGCCTGGCCAGCGTGACCCCCTGGAGTCGGGGCGCGTCGCGGCACTTGTCCCTTGGTCCCCCGCGAAGCCCCGTGGCACGTTGAGTCCCTCTGGGCTCCGTGCGTCCGGGGGGACAGGTCCGAGGCTCTGCTCTCTTGCTCGCGGGAGGGGATGGCTCCCCAGACATTGGCTGCACAGAGCTCGCTCTCTCTCCTGGGAAGTTTTCTTTCCCCCTGTCCGTGTCCGTGTGCCTGCCTGTGTCCGCGTCGGTGCGAGTGAGCGAGTGAAGGAGCTTCTTGTTTAGGCCCCTGTTGAAATCGCTGCAGCGTACTTAGCTTAAACTTCCCGGGAGGGAAAGAGGGGCTCTGTGCAGCAACAGGGGGTCGGTCCCCGCTGAGCCCGCGAGCGGAGGGCGAGTCCCGGCTGGCCCCTCCTTTCCAAGGACGGAGCCAAGCCGCGCGGTCGTAGCACGGCCGACGCGTGACCCGCCCGCTCTCTGGGCCTGGGTGGCTGCCTGTCCTGCTGGCGACCTGCCAGCGTGCCGGCCCCGTACTCGGGGCGAGTGCCACGAGCCGTGGAGCCCTCTGACCCGACGGCCCTGTAAGCAGGGTTGTGCCCGTCCCCCGCCCTCGGCAGGAGGAGCGGGTAGCGAGCGGGCGTCTGCGGCCCCCGGCCTTCGAGGGCAAAGGCTCGGCAGTTGTGTCCCCTTCACCGAGAACCGCGGTAGCCTCTAGAAACGCAGGGAACGGCCCTGAGCCAAGTACCTGCCCCAGAGTCCTCGAGACCCTCCCAGAGTTGCCCAGGACGCTCTTGTCCCACAGCAGCCGTGGTGACAGGGAGGGCCCTTTGCCCGCAGCCCCTTTCTCTTTCCCCAGTTTCAGCGTGCCGCTCCTCCTCTCGCTTGCCCTCGCCTCGTAGTTTCTTCCGCAGGCCACGGATGCCTCTTCCTTCTTCCTTCTCCGGCAGCAGGTGCCTGGAAGGACGGCGCGGTCGGGCGCCAGCTCCTCTGCCTGGACGACGGGGAAGCTGGCCGCCTGAGGGACCTTCCCTCAGCGTGCTCTGGCCCCCGGCCCTCCCTCCTCCCTCCTGCCCCCTGCCCCGGCCTGAGCCGCCTCAGGCCCCATTTTCTCACCTGGTGGTGCCCGGCGGCCTGGGGGCTTAAAGCATAGAGGGAGAGGGGACAGGGGTACGGCAGGGCAGGGGGAGATTTAGGGGGACAGGCAGCACGGGTGGGCCTCAGCCGCCAGCCCCTTGCAACCAGCTGCTCCGCAGTGACGCGGCAGCTTCTCCCAAGCGATGAGGAACCCCCCTCGGGAAGTTCTGCTTCCCCAGCCCCCAGAACCTCTTGGGAAAGGGCCGCTGCTGCCGATTCACCTGCCTTCAGGGCAGACAGCGCCCAGCACTCTCGATAGTGCTTGGCTGGCGCCTTGTGTGGGGCGGCGGCCCTGTTAGCGGGGTGCGGGTCAGGGCGCCCCTGTAGCGGAGAGGAGGGGCCTCGTGGGCCTTTGGGACCGGGGCTGCCCTGTAAGTCGGGGCCTGGCCCGTGCCCTGCAGTCCCGGGCACTTTGCAGTCCCGGCAGCGGCTCGAGCCCCCTGTAAGCAGGGGCGCAGCCTCGGTGGCCGCCGTTTTGCATGCCCAGCTCCATTTGCCCAGAGTGCCCGACTCCGAGCCCAGCTCCAGCGCCCGCCGCGACTCCACGTGTGGCAGCACCGGAGCACCGATTGGGTAAGAAAAGCCGATCTGTGAGGGTTTTTTTTGGGGGGGGGGTATAGAGGAATAGTGGTGTGGGAGGGCGGCCAGGGTTCGGGTGGTGCCGTGTCAGGCTCTCGCCGGGGACCGTCGTCCCTCTCAGGCCTGACGGCACCCTCCTGCTCTTGCAGCACTTGGTGGTGGAGAAGGGAGAGACATCCACCGCATGCGGAAGGCCGTGCAAGGCAAGGGTTAGCAGGAGGAGCAGCGAAGGAAGTCTGGGCAGCAAGCGGAAGAAAGAGAAGCGCGCTCTGGGCAAAGCGCCGCTGTGAGGGGCAGAGCGGCCGCCTGAGGGAAAGGGGAGCGCAAGTCGGCGCTGCCTCAGCAAGAAATGGATCGACTCGGGGCCGAGGGATTGGAGCCACCTTGGCAGGGGATCAAAGCTGCTGCAGGGTGGGGGGCCAGTGCCGTCGCCTAGGAGGGGCAGCAGACCTGCGTCAGGGCGCATGGGGGGGGACTGGAGCTGCATGAGGAGGGACCGCCATCACCTCAGGGGCTGAGGAGGGTCCAGGCCCTGACGGACGCTGCCAGGAGCCGCCGGACGCTGCCAGGAGCCCATTGCAGATGAGAGCCTGTCACGGTCCCTGCACGAAGCACTGGAGCACCGACTGGGTGAGGAAAGCCGATCTGCGAGGTTTTTTCGCGGGGTGGGTGGTGGGAGGGCGGCCGGGGTTCGGGTGGTGCTGTGGCCAGCTCTCGCCGGGGACCAGCATCGCTCTCGGACCTGACGGCATCCTCCTGCCCTTGCAGCAGGCGGCGGAGCAGCGTGGAGGTCTCCGTCCTGTACCGCTGCAGGCCAAGAGCGGAGGAAATCTGGGCAGCAAGAGGAGGCAGGAGAAGGGCGCTCTGGGCAAAGGGACCTCCCCGTCACCGGGGCTGTGGTCGCACCAGCGTGTCGCCAGGACCTTCGGTGCCCTGGCCGGCTTTGTGCCGGGTGACCCCCCTGTAAGCAGGGCTCGGGTCTTTGGGTTTTTGCCGGCCTTTTGCCACGTCACCCCGTGGTCAGGCTGCCGGGCAGGTGGCAACCCTCTAAGGGGGGTGAGCGGCGCCGTCTCTGCGGCCGGGGCGGGAAGCGGAGCTCCTAAAGCGCGCCGTGGTGGTGAGCCGCAGCCAGGCCGGCCGGCCTGTAACTTGGGCACGGGGGGGGGCCTGGCAGCGGGGCCGGGGTCTCTGCTCTGTCCTCCGGGTGGGGGAGGTGGCGCCTGGCAGCGCCTTCCTTCCGAGCACCAGCTCCTCGAGAAGCAAGACAAGGCATCGTGAAGGAGCTGCGAGGCCAGAGCGAGGGAGAGGAGGAGCGGCGGGCTGAAGAGAGGGCTGGGGGGAGAGGCGGGAGCTCAGGGCAAAGGGGCCTCCCCACGGCACCGTTGCCGGCACCTTTGGTGTCCTGGCCGGCGCTGCGCCGGGTGACCTCCCTGTAAGCAGGGCTCGGGTCTCTGGCCTTTTGCCCCCTTGCCCCGACGGTTTGGCTGCCCGGAGAGAGGGGTGACCCTGTAAGGAGAGAGCGGCACCGTCCCCGCACCGAGGGGCAAATGGGGCTCTCTGGCCCCCAAGCCCGCCCTGTAGGCAGGGGAGGGCTGTTTCCCCGGCCCTGGCGGCTTTCTGCCTGCTGGCGGCCTGGCCAGCGTGACCCCCTGGAGTCGGGGCGCGTCGCGGCACTTGTCCCTTGGTCCCCCGCGAAGGCCCGTGGCACGTTGAGTCCCTCTGGGCTCCGTGCGTCCGGGGGGGCAGGTCCGAGGCTCTGCTCTCTTGCTCGCGGGAGGGGACGGCTCCCCAGACATTGGCTGCACAGAGCTCGCTCTCTCTCCTGGGAAGTTTTCTTTCCCCCTGTCCGTGTCCGTGTGCCTGCCTGTGTCCGCGTCGGTGCGAGTGAGCGAGTGAAGGAGCTTCTTGTTTAGGCCCCTGTTGAAATCGCTGCAGCGTACTTAGCTTAAACTTCCCGGGAGGGAAAGAGGGGCTCTGTGCAGCAACAGGGGGTCGGTCCCCGCTGAGCCCGCGAGCGGAGGGCGAGTCCCGGCTGGCCCCTCCTTTCCAAGGACGGAGCCAAGCCGCGCGGTCGTAGCACGGCCGACGCGTGACCCGCCCGCTCTCTGGGCCTGGGTGGCTGCCTGTCCTGCTGGCGACCTGCCAGCGTGCCGGCCCCGTACTCGGGGCGAGTGCCACGAGCCGTGGAGCCCTCTGACCCGACGGCCCTGTAAGCAGGGTTGTGCCCGTCCCCCGCCCTCGGCAGGAGGAGCGGGTAGCGAGCGGGCGTCTGCGGCCCCCGGCCTTCGAGGGCAAAGGCTCGGCAGTTGTGTCCCCTTCACCGAGAACCGCGGTAGCCTCTAGAAACGCAGGGAACGGCCCTGAGCCAAGTACCTGCCCCAGAGTCCTCGAGACCCTCCCAAAAGCGCCCAGGATGCTCTTGTCCCACAGCAGCCGTGGTGACAGGGAGGGCCCTTTGCCCGCAGCCCCTTTCTCTTTCCCCGGTTTCAGCGTGCCGCTCCTCCTCTCGCTTGCCCTCGCCTCGTAGTTTCTTCCGCAGGCCACGGATGCTTCTTCCTTCTCCGGGAGCAGGTGCCTGGAAGGACGGCGCGGTCGGGCGCCAGCTCCTCTGCCTGGACGACGGGGAAGCTGGCCGCCTGAGGGACCTTCCCTCAGCGTGCTCTGGCCCCCGGCCCTCCCTCCTCCCTCCTGCCCCCTGCCCCGGCCTGAGCCGCCTCAGACCCCATTTTCTCACCTGGTGGTGCCCGGCGGCCTGGGGGCTTAAAGCATAGAGGGAGAGGGGACAGGGGTACGGCAGGGCAGGGGGAGATTTAGGGGGACAGGCAGCACGGGTGGGCCTCAGCCGCCAGCCCCTTGCAACCAGCTGCTCCGCAGTGACGCGGCAGCTTCTCCCAAGCGATGAGGAACCCCCCTCGGGAAGTTCTGCTTCCCCAGCCCCCAGAACCTCTTGGGAAAGGGCCGCTGCTGCCGATTCACCTGTCTTCAGGGCAGACAGCGCCCAGCACTCTCGATAGTGCTTGGCTGGCGCCTTGTGTGGGGTGGCGGCCCTGTTAGCGGGGTGCGGGTCAGGGCGCCCCTGTAGCGGAGAGGAGGGGCCTCGTGGGCCTTTGGGACCGGGGCTGCCCTGTAAGTCGGGGCCTGGCCCGTGCCCTGCAGTCCCGGGCACTTTGCAGTCCCGGCAGCGGCTCGAGCCCCCTGTAAGCAGGGGCGCAGCCTCGGTGGCCGCCGCTCTGCATGCCCAGCTCCGTTTGCCCAGAGTGCCCGACTCCGAGCCCAGCTCCAGCGCCCGCCTCGACTCCACGTGTGGCAGCACCGGAGCACCGATTGGGTAAGAAAAGCCGATCTGTGAGGTTTTTTCGGGGGGGCGGGGGTATAGGGCTGTGTGAGGGCGGCCGGTGTTCAGGTGGTGCTGTGGCCAGCTCTCACCCAGGACCGTCGTCGCTCTCAGACCTGATGGCATTCTCCTGCTCTTGCAGCAGTTGTTCGTGGAGAAGGGAGAGACATCCACCGCGTGCAGAAGGACCTTCGAGGCAAGAGCGAGCGGGAGGAGTAGCGGCAGCGGTCCGCCAAAGAGGCGAGAGAAAGCCTTCCTGGGCAGGGGATCTCCCTGTCACCTGGGCTGTGGTCGCCTCAAGCGTCCCTGCCCCTTTGGGGATGTTTTCTTTGCCTCGTGAGCAAGTACTCGGCTCTTGGTAGTTCTCCAGTTTTAGAACCTGCTCCCATTCCACCTGACGATGACCCAACTTCCTGAAGTTTTCTCAAAACTCCTTTCTGTACTTGGATGTGGCTGCACCAGCCGTGGGGAGCGGGAGGGCTCTGCAGCCACCCGCAGCGCCCTTTGAGGCTGCGTGGGATGCCGGGGGAAGAGCAGTCGGGAGCAGGGTTTTGGAGGTGGATTCCCCTGCTCTGAGTGCTTCTCTTTCCGCACCTGTACGGGGAAGGAAGCGGCTGGATCTCAGCCTCTGGAGGAGCACGTTCCTCTTCCCTGCCCCAAAAGGGCGTTTGTGCCCACCCTTTCCCCATCTGTTCAGTGCCGGGGGTGCTCAATCAGATGCTTTCTCCAACTGCGTGTTCCCCATTTAGCTCCTTTTCTGCCCAACTCGGCTTTAACCGCTGCCTGCCACGTGGCGCTGCGCGTGGGATTTTAACCTTTGGCAGCCGCTGGAATGTTTGCGGCGTGTGTTGGTCCTGGCTGCTTGCAAGGGGACTCTCGGGGTGAAGCGCTAAGGCTTGGACAATAGGGCCAAGCCAGAGTTGACTTGTAGACGAGTCCTGTGTATTTTGTAACTGTTAACCATTGTGCTAACAGGTATTTTACTAAGTGATAACCAACCACCTATTCCGATGTAAAAAGTGGAAGTATTGAAGCCTGAACAACAGGCCCTGAGCCGAAGCTGCTCACTCAGTATGTCATCGTTAGTGAAAGAGGTGTGGAAGACGTGGCTCTCTTGAATGTACATTTATCTTTCTTTGTGTGGGGATGAAATAACCGGGTCGTGGAGACCGTAGTCTGGCCCTGTGGCCTGACGTGAGCCCTTGCACCTAGTCTGCCTGGGTAAGCAGAGGAGCTCCCTTAGCTTCTCCCCTGAGCCCTGGCCAGGCTCCGGGGGAATCTAATGTGAGATTGAAACCAGATATTTCCGCTCCAAACCAAGGTGCCAGCTCTTCTGGCTTGCCGATTTTGGGGTATAGAAGGGTGGACCCGCTCACAGCGACTTTGGAGGCCTCACCTACGGGTGGACGCACCGCGTAGGGTTTCCCACTTGCCGGGAAAGGCTCTGCAAACCCTCGCTGTAACCGGGGCTGCCTGCGGGTCTGGGTGATGGCAACGGGTGCAGGTGCTGAGGGATCTTTTTTAATCGCTGTTCCCTCTCTCTCAGGCAGTCAGGATTTGATGCGTTACCCTGTATTTTCCTATCTGTGTGAGTGCACTCTTCCGTCTTTCCTGACTGCGTGTTTTCCATATTCTTCTGTTATTTAGTTATTTCTAATAAAATACGCCTGCTCCTTTCACTCCGGTGTCTGAGTTGAATTGATATCCCTAATCAGCAAAACGGGGGGAGATGAGGTGGCGCTTTCCAGAGCCGAGGTCGGTGTCGGTTTGGCTTTGGGCTGAGCTGTAGCCGCCGCGGCGCTAGTTCCTGGCAAGGGGACGGACGGGGGAGCTGTCGGGGCCAGAGCTGCCGTAAATATAATCAGACAGCTTGCTCGGGTTCTCCAGCTCCTAGCGTACGCTCCAGAAGAGCGGCTGAACGCGGGCAGAAATGTTCCTGGATTTATCTGGGTTTTTTTAAAAAACTATTTCTGCTATCACCAGGATTTGAAAAACTAAATTGGATAAATGTGAGTTTAGGAAAAATATCTAACAATACGTGTGCTTTTAATAGTTACTGTACTGGTCTCCCAGGGACCGAAGTTACGCTGTTTCGTCCTTAAAACAACTCTGCGCTCCCGTGTCGCGTTGTCACAGGCTTTCCTCCCCCTTCCACCCGTCCAAAGAGCCCTGAGGCTGCTCTGACCGACACTTCGGTCACCCCGCTGAGTTCTGGGTCACAAGGCGAGACTGCGCTGCCCTGCGCTGCGGCCGTGCCGGAGCTCCTCCCTCTCCGGGGGGTTATAAGATTTGGCAGCGTCGGTCCCGTCGGCCCGCGCACCGGAGCGGTCTCGTCCAGCGGCTGCTCCCGCTGCCCGGGGAAGGTTCCCCCGGCGGGGAGAGGCGACCTGCGGCGTGCGGCTGCGCCGGGCGGCCCCCGGAGTGCGCGTGCGCGGCGGCGGCCCCGCGACCGGAGGACCGGCGGCCCATAGAGCGCGAGCTCGGAGGAGTGACGGGCATCTCCGGCGTTTATTAACGGTGCTGGTCGCTATAGTTACCGGGGGGGGGGGGGGGGGGGGGAGCGTGGGCCGGGCCGGAGGAGCCGCAGGGGCGGGCAGGGAGGCTGCAGGCAGCGACCCCTCCCTGTCCGGGGCCGGTGCTGGAGGAGGAGCCGGTGCGAGCCGAGGCAGGAGCGGGGCCGGGCGGCTGCGGGGAAAGGTGCGGCGGGACCGGGGGCGGAGGCCGCTCCGCGTCGGGGCCGGGCGGCGGCGGCGCTGCCCGGAGCCGCGCGGGGCTGCGCTCGGCCGGGCTTCCGGGTGCGCGGGCGGCGCGGCGGGAGCCGTAGTCACGTGCAGGGGGCTTCCGGTCGGCCATGTTGGCTCCCCGGGGCACGCCGGGAGCTGCAGTTTCTGCGCTCTCGGTTCCCCGCAGCTGCGGCGCTGGCGGGCGCGCGCGGCACGGCACAGCCCTCGGTACCGGCGCGGCCCGAGACGCGGTTTTGTGGCGGTTTCCCGCGGGCTGCCCGCGGCTCCCCGAGACGCGGTGTGCCCCCCGGCCCGGGGGTGCGCATGCGCGGCCGCGGCGTCTCCCGGGAGTGCGCGTGCGCGGCGGAGGTGAGTGTTGGGGCTGCGGCCGGGCCGGTCCGCGGCAATAAGGGTCCCTGCCGCCTCCGTGCCCCCTCCCGAGGCCGCGCTGGGGCCGCGCGTGTCCGTTCCTGCCCCGGGGATGCCGCCGGCTGCGCCCAGCTCGGGCTGGCGTGGGGTGTCTCTGCCCGGCCTGGCGCTTCTCACGGCTCGGGGGCCAGAAGGGACGGGCGGAGCCGAGCCTTCCCGGCCGTGGGCAGCGGGGCGGGAGCCGCCGCGGCTGGAGCTGGAGGGGCCGGAGAAAGGGAAGGAAGGAGAACGTCAAGGGCATGTGGGCAGCAGCCGCCTCGCCCTGCAGGGGGAGAGCGCCTGCCTCTCCGGGTGAGCGAGGAGCCCTCTGCACAGTCCGCAGCGGGCCGGACCCAGGCGCGGAACGGCCGCGGAGCGAGCGAGCGAGGCTGCGTGTGTCGGAAGCCACGTCTTGTAAGAGCCGAGAGACACCCGCGTATTCTTTTAGGGGGAGGTCAGCCGGGCGAGTGGAGTTTCAGAAGAAGAGGAGGGGCAGGAGGAAGGAAGGAGAAAGAAGCATCTGACCTGTCCAGTTCTCCCGGCAGTGCCGGGAGCGAGAGCCGCGGTGAGTCCCGGGCCCTCGGGGCCCTGTCGCCCCCCTTGTATGTCCCAGTCCCTTCCCGCCCTTCTCTTTCCCATGCTGTGATTTTTTTTTTCTTCTTCTCTATATCTTTTCTTTCTTTTCTTCTGCCTTGCTCCCCCTTCCTCTCTCACTTTCTCTCTCTTGTCTTGCTGCTCCCTTTTCTTTTTCTGTCTGCACTTCTGACTGCTTGTTCTGTACCTTTTGCATCACTGCTCAGTCCATTTCTCTCTCGATCCTTCCGTTCTGCTCCTCACTTCTCGGTTTCTCTCTCTTTCCTCTGTCCTACTCCTGCACGTAGTGTGTGATTGAATGAGGTTCTGTGTCTAGCAGGCCTCATCTCGTAAGAGCTGTGAGACACCTACATCTTCTCATAAGTGGAGGACAGCCAGGCACCTGGAGCTGTAGAAGAGGAAGGGAGAAGGCAAACAGAAGGAGGAGTCTGACCTGTCAAATTCTCCTGGCAGCGCGGAGAACTGCAGTAAGTCCCGAGCTCTTGGGCCCCTCTCATCCCTCTTGTGTGGCCTGGTCCCTCCCTGTCTTTCTCCTAGACTCCTCTCTTTCTGGTGCTGCTCAACTTTTTTTGCTCACCTGTATCTTCCGTCTTGCTTGGAGCATCTCCCTGTCCCCATCTTGTAGGTCTTCCCTTTCTCTGCCCTGTACCCTGCCGCTCTTGTTGCCTTTCTCCATCCCTCTCTGTCCAGCTCCCTGTTCCTATTGATGCCCCTTTCTTCTTCCTGCACCCGCTGCTATTCCCTGCGATCTCCATCTCTCTCTTTCCTGCTCCCTGTCCCCCGTTTTTCATTCCTACCTCCGTCCCTCATAGACTGTCTGGCCTTTTTCCTCGGTGTCTTTCTCTCTGGCTGACTCCCTTCTGCTGTTTTTCATTTCCTCCCTATCCATCTTGTTGCCCATCGCTCTTTTGTCTTCTCTCTCTCCATGTGTCGCTGTCTGTCTTCCAGTCACTGGTCTTTAATTCCTCCCTCTTCCCTGTAGCTTGCTGCTATTTTTTTTTTCCCTGTTCTCCATCATGCTCTGTCGGGTGCCCTGTCCCTGTTTATCAATTCCTCCCTCTGCCCTGCGGTCTGTCTCTTTTCACCATTTAATTTTTGCCTCGCTCTCTCTCTGTCTGGCTCCTTGTGCCGGGTTTGCGAATTCCTTCCTCTGTGCCCCGTACCCCCTGTGATCTTTGCTGCTTTGTGGCCTGTTTCTGGCTGGCGCTCTGTTACTATTCAGTAATTCCTCTCTCGATGCCTTGTCGTCTATTGCTTTTGTCTTTTCTCCATCTCTCTGTCTCTGTTTCCCCTGTTTTAGAATACACCCCCCCACCCCCACCCCCCTTCTTTCTGTATGCATCAGGATTAGTTTTTGGCTCCAGGTCTCTTTTTTTCTGTGTCTCTGTCCCTGTTTCCTAATTCTTCCTTCTCTGCCCTGTCACATGTAGCGATGTGATTTGTTTTGTGTTCCTTCCCATGGTTTGCTGTCCTGACTCCCCATCGTTGTTGCTTTTTCCTCCCTCTGTGCCCTGTTCTCTGGAGCTTTTTGGTCTTTCTTCCATCTTGCTTGGTCTAGCTCCCTGCTCCCCCCCTTTTTTTTTTTCCCCCTCCATGTCTGTTGTGCCACCCATCCCAGCTTTTTTTTTTCTGCATCTCTATGCTGCTCCTCGTCCTTCTTTGTTGGTTTCTGTCCTGCTCCTCCTCCTTCTTTCTGCTGCCTGTTTTCTTCTCTCCCTGCTGCTTTTTTTTCTGCATATCCACGCTGGGTTCCCTGTCCCCATCCTCTCACCGCCCCATTGCTCATCTCTTGTTTTCTCTCTACCCCTGTACTAGTCAGCTAGCTGCCACCTTTCTTCTGTCTTCTTGTGTCCTGCATCTTGCTCCTCATGTTTGGCAGTTTCCAGCTCTGCCCTGCAGCTTGTTGCTCCAGGAACCGACTGACTGTTCCCGGCTGGACTGAGGAGCGTGGCTCCGGGAACAAGCGCCAAGGTGTGCCAGGGGCAGGGGCAGCATTAGGGGCCCTGAGCCCCGGAGCAGACTCACTCCCTTCTGGGACTTGTTCTGTGTGTGACTGAATAAACACTTGCTGGCTGCCGGCTGCCTTTTGTGCTTCCTTTGCCCCAGGTGAGGGGCTGGGAGGGGTGATGATGCTCTGTGGGGGTGGGTGATGGCCTCCAGCTGTGGGCTGGGGCTGGAGGGGCCCCAGGTGTGGGCAGTGAGGCTGATGGCAGCGGCCCCTCCCTGTAAAGGGCTTGCTCCGGGTGGAGGGGCGGGTGCTGCTGTTAAGAGCAAGGCAGCCGTCGGAGGGGTCGGTGTCAACCAAGGGAGGAGCAGAGCAGTCGCTGAGCATTGCTGGGCCCTGGCTGCACCGAGGGAGAAGGTGAGTGGAGCCGTGCCATCAGCTGGCAGCTCCTGGGGAGGATGGCGGTGCCTGCAGGGTGGCAGTGTTGGAGGTGGTGGCAGGGGCTGCCCCGAGCCGGTGGTGAGGCTTCTGGGTGCATTGGTGGGGGTTCGGAGGGGTGAGCAACGGTGTTGCTGCAGGGTCAGAAAGCAGAGAAAACTGCCTCTCGCAACCCAGCGGGAGCTGTGGTCCTGGCGTGTGGGGTTTCTGGCCAGCCGCGTTGGTTCCCTGGGTCACGCTGGGATGCGGTGTCTTACAGCGCTTGGCGTGCAGGCGGCCGTGCCACGTTGGCCAGCGCGTGCCAGGAGCTGTAGGTTCTGCAGACTCGGCTGCCAGGCAGCTGCACCGCTCGTGGGCGCCCGTAGCGCGGCGCAGTCCTCGCTACCGCCGCGGCCCCTGTGGCGCAGCACGAGGGATAGTTTTGTTGCCGCTTTCACGTGGATTCCCGGGGGCTTCCAGCTGCTCCCCACCAAGCGTCGTGCCCGTTCCTCGAGAGCGTGTGCGCAGTGACGTGCCGCTCGGCCGCCGCTCGCGCGGGGGGTGGCGCTCGCCCGCGCTAACCGCCGCTGCCTGGCAAACGCCACACGGTGCTGTCGGTGGGCGACACAGAGGTGGCCCCGTGCCCCACGCTGCCGCCCGCCAGCAACGTCAGTGCGATGCTCTGATGCCCGTGGGGGGGTGCGGCCACGCTCGGTGCCCCCTCCTGGTAAGGAAATGCTGCCGCCGCCCCACGTCACGCTGCCGGCGGGCGCTCGGTGCGCGAAGGGCAGGACTGCAGCGCCGGCCCCGCACAGGTGTGCGGCACCGCCAGAGCCGCCTTCCTGCTGCCGCAGCGTGAGGCTTGCTGGGCGTGATTCCTGGGGGTGGGCGAGGGCCGAGGCCGGCCCGCCCCTTTGGCAGGTGTGGGGGCCCCTCCTGCCCGCTGGCCACACGGCAGCGGTGGGGCAGGAAGCTTCACACCGCCTGCTGTGTCAGGCCTCGGCTCTCCTGGAGGTGATCCGGGCCGGGGGAGCCCCAGGGAGTTACCCGAGAGCTGGGACAAAGGCAGAGGGGAAGAAGATGGGTGTCCCCCGGGGGTTGGTGCCGGGTGCCTCCCCAGCTTGCCAGAGCTCCCCTTGAGCTGGCACTGGCCTCGCCCGCACCGTGTCCTGGCCCCAGGTCTCGCACCTCACCCTGAAGCCCGTCCCGTAGCCCCAGGTCACCCCCGAGCCCCGCGGGGATGGCGGCAAGCCGGCCCTTGGCGCCTCCGCAGGAGCCCCTGTGGAAGGGGGGCTCCGGCCAGGGGCGATCTACGGTAATAACGGCAGTCGCTTCACCTTCTCCCAGAGGCCTCACCGGGGCCGCGCTTGCCTGTTCCTTCCCTGGGGATGCTGTCGACTGGACCCACTTCAGAACTGTGTGGGGTTCTCTGCCTGCCCTTGTGCTCCTCGCAGCAGAGAGGTGAGAAGGGACAGGCCCCTGGGACGTTTTCTGGCTGTGGACAGGAGCTGTCACAGCTGAAGCTGGAGAGGCCTGAGAAAGGGAAAGAAGAAAATCAAGGGCATGTGGGCAGCAGCTGCCTTCCACTGCAGGAAGAGAGAGCCTGCCTCTCTGGGCGAGGCAGGAGCCCTCTGTACAGTCCGCAGCGGGCCGGACCGCCAGCGTGCGATCAGGGTCCGTGCGCGTCACCCAGAGCGCGGTACGGCAGCGCAGCGTGCGAGCGAGGCCACACGTGCAGGAAGCTGCGTTTTGTAAGAGCCGAGAGACACCCGCGTGTTCTTTGAGGTGGAGGGCAGCTGAGCGACTGCACCTCCAGAAAAGGAAGGGAGGAGAGAAGGAGAAAGAAGGGTCTGAATCGGCAAATTTTTCCTGGCAGCGCTGAGAGCGACAGCTGCGGTGAGTCGCGGACCCTCGGGCCCTGTTGCCCCTCTTGGACGTTTTGGGCTGTCCCCTGGCCCCCTCTCTATCCCATGCTGCTATGATTTTTGTTGTTTTTTTCTTCCCTGTACTTCTGCTCTCGTTCGTTCCTGCTCCCACTCCCTCTTGTGTCTTCTTCTAGCTCTCCCTTTTTCTTTCTTCCAGATGCTTGGTCCTGCTCTCTCTCCTTCCTTTGTTTCATCCTCCCTTTCTCTCCTGTAACCTAACGCTGTTATTTTCCTTGTTCAGTTCTTGTTTCAGATCGGCTTTGGGGTCTCTTTTTGCCCACAGCTTTCTCTGGCCAGTTCCCAGGCATTGTTATCCTCGGTGAGCCTGTCTGCCGCTCCATGTGCCTGCCTGCCCATTTCCCTCCCTCCTGGTAATCCCGCCTCTACGCTGTGCCCGAGCTCAGGCCGCCCCTGCTCCTGTATCTCGGCTTTCGGCACGCCCCCGGCGCTTTCGGCACGCCCCCGGCGCTTTCGGCACGCCCCCGGCGCTTTCGGCACGCCCCCGGCGCTTTCGGCACGCCCCCGGCGCTTTCGGCACGCCCCCGGCGCTTTCGGCACGCCCCCGGCGCTTTCGGCACGCCCCCGGCGCTTTCGGCACGCCCCCGGCGCTTTCGGCACGCCCCCGGCGCTTTCGGCACGCCCCCGGCGCTTTCGGCACGCCCCCGGCGCTTTCGGCACGCCCCCGGCGCTTTCGGCACGCCCCCGGCGCTTTCGGCACGCCCCCGGCGCTTTCGGCACGCCCCCGGCGCTTTCGGCACGCCCCCGGCGCTTTCGGCACGCCCCCGGCGCTTTCGGCACGCCCCCGGCGCTTTCGGCACGCCCCCGGCGCTTTCGGCACGCCCCCGGCGCTTTCGGCACGCCCCCGGCGCTTTCGGCACGCCCCCGGCGCTTTCGGCACGCCCCCGGCGCTTTCGGCACGCCCCCGGCGCTTTCGGCACGCCCCCGGCGCTTTCGGCACGCCCCCGGCGCTTTCGGCACGCCCCCGGCGCTTTCGGCACGCCCCCGGCGCTTTCGGCACGCCCCCGGCGCTTTCGGCACGCCCCCGGCGCTTTCGGCACGCCCCCGGCGCTTTCGGCACGCCCCCGGCGCTTTCGGCACGCCCCCGGCGCTTTCGGCACGCCCCCGGCGCTTTCGGCACGCCCCCGGCGCTTTCGGCACGCCCCCGGCGCTTTCGGCACGCCCCCGGCGCTTTCGGCACGCCCCCGGCGCTTTCGGCACGCCCCCGGCGCTTTCGGCACGCCCCCGGCGCTTTCGGCACGCCCCCGGCGCTTTCGGCACGCCCCCGGCGCTTTCGGCACGCCCCCGGCGCTTTCGGCACGCCCCCGGCGCTTTCGGCACGCCCCCGGCGCTTTCGGCACGCCCCCGGCGCTTTCGGCACGCCCCCGGCGCTTTCGGCACGCCCCCGGCGCTTTCGGCACGCCCCCGGCGCTTTCGGCACGCCCCCGACGCTTTCGGCACGCCCCCGACGCTTTCGGCACGCCCCCGACGCTTTCGGCACGCCCCCGACGCTTTCGGCACGCCCCCGACGCTTTCGGCACGCCCCCGACGCTTTCGGCACGCCCCCGACGCTTTCGGCACGCCCCCGACGCTTTCGGCACGCCCCCGACGCTTTCGGCACGCCCCCGACGCTTTCGGCACGCCCCCGACGCTTTCGGCACGCCCCCGACGCTTTCGGCACGCCCCCGACGCTTTCGGCACGCCCCCGACGCTTTCGGCACGCCCCCGACGCTTTCGGCACGCCCCCGACGCTTTCGGCACGCCCCCGACGCTTTCGGCACGCCCCCGACGCTTTCGGCACGCCCCCGACGCTTTCGGCACGCCCCCGACGCTTTCGGCACGCCCCCGACGCTTTCGGCACGCCCCCGACGCTTTCGGCACGCCCCCGACGCTTTCGGCACGCCCCCGACGCTTTCGGCACGCCCCCGACGCTTTCGGCACGCCCCCGACGCTTTCGGCACGCCCCCGACGCTTTCGGCACGCCCCCGACGCTTTCGGCACGCCCCCGACGCTTTCGGCACGCCCCCGACGCTTTCGGCACGCCCCCGACGCTTTCGGCACGCCCCCGACGCTTTCGGCACGCCCCCGACGCTTTCGGCACGCCCCCGACGCTTTCGGCACGCCCCCGACGCTTTCGGCACGCCCCCGACGCTTTCGGCGGGCGGGAACGCCGCGCGCCGACGTGAGGGGCGGAGCTTTCGCCTGAGGCGAAGGGCGGGAACGGCGCGCGCAGCAGTGAGGCGCCGCGCGGCCGCCTGAGAGGAGCGGGAGCGGCGCCCCCGGAAAAGGCTGCTCGGCGATCGGCGCCGCCTCGGCGGGGACCTCATCGGCTCGGCTCGGCTCGGGGCGGGCGGGGGTGGACCCGAGTCGCCTGTGGGGGGGCGAGCGCCATTGTCTGAGGGGCTCAGGAGAGTCCTGGACCCGCCAGGCGCGGCAAGGTGCCTGGAGCAGACGAGTGCCCGGCGCGGTCGTCCCTGCAGGAAGTGCTGGAGCAGCGGCTCTGGTGAGAAAAGCCGATCTGTGAGGTTTTTTTCGGGGGGGAAGGGGGGGTTGGAGGGCGGCCGGGGTTCGGGTGGTGCTGTGGGCACTTCTCGCCGGGGACCGGCGTCCTTCTCAGACCTGACGGCACACTCCTGCCCTTGCAGCAGCTGGTGGCGGAGAAGGGAGAGATGTCCACTGCGTGTGGAAGGACCTGCGAGGCAAGAGCGAGCGGGAGGAGCAGCGGAGGAAGTCTGGGCAGCAAGAGGAAAGAGAAGGGCGCTCTGAACAAAGCGCCGCTGTGAGGGGCGGAGCGGTCGCCTGAGGGGGACCTGCCCGGGGAAGGGGCGAGCAGGAGTCGAACCTGCCTGGGGAAGTACCGGATCGACTTGGGAACGGGGGGGGGGGGACGGGACGGGAGCCGCCTTGGAGAGGGGGTCGGTGTCGTCGCCTCGGCGGGGGGGGGGAGCAGTGTCGTCGCCTCGGCGGGGGAGGGGGGGGGAGCAGTGTCGTCGCCTCGGCGGGGGAGGGGGGGGGGAGCAGTGTCGTCGCCTCGGCGGGGGAGGGGGGGGGGGAGCAGTGTCGTCGCCTCGGCGGGGGAGGGGGGGGGAGCAGTGTCGTCGCCTCGGCGGGGGAGGGGGGGGGAGCAGTGTCGTCGCCTCGGCGGGGGGGGGGGGGGGGAGAGCAGTGTCGTCGCCTCTGTGTCTGTGTGTGGGGGGGGAGCAGTGTCGTCGCCTGGTGGGGGGAAGTGGGGTGGTGTCATCACCCTGGGGGGGGGAGTGTCGTCAACGGCGGGGGGTGGGGGAGCGGAGCTTCCTCAGGACCGGTGAGAGGGGACTGGAGCTGCCTGAGGAGGGACGGCCATCGCCTCAGGGGCGGTGGAGGGTCCAAGCCTCGCTGAACGCGGCCAGGAGCCCGGAGGAGAAAAGCGCCCGTCGTAGACATCCCTGCAGGAAGTGCTGGAGCATGGACTGGGTGAGGAAAGCCAATCTGTGAGTCTTTTTCGCAAGGAGGGGGGATGGTGGTGGTGTTGGGAGGGCGGCCGGGGTTCGGGTGGTGCTGTGGCCAGCTCTCGCCGGGGACCAGCATCGCTCTCGGACCTGACGGCATCCTCCTGCCCTTGCAGCAGGCGGCGGAGCGGCGTGGAGGTCTCCGTCCTGTACCGCTGCAGGCCAAGAGGGAGTGGGACGAGGCGCGGAGGAAGTCTGGGCAGCAAGAGGAGGAAGGAGAAGGGCGCTCTGGGCAAAGGGACCTCCCTGTCACCGGGGCTGTGGTCGCACCAGCGTGTCGCCAGGACCTTTGGTGCCCTGGCCGGCTTTGTGCCGGGTGACCCCCCTGTAAGCAGGGCTCGGGTCTTTGGGTTTTTGCTGGCCTTTTGCCATGTCACCCCGTGGTCAGGCTGCCGGGCAGGTGGCAACCCTCTAAGGGGGGTGAGCGGCGCCGTCTCTGCGGCCGGGGCGGGAAGCGGAGCTCCTGAAGCGCGCCGTGGTGGTGAGCCGCAGCCAGGCCGGCCGGCCTGTAACTTGGGCGCGGGGGGGGGGGCCTGGCAGCGGGGCCGGGGCCTCTGCTCTGTCCTCCGGGTGGGGGAGCTGGCGCCTGGCTGCGCCTTCCTTCCGAGCACCAGCTCCTCGAGAAGCAAGACAAGGCATCGTGAAGGAGCTGCGAGGCCGGAGCGAGGGAGAGGAGGAGCGGCGGGCTGAAGAGAGGGCTGGGGGGAGAGGCGGGAGCTCAGGGCAAAGGGGCCTCCCCACGGCACCGTTGCCGGCACCTTTGGTGTCCTGGCTGGCGCTGCGCCGGGTGACCTCCCTGTAAGCAGGGCTCGGGTCTCTGGCCTTTTGCCCCCTTGCCCCGACGGTTTGGCTGCCCGGAGAGAGGGGTGACCCTGTAAGGAGAGAGCGGCACCGTCCCCGCACCGAGGGGCAAATGGGGCTCTCTGGCCCCCAAGCCCGCCCTGTAGGCAGGGGAGGGCTGTTTCCCCGGCCCTGGCGGCTTTCTGCCTGCTGGCGGCCTGGCCAGCGTGACCCCCTGGAGTCGGGGCGCGTCGCGGCACTTGTCCCTTGGTCCCCCGCGAAGCCCCGTGGCACGTTGAGTCCCTCTGGGCTCCGTGCGTCCGGGGGGACAGGTCCGAGGCTCTGCTCTCTTGCTCGCGGGAGGGGACGGCTCCCCAGACATTGGCTGCACAGAGCTCGCTCTCTCTCCTGGGAAGTTTTCTTTCCCCCTGTCCGTGTCCGTGTGCCTGCCTGTGTCCGCGTCGGTGCGAGTGAGCGAGTGAAGGAGCTTCTTGTTTAGGCCCCTGTTGAAATCGCTGCAGCGTACTTAGCTTAAACTTCCCGGGAGGGAAAGAGGGGCTCTGTGCAGCAACAGGGGGTCGGTCCCCGCTGAGCCCGCGAGCGGAGGGCGAGTCCCGGCTGGCCCCTCCTTTCCAAGGACGGAGCCAAGCCGCGCGGTCGTAGCACGGCCGACGCGTGACCCGCCCGCTCTCTGGGCCTGGGTGGCTGCCTGTCCTGCTGGCGACCTGCCAGCGTGCCGGCCCCGTACTCGGGGCGAGTGCCACGAGCCGTGGAGCCCTCTGACCCGACGGCCCTGTAAGCAGGGTTGTGCCCGTCCCCCGCCCTCGGCAGGAGGAGCGGGTAGCGAGCGGGCGTCTGCGGCCCCCGGCCTTCGAGGGCAAAGGCTCGGCAGTTGTGTCCCCTTCACCGAGAACCGCGGTAGCCTCTAGAAACGCAGGGAACGGCCCTGAGCCAAGTACCTGCCCCAGAGTCCTCGAGACCCTCCCAGAGTTGCCCAGGACGCTCTTGTCCCACAGCAGCCGTGGTGACAGGGAGGGCCCTTTGCCCGCAGCCCCTTTCTCTTTCCCCAGTTTCAGCGTGCCGCTCCTCCTCTCGCTTGCCCTCGCCTCGTAGTTTCTTCCGCAGGCCACGGATGCCTCTTCCTTCTTCCTTCTCCGGCAGCAGGTGCCTGGAAGGACGGCGCGGTCGGGCGCCAGCTCCTCTGCCTGGACGACGGGGAAGCTGGCCGCCTGAGGGACCTTCCCTCAGCGTGCTCTGGCCCCCGGCCCTCCCTCCTCCCTCCTGCCCCCTGCCCCGGCCTGAGCCGCCTCAGGCCCCATTTTCTCACCTGGTGGTGCCCGGCGGCCTGGGGGCTTAAAGCATAGAGGGAGAGGGGACAGGGGTACGGCAGGGCAGGGGGAGATTTAGGGGGACAGGCAGCACGGGTGGGCCTCAGCCGCCAGCCCCTTGCAACCAGCTGCTCCGCAGTGACGCGGCAGCTTCTCCCAAGCGATGAGGAACCCCCCTCGGGAAGTTCTGCTTCCCCAGCCCCCAGAACCTCTTGGGAAAGGGCCGCTGCTGCCGATTCACCTGCCTTCAGGGCAGACAGCGCCCAGCACTCTCGATAGTGCTTGGCTGGCGCCTTGTGTGGGGCGGCGGCCCTGTTAGCGGGGTGCGGGTCAGGGCGCCCCTGTAGCGGAGAGGAGGGGCCTCGTGGGCCTTTGGGACCGGGGCTGCCCTGTAAGTCGGGGCCTGGCCCGTGCCCTGCAGTCCCGGGCACTTTGCAGTCCCGGCAGCGGCTCGAGCCCCCTGTAAGCAGGGGCGCAGCCTCGGTGGCCGCCGTTTTGCATGCCCAGCTCCATTTGCCCAGAGTGCCCGACTCCGAGCCCAGCTCCAGCGCCCGCCGCGACTCCACGTGTGGCAGCACCGGAGCACCGATTGGGTAAGAAAAGCCGATCTGTGAGGGTTTTTTTTGGGGGGGGGGTATAGAGGAATAGTGGTGTGGGAGGGCGGCCAGGGTTCGGGTGGTGCCGTGTCAGGCTCTCGCCGGGGACCGTCGTCCCTCTCAGGCCTGACGGCACCCTCCTGCTCTTGCAGCACTTGGTGGTGGAGAAGGGAGAGACATCCACCGCATGCGGAAGGCCGTGCAAGGCAAGGGTTAGCAGGAGGAGCAGCGAAGGAAGTCTGGGCAGCAAGCGGAAGAAAGAGAAGCGCGCTCTGGGCAAAGCGCCGCTGTGAGGGGCAGAGCGGCCGCCTGAGGGAAAGGGGAGCGCAAGTCGGCGCTGCCTCAGCAAGAAATGGATCGACTCGGGGCCGAGGGATTGGAGCCACCTTGGCAGGGGATCAAAGCTGCTGCAGGGTGGGGCGCCAGTGCCGTCGCCTAGGAGGGGCAGCAGACCTGCGTCAGGGCGCATGGGGGGGGACTGGAGCTGCATGAGGAGGGACCGCCATCACCTCAGGGGCTGAGGAGGGTCCAGGCCCTGACGGACGCTGCCAGGAGCCGCCGGACGCTGCCAGGAGCCCATTGCAGATGAGAGCCTGTCACGGTCCCTGCACGAAGCACTGGAGCACCGACTGGGTGAGGAAAGCCGATCTGCGAGGTTTTTTCGCGGGGTGGGTGGTGGGAGGGCGGCCGGGGTTCGGGTGGTGCTGTGGCCAGCTCTCGCCGGGGACCAGCATCGCTCTCGGACCTGACGGCATCCTCCTGCCCTTGCAGCAGGCGGCGGAGCAGCGTGGAGGTCTCCGTCCTGTACCGCTGCAGGCCAAGAGCGGAGGAAGTCTGGGCAGCAAGAGGAGGCAGGAGAAGGGCGCTCTGGGCAAAGGGACCTCCCCGTCACCGGGGCTGTGGTCGCACCAGCGTGTCGCCAGGACCTTCGGTGCCCTGGCCGGCTTTGTGCCGGGTGACCCCCCTGTAAGCAGGGCTCGGGTCTTTGGGTTTTTGCCGGCCTTTTGCCACGTCACCCCGTGGTCAGGCTGCCGGGCAGGTGGCAACCCTCTAAGGGGGGCGAGCGGCGCCGTCTCTGCGGCCGGGGCGGGAAGCGGAGCTCCTAAAGCGCGCCGTGGTGGTGAGCCGCAGCCAGGCCGGCCGGCCTGTAACTTGGGCACGGGGGGGGGCCTGGCAGCGGGGCCGGGGTCTCTGCTCTGTCCTCCGGGTGGGGGAGGTGGCGCCTGGCAGCGCCTTCCTTCCGAGCACCAGCTCCTCGAGAAGCAAGACAAGGCATCGTGAAGGAGCTGCGAGGCCAGAGCGAGGGAGAGGAGGAGCGGCGGGCTGAAGAGAGGGCTGGGGGGAGAGGCGGGAGCTCAGGGCAAAGGGGCCTCCCCACGGCACCGTTGCCGGCACCTTTGGTGTCCTGGCCGGCGCTGCGCCGGGTGACCTCCCTGTAAGCAGGGCTCGGGTCTCTGGCCTTTTGCCCCCTTGCCCCGACGGTTTGGCTGCCCGGAGAGAGGGGCGACCCTGTAAGGAGAGAGCGGCACCGTCCCCGCACCGAGGGGCAAATGGGGCTCTCTGGCCCCCAAGCCCGCCCTGTAGGCAGGGGAGGGCTGTTTCCCCGGCCCTGGCGGCCTTCTGCCTGCTGGCGGCCTGGCCAGCGTGACCCCCTGGAGTCGGGGCGCGTCGCGGCACTTGTCCCTTGGTCCCCCGCGAAGGCCCGTGGCACGTTGAGTCCCTCTGGGCTCCGTGCGTCCGGGGGGGCAGGTCCGAGGCTCTGCTCTCTTGCTCGCGGGAGGGGACGGCTCCCCAGACATTGGCTGCACAGAGCTCGCTCTCTCTCCTGGGAAGTTTTCTTTCCCCCTGTCCGTGTCCGTGTGCCTGCCTGTGTCCGCGTCGGTGCGAGTGAGCGAGTGAAGGAGCTTCTTGTTTAGGCCCCTGTTGAAATCGCTGCAGCGTACTTAGCTTAAACTTCCCGGGAGGGAAAGAGGGGCTCTGTGCAGCAACAGGGGGTCGGTCCCCGCTGAGCCCGCGAGCGGAGGGCGAGTCCCGGCTGGCCCCTCCTTTCCAAGGACGGAGCCAAGCCGCGCGGTCGTAGCACGGCCGACGCGTGACCCGCCCGCTCTCTGGGCCTGGGTGGCTGCCTGTCCTGCTGGCGACCTGCCAGCGTGCCGGCCCCGTACTCGGGGCGAGTGCCACGAGCCGTGGAGCCCTCTGACCCGACGGCCCTGTAAGCAGGGTTGTGCCCGTCCCCCGCCCTCGGCAGGAGGAGCGGGTAGCGAGCGGGCGTCTGCGGCCCCCGGCCTTCGAGGGCAAAGGCTCGGCAGTTGTGTCCCCTTCACCGAGAACCGCGGTAGCCTCTAGAAACGCAGGGAACGGCCCTGAGCCAAGTACCTGCCCCAGAGTCCTCGAGACCCTCCCAAAAGCGCCCAGGATGCTCTTGTCCCACAGCAGCCGTGGTGACAGGGAGGGCCCTTTGCCCGCAGCCCCTTTCTCTTTCCCCGGTTTCAGCGTGCCGCTCCTCCTCTCGCTTGCCCTCGCCTCGTAGTTTCTTCCGCAGGCCACGGATGCTTCTTCCTTCTCCGGGAGCAGGTGCCTGGAAGGACGGCGCGGTCGGGCGCCAGCTCCTCTGCCTGGACGACGGGGAAGCCGGCCGCCTGAGGGACCTTCCCTCAGCGTGCTCTGGCCCCCGGCCCTCCCTCCTCCCTCCTGCCCCCTGCCCCGGCCTGAGCCGCCTCAGGCCCCATTTTCTCACCTGGTGGTGCCCGGCGGCCTGGGGGCTTAAAGCATAGAGGGAGAGGGGACAGGGGTACGGCAGGGCAGGGGGAGATTTAGGGGGACAGGCAGCACGGGTGGGCCTCAGCCACCAGCCCCTTGCAACCAGCTGCTCCGCAGTGACGCGGCAGCTTCTCCCAAGCGATGAGGAACCCCCCTCGGGAAGTTCTGCTTCCCCAGCCCCCAGAACCTCTTGGGAAAGGGCCGCTGCTGCCGATTCACCTGCCTTCAGGGCAGACAGCGCCCAGCACTCTCGATAGTGCTTGGCTGGCGCCTTGTGTGGGGCGGCGGCCCTGTTAGCGGGGTGCGGGTCAGGGCGCCCCTGTAGCGGAGAGGAGGGGCCTCGTGGGCCTTTGGGACCGGGGCTGCCCTGTAAGTCGGGGCCTGGCCCGTGCCCTGCAGTCCCGGGCACTTTGCAGTCCCGGCAGCGGCTCGAGCCCCCTGTAAGCAGGGGCGCAGCCTCGGTGGCCGCCGCTCTGCATGCCCAGCTCCGTTTGCCCAGAGTGCCCGACTCCGAGCCCAGCTCCAGCGCCCGCCGCGACTCCACGTGTGGCAGCACCGGAGCACCGATTGGGTAAGAAAAGCCGATCTGTGAGGTTTTTTCGGGGGGGCGGGGGTATAGGGCTGTGTGAGGGCGGCCGGTGTTCAGGTGGTGCTGTGGCCAGCTCTCACCCAGGACCGTCGTCGCTCTCAGACCTGATGGCATTCTCCTGCTCTTGCAGCAGTTGTTCGTGGAGAAGAAGGGAGAGACATCCACCGCGTGCAGAAGGACCTTCGAGGCAAGAGCGAGCGGGAGGAGTAGCGGCAGCGGTCCGCCAAAGAGGCGAGAGAAAGCCTTCCTGGGCAGGGGATCTCCCTGTCACCTGGGCTGTGGTCGCCTCAAGCATCCCTGCCCCTTTGGGGATGTTTTCTTTGCCTCGTGAGCAAGTACTCGGCTCTTGGTAGTTCTCCAGTTTTAGAACCTGCTCCCATTCCACCTGACGATGACCCAACTTCCTGAAGTTTTCTCAAAACTCCTTTCTGTACTTGGATGTGGCTGCACCAGCCGTGGGGAGCGGGAGGGCTCTGCAGCCACCCGCAGCGCCCTTTGAGGCTGCGTGGGATGCCGGGGGAAGAGCAGTCGGGAGCAGGGTTTTGGAGGTGGATTCCCCTGCTCTGAGTGCTTCTCTTTCCGCACCTGTACGGGGAAGGAAGCGGCTGGATCTCAGCCTCTGGAGGAGCACGTTCCTCTTCCCTGCCCCAAAAGGGCGTTTGTGCCCACCCTTTCCCCATCTGTTCAGTGCCGGGGGTGCTCAATCAGATGCTTTCTCCAACTGCGTGTTCCCCATTTAGCTCCTTTTCTGCCCAACTCGGCTTTAACCGCTGCCTGCCACGTGGCGCTGCGCGTGGGATTTTAACCTTTGGCAGCCGCTGGAATGTTTGCGGCGTGTGTTGGTCCTGGCTGCTTGCAAGGGGACTCTCGGGGTGAAGCGCTAAGGCTTGGACAATAGGGCCAAGCCAGAGTTGACTTGTAGACGAGTCCTGTGTATTTTATAACTGTTAACCATTGTGCTAACAGGTATTTTACTAAGTGATAACCAACCACCTATTCCGATGTAAAAAGTGGAAGTATTGAAGCCTGAACAACAGGCCCTGAGCCGAAGCTGCTCACTCAGTATGTCATCGTTAGTGAAAGAGGTGTGGAAGACGTGGCTCTCTTGAATGTACATTTATCTTTCTTTGTGTGGGGATGAAATAACCGGGTCGTGGAGACCGTAGTCTGGCCCTGTGGCCTGACGTGAGCCCTTGCACCTAGTCTGCCTGGGTAAGCAGAGGAGCTCCCTTAGCTTCTCCCCTGAGCCCTGGCCAGGCTCCGGGGGAATCTAATGTGAGATTGAAACCAGATATTTCCGCTCCAAACCAAGGTGCCAGCTCTTCTGGCTTGCCGATTTTGGGGTATAGAAGGGTGGACCCGCTCACAGCGACTTTGGAGGCCTCACCTACGGGTGGACGCACCGCGTAGGGTTTCCCACTTGCCGGGAAAGGCTCTGCAAACCCTCGCTGTAACCGGGGCTGCCTGCGGGTCTGGGTGATGGCAACGGGTGCAGGTGCTGAGGGATCTTTTTTAATCGCTGTTCCCTCTCTCTCAGGCAGTCAGGATTTGATGCGTTACCCTGTATTTTCCTATCTGTGTGAGTGCACTCTTCCGTCTTTCCTGACTGCGTGTTTTCCATATTCTTCTGTTATTTAGTTATTTCTAATAAAATACGCCTGCTCCTTTCACTCCGGTGTCTGAGTTGAATTGATATCCCTAATCAGCAAAACGGGGGGAGATGAGGTGGCGCTTTCCAGAGCCGAGGTCGGTGTCGGTTTGGCTTTGGGCTGAGCTGTAGCCGCCGCGGCGCTAGTTCCTGGCAAGGGGACGGACGGGGGAACTGTCGGGGCCAGAGCTGCCGTAAATATAATCAGACAGCTTGCTCGGGTTCTCCAGCTCCTAGCGTACGCTCCAGAAGAGCGGCTGAACGCGGGCAGAAATGTTCCTGGATTTATCTGGGTTTTTTTAAAAAACTATTTCTGCTATCACCAGGATTTGAAAAACTAAATTGGATAAATGTGAGTTTAGGAAAAATATCTAACAATACGTGTGCTTTTAATAGTTACTGTACTGGTCTCCCAGGGACCGAAGTTACGCTGTTTCGTCCTTAAAACAACTCTGCGCTCCCGTGTCGCGTTGTCACAGGCTTTCCTCCCCCTTCCACCCGTCCAAAGAGCCCTGAGGCTGCTCTGACCGACACTTCGGTCACCCCGCTGAGTTCTGGGTCACAAGGCGAGACTGCGCTGCCCTGCGCTGCGGCCGTGCCGGAGCTCCTCCCTCTCCGGGGGGTTATAAGATTTGGCAGCGTCGGTCCCGTCGGCCCGCGCACCGGAGCGGTCTCGCCCAGCGGCTGCTCCCGCTGCCCGGGGAAGGTTCCCCCGGCGGGGAGAGGCGACCTGCGGCGTGCGGCTGCGCCGGGCGGCCCCCGGAGTGCGCGTGCGCGGCGGCGGCCCCGCGACCGGAGGACCGGCGGCCCATAGAGCGCGAGCTCGGAGGAGTGACGGGCATCTCCGGCGTTTATTAACGGTGCTGGTCGCTATAGTTACCGGGGGGGGGGGGGGGGGGGGGGAGCGTGGGCCGGGCCGGAGGAGCCGCAGGGGCGGGCAGGGAGGCTGCAGGCAGCGACCCCTCCCTGTCCGGGGCCGGTGCTGGAGGAGGAGCCGGTGCGAGCCGAGGCAGGAGCGGGGCCGCGCGGCCGGGCGGCTGCGGGGAAAGGTGCGGCGGGACCGGGGGCGGAGGCCGCTCCGCGTCGGGGCCGGGCGGCGGCGGCGCTGCCCGGAGCCGCGCGGGGCTGCGCTCGGCCGGGCTTCCGGGTGCGCGGGCGGCGCGGCGGGAGCCGTAGTCACGTGCAGGGGGCTTCCGGTCGGCCATGTTGGCTCCCCGGGGCACGCCGGGAGCTGCAGTTTCTGCGCTCTCGGTTCCCCGCAGCCGCGGCGCTGGCGGGCGCGCGCGGCACGGCACAGCCCTCGGTACCGGCGCGGCCCCGCGGCGCGGCCCGAGACGCGGTTTTGTGGCGGTTTCCCGCGGGCTGCCCGCGGCTCCCCGAGACGCGGTGTGCCCCCCGGCCCGGGGGTGCGCATGCGCGGCCGCGGCGTCTCCCGGGAGTGCGCGTGCGCGGCGGAGGTGAGTGTTGGGGCTGCGGCCGGGCCGGTCCGCGGCAATAAGGGTCCCTGCCGCCTCCGTGCCCCCTCCCGAGGCCGCGCTGGGGCCGCGCGTGTCCGTTCCTGCCCCGGGGATGCCGCCGGCTGCGCCCAGCTCGGGCTGGCGTGGGGTGTCTCTGCCCGGCCTGGCGCTCCTCACGGCTCGGGGGCCAGAAGGGACGGGCGGAGCCGAGCCTTCCCGGCCGTGGGCAGCGGGGCGGGAGCCGCCGCGGCTGGAGCTGGAGGGGCCGGAGAAAGGGAAGGAAGGAGAACGTCAAGGGCATGTGGGCAGCAGCCGCCTCGCCCTGCAGGGGGAGAGCGCCTGCCTCTCCGGGTGAGCGAGGAGCCCTCTGCACAGTCCGCAGCGGGCCGGACCCAGGCGCGGAACGGCCGCGGAGCGAGCGAGCGAGCGAGGCTGCGTGTGTCGGAAGCCACGTCTTGTAAGAGCCGAGAGACACCCGCGTATTCTTTTAGGGGGAGGTCAGCCGGGCGAGTGGAGTTTCAGAAGAAGAGGAGGGGCAGGAGGAAGGAAGGAGAAAGAAGCATCTGACCTGTCCAGTTCTCCCGGCAGTGCCGGGAGCGAGAGCTGCGGTGAGTCCCGGGCCCTCGGGGCCCTGTCGCCCCCCTTGTATGTCCCAGTCCCTTCCCGCCCTTCTCTTTCCCATGCTGTGATTTTTTTTTTCTTCTTCTCTATATCTTTTCTTTCTTTTCTTCTGCCTTGCTCCCCCTTCCTCTCTCACTTTCTCTCTCTTGTCTTGCTGCTCCCTTTTCTTTTTCTGTCTGCACTTCTGACTGCTTGTTCTGTACCTTTTGCATCACTCCTCAGTCCATTTCTCTCTCGATCCTTCCGTTCTGCTCCTCACTTCTCGGTTTCTCTCTCTTTCCTCTGTCCTACTCCTGCACGTAGTGTGTGATTGAATGAGGTTCTGTGTCTAGCAGGCCTCATCTCGTAAGAGCTGTGAGACACCTACATATTCTCATAAGTGGAGGACAGCCAGGCACCTGGAGCTGTAGAAGAGGAAGGGAGAAGGCAAACAGAAGGAGGAGTCTGACCTGTCAAATTCTCCTGGCAGCACGGAGAACTGCAGTAAGTCCCGAGCTCTTGGGCCCCTCTCATCCCTCTTGTGTGGCCTGGTCCCTCCCTGTCTTTCTCCTAGACTCCTCTCTTTCTGGTGCTGCTCAACTTTTTTTGCTCACCTGTATCTTCCGTCTTGCTTGGAGCATCTCCCTGTCCCCATCTTGTAGGTCTTCCCTTTCTCTGCCCTGTACCCTGCCGCTCTTGTTGCCTTTCTCCATCCCTCTCTGTCCAGCTCCCTGTTCCTATTGATGCCCCTTTCTTCTTCCTGCACCCGCTGCTGTTCCCTGCGATCTCCATCTCTCTCTTTCCTGCTCCCTGTCCCCCGTTTTTCATTCCTACCTCCGTCCCTCATAGACTGTCTGGCCTTTTTCCTCGGTGTCTTTCTCTCTGGCTGACTCCCTTCTGCTGTTTTTCATTTCCTCCCTATCCATCTTGTTGCCCATCGCTCTTTTGTCTTCTCTCTCTCCATGTGTCGCTGTCTGTCTTCCAGTCACTGTTCTTTAATTCCTCCCTCTTCCCTGTAGCTTGCTGCTATTTTTTTTTTCCCTGTTCTCCATCATGCTCTGTCGGGTGCCCTGTCCCTGTTTATCAATTCCTCCCTCTGCCCTGCGGTCTGTCTCTTTTCACCATTTAATTTTTGCCTCGCTCTCTCTCTGTCTGGCTCCTTGTGCCGGGTCTGTGAATTCCTTCCTCTGTGCCCCGTACCCCCTGTGATCTTTGCTGCTTTGTGGCCTGTTTCTGGCTGGCGCTCTGTTACTATTCAGTAATTCCTCTCTCGATGCCTTGTAGTCTGTTGCTTTTGTCTTTTCTCCATCTCTCTGTCTCTGTTTCCCCTGTTTTAGAATACACCCCCCCACCCCCACCCCCCTTCTTTCTGTATGCATCAGGATTAGTTTTTGGCTCCAGGTCTCTTTTTTTCTGTGTCTCTGTCCCTGTTTCCTAATTCTTCCTTCTCTGCCCTGTCACATGTAGCGATGTGATTTGTTTTGTGTTCCTTCCCATGGTTTGCTGTCCTGACTCCCCATCGCTGTTGCTTTTTCCTCCCTCTGTGCCCTGTTCTCTGGAGCTTTTTGGTCTTTCTTCCATCTTGCTTGGTCTAGCTCCCTGCTCCCCCCCCTTTTTTTTTTCCCCTCCACGTCTGTTGTGCCACCCATCCCAGCTTTTTTTTTTCTGCATCTCTATGCTGCTCCTCGTCCTTCTTTGTTGGTTTCTGTCCTGCTCCTCCTCCTTCTTTCTGCTGCCTGTTTTCTTCTCTCCCTGCTGCTTTTTTTTCTGCATATCCACGCTGGGTTCCCTGTCCCCATCCTCTCACCGCCCCATTGCTCATCTCTTGTTTTCTCTCTACCCCTGTACTAGTCAGCTAGCTGCCACCTTTCTTCTGTCTTCTTGTGTCCTGCATCTTTCTCCTCATGTTTGGCAGTTTCCAGCTCTGCCCTGCAGCTTGTTGCTCCAGGAACCGACTGACTGTTCCCGGCTGGACTGAGGAGCGTGGCTCCGGGAACAAGCGCCAAGGTGTGCCAGGGGCAGGGGCAGCATTAGGGGCCCTGAGCCCCGGAGCAGACTCACTCCCTTCTGGGACTTGTTCTGTGTGTGACTGAATAAACACTTGCTGGCTGCCGGCTGCCTTTTGTGCTTCCTTTGCCCCAGGTGAGGGGCTGGGAGGGGTGATGATGCTCTGTGGGGGTGGGTGATGGCCTCCAGCTGTGGGCTGGGGCTGGAGGGGCCCCAGGTGTGGGCAGTGAGGCTGATGGCAGCGGCCCCTCCCTGTAAAGGGCTTGCTCCGGGTGGAGGGGCGGGTGCTGCTGTTAAGAGCAAGGCAGCCGTCGGAGGGGTCGGTGTCAACCAAGGGAGGAGCAGAGCAGTCGCTGAGCATTGCTGGGCCCTGGCTGCACCGAGGGAGAAGGTGAGTGGAGCCGTGCCATCAGCTGGCAGCTCCTGGGGAGGATGGCGGTGCCTGCAGGGTGGCAGTGTTGGAGGTGGTGGCAGGGGCTGCCCCGAGCCGGTGGTGAGGCTTCTGGGTGCATTGGTGGGGGTTCGGAGGGGTGAGCAACGGTGTTGCTGCAGGGTCAGAAAGCAGAGAAAACTGCCTCTCGCAACCCAGCGGGAGCTGTGGTCCTGGCGTGTGGGGTTTCTGGCCAGCCGCGTTGGTTCCCTGGGTCACGCTGGGATGCGGGGTCTTACAGCGCTTGGCGTGCAGGCGGCCGTGCCACGTTGGCCAGCGCGTGCCAGGAGCTGTAGGTTCTGCAGACTCGGCTGCCAGGCAGCCGCACCGCTCGTGGGCGCCCGTAGCGCGGCGCAGTCCTCGCTACCGCCGCGGCCCCTGTGGCGCAGCACGAGGGATAGTTTTGTTGCCGCTTTCACGTGGATTCCCGGGGGCTTCCAGCTGCTCCCCACCAAGCGTCGTGCCCGTTCCTCGAGAGCGTGTGCGCAGTGACGTGCCGCTCGGCCGCCGCTCGCGCGGGGGGTGGCGCTCGCCCGCGCTCACCGCCGCTGCCTGGCAAACGCCACACGGTGCTGTCGGTGGGCGACACAGAGGTGGCCCCGTGCCCCACGCTGCCGCCCGCCAGCAACGTCAGTGCGATGCTCCGATGCCCGTGGGGGGGGTGCGGCCACGCTCGGTGCCCCCTCCTGGTAAGGAAATGCCGCCGCCGCCCCACGTCACGCTGCCGGCGGGCGCTCGGTGCGCGAAGGGCAGGACTGCAGCGCCGGCCCCGCACAGGTGTGCGGCACCGCCAGAGCCGCCTTCCTGCTGCCGCAGCGTGAGGCTTGCTGGGCGTGATTCCTGGGGGTGGGCGAGGGCCGAGGCCGCCGGTGAGGCCGGCCCGCCCCTTTGGCAGGTGTGGGGGCCCCTCCTGCCCGCTGGCCACACGGCAGCGGTGGGGCAGGAAGCTTCACACCGCCTGCTGTGTCAGGCCTCGGCTCTCCTGGAGGTGATCCGGGCCGGGGGAGCCCCAGGGAGTTACCCGAGAGCTGGGACAAAGGCAGAGGGGAAGAAGATGGGTGTCCCCCGGGGGTTGGTGCCGGGTGCCTCCCCAGCTTGCCAGAGCTCCCCTTGAGCTGGCACTGGCCTCGCCCGCACCGTGTCCTGGCCCCAGGTCTCGCACCTCACCCTGAAGCCCGTCCCGTAGCCCCAGGTCACCCCCGAGCCCCGCGGGGATGGCGGCAAGCCGGCCCTTGGCGCCTCCGCAGGAGCCCCTGTGGAAGGGGGGCTCCGGCCAGGGGCGATCTACGGTAATAACGGCAGTCGCTTCACCTTCTCCCAGAGGCCTCACCGGGGCCGCGCTTGCCTGTTCCTTCCCTGGGGATGCTGTCGACTGGACCCACTTCAGAACTGTGTGGGGTTCTCTGCCTGCCCTTGTGCTCCTCGCAGCAGAGAGGTGAGAAGGGACAGGCCCCTGGGACGTTTTCTGGCTGTGGACAGGAGCTGTCACAGCTGAAGCTGGAGAGGCCTGAGAAAGGGAAAGAAGAAAATCAAGGGCATGTGGGCAGCAGCTGCCTTCCACTGCAGGAAGAGAGAGCCTGCCTCTCTGGGCGAGGCAGGAGCCCTCTGTACAGTCCGCAGCGGGCCGGACCGCCAGCGTGCGATCAGGGTCCGTGCGCGTCACCCAGAGCGCGGTACGGCAGCGCAGCGTGCGAGCGAGGCCACACGTGCAGGAAGCTGCGTTTTGTAAGAGCCGAGAGACACCCGCGTGTTCTTTGAGGTGGAGGGCAGCTGAGCGACTGCACCTCCAGAAAAGGAAGGGAGGAGAGAAGGAGAAAGAAGGGTCTGAATCGGCAAATTTTTCCTGGCAGCGCTGAGAGCGACAGCTGCGGTGAGTCGCGGACCCTCGGGCCCTGTTGCCCCTCTTGGACGTTTTGGGCTGTCCCCTGGCCCCCTCTCTATCCCATGCTGCTATGATTTTTGTTGTTTTTTTCTTCCCTGTACTTCTGCTCTCGTTCGTTCCTGCTCCCACTCCCTCTTGTGTCTTCTTCTAGCTCTCCCTTTTTCTTTCTTCCAGATGCTTGGTCCTGCTCTCTCTCCTTCCTTTGTTTCATCCTCCCTTTCTCTCCTGTAACCTAACGCTGTTATTTTCCTTGTTCAGTTCTTGTTTCAGATCCGCTTTGGGGTCTCTTTTTGCCCACAGCTTTCTCTGGCCAGTTCCCAGGCATTGTTATCCTCGGTGAGCCTGTCTGCCGCTCCATGTGCCTGCCTGCCCATTTCCCTCCCTCCTGGTAATCCCGCCTCTACGCTGTGCCCGAGCTCAGGCCGCCCCTGCTCCTGTATCTCGGCTTTCGGCACGCCCCCGGCGCTTTCGGCACGCCCCCGGCGCTTTCGGCACGCCCCCGGCGCTTTCGGCACGCCCCCGGCGCTTTCGGCACGCCCCCGGCGCTTTCGGCACGCCCCCGGCGCTTTCGGCACGCCCCCGGCGCTTTCGGCACGCCCCCGGCGCTTTCGGCACGCCCCCGGCGCTTTCGGCACGCCCCCGGCGCTTTCGGCACGCCCCCGGCGCTTTCGGCACGCCCCCGGCGCTTTCGGCACGCCCCCGGCGCTTTCGGCACGCCCCCGGCGCTTTCGGCACGCCCCCGGCGCTTTCGGCACGCCCCCGGCGCTTTCGGCACGCCCCCGGCGCTTTCGGCACGCCCCCGGCGCTTTCGGCACGCCCCCGGCGCTTTCGGCACGCCCCCGGCGCTTTCGGCACGCCCCCGGCGCTTTCGGCACGCCCCCGGCGCTTTCGGCACGCCCCCGGCGCTTTCGGCACGCCCCCGGCGCTTTCGGCACGCCCCCGGCGCTTTCGGCACGCCCCCGGCGCTTTCGGCACGCCCCCGGCGCTTTCGGCACGCCCCCGGCGCTTTCGGCACGCCCCCGGCGCTTTCGGCACGCCCCCGGCGCTTTCGGCACGCCCCCGGCGCTTTCGGCACGCCCCCGGCGCTTTCGGCACGCCCCCGGCGCTTTCGGCACGCCCCCGGCGCTTTCGGCACGCCCCCGGCGCTTTCGGCACGCCCCCGGCGCTTTCGGCACGCCCCCGGCGCTTTCGGCACGCCCCCGGCGCTTTCGGCACGCCCCCGGCGCTTTCGGCACGCCCCCGGCGCTTTCGGCACGCCCCCGGCGCTTTCGGCACGCCCCCGGCGCTTTCGGCACGCCCCCGGCGCTTTCGGCACGCCCCCGGCGCTTTCGGCACGCCCCCGGCGCTTTCGGCACGCCCCCGGCGCTTTCGGCACGCCCCCGACGCTTTCGGCACGCCCCCGACGCTTTCGGCACGCCCCCGACGCTTTCGGCACGCCCCCGACGCTTTCGGCACGCCCCCGACGCTTTCGGCACGCCCCCGACGCTTTCGGCACGCCCCCGACGCTTTCGGCACGCCCCCGACGCTTTCGGCACGCCCCCGACGCTTTCGGCACGCCCCCGACGCTTTCGGCACGCCCCCGACGCTTTCGGCACGCCCCCGACGCTTTCGGCACGCCCCCGACGCTTTCGGCACGCCCCCGACGCTTTCGGCACGCCCCCGACGCTTTCGGCACGCCCCCGACGCTTTCGGCACGCCCCCGACGCTTTCGGCACGCCCCCGACGCTTTCGGCACGCCCCCGACGCTTTCGGCACGCCCCCGACGCTTTCGGCACGCCCCCGACGCTTTCGGCACGCCCCCGACGCTTTCGGCACGCCCCCGACGCTTTCGGCACGCCCCCGACGCTTTCGGCACGCCCCCGACGCTTTCGGCACGCCCCCGACGCTTTCGGCACGCCCCCGACGCTTTCGGCACGCCCCCGACGCTTTCGGCACGCCCCCGACGCTTTCGGCACGCCCCCGACGCTTTCGGCACGCCCCCGACGCTTTCGGCACGCCCCCGACGCTTTCGGCACGCCCCCGACGCTTTCGGCACGCCCCCGACGCTTTCGGCACGCCCCCGACGCTTTCGGCACGCCCCCGACGCTTTCGGCACGCCCCCGACGCTTTCGGCACGCCCCCGACGCTTTCGGCACGCCCCCGACGCTTTCGGCACGCCCCCGACGCTTTCGGCACGCCCCCGACGCTTTCGGCACGCCCCCGACGCTTTCGGCACGCCCCCGACGCTTTCGGCACGCCCCCGACGCTTTCGGCACGCCCCCGACGCTTTCGGCACGCCCCCGACGCTTTCGGCACGCCCCCGACGCTTTCGGCACGCCCCCGACGCTTTCGGCACGCCCCCGACGCTTTCGGCACGCCCCCGACGCTTTCGGCGGGCGGGAACGCCGCGCGCCGACGTGAGGGGCGGAGCTTTCGCCTGAGGCGAAGGGCGGGAACGGCGCGCGCAGCAGTGAGGCGCCGCGCGGCCGCCTGAGAGGAGCGGGAGCGGCGCCCCCGGAAAAGGCTGCTCGGCGATCGGCGCCGCCTCGGCGGGGACCTCATCGGCTCGGCTCGGCTCGGGGCGGGCGGGGGTGGACCCGAGTCGCCTGTGCGGGGGCGAGCGCCATTGTCTGAGGGGCTCAGGAGAGTCCTGGACCCGCCAGGCGCGGCAAGGTGCCTGGAGCAGACGAGTGCCCGGCGCGGTCGTCCCTGCAGGAAGTGCTGGAGCAGCGGCTCTGGTGAGAAAAGCCGATCTGTGAGGTTTTTTTCGGGGGGGAAGGGGGGGTTGGAGGGCGGCCGGGGTTCGGGTGGTGCTGTGGGCACTTCTCGCCGGGGACCGGCGTCCTTCTCAGACCTGACGGCACACTCCTGCCCTTGCAGCAGCTGGTGGCGGAGAAGGGAGAGATGTCCACTGCGTGTGGAAGGACCTGCGAGGCAAGAGCGAGCGGGAGGAGCAGCGGAGGAAGTCTGGGCAGCAAGAGGAAAGAGAAGGGCGCTCTGAACAAAGCGCCGCTGTGAGGGGCGGAGCGGTCGCCTGAGGGGGACCTGCCCGGGGAAGGGGCGAGCAGGAGTCGAACCTGCCTGGGGAAGTACCGGATCGACTTGGGAACGGGGGGGGGGGGGACGGGACGGGAGCCGCCTTGGAGAGGGGGTCGGTGTCGTCGCCTCGGCGGGGGGGGGGAGCAGTGTCGTCGCCTCGGCGGGGGGGGGGGGGGGGGGAAGCAGTGTCGTCGCCTCGGCGGGGGAGGGGGGGGGAGCAGTGTCGTCGCCTCGGCGGGGGAGGGGGGGGGGAGCAGTGTCGTCGCCTCGGCGGGGGAGGGGGGGGGGAGCAGTGTCGTCGCCTCGGCGGGGGAGGGGGGGGAGCAGTGTCGTCGCCTCGGCGGGGGAGGGGGGGGGAGCAGTGTCGTCGCCTCGGCGGGGGGGGGGGGGGGAGAGCAGTGTCGTCGCCTCTGTGTCTGTGTGTGGGGGGGGAGCAGTGTCGTCGCCTGGTGGGGGGAAGTGGGGTGGTGTCATCACCCTGGGGGGGGGAGTGTCGTCAACGGCGGGGGGTGGGGGAGCGGAGCTTCCTCAGGACCGGTGAGAGGGGACTGGAGCTGCCTGAGGAGGGACGGCCATCGCCTCAGGGGCGGTGGAGGGTCCAAGCCTCGCTGAACGCGGCCAGGAGCCCGGAGGAGAAAAGCGCCCGTCGTAGACATCCCTGCAGGAAGTGCTGGAGCATGGACTGGGTGAGGAAAGCCAATCTGTGAGTCTTTTTCGCAAGGAGGGGGGATGGTGGTGGTGTTGGGAGGGCGGCCGGGGTTCGGGTGGTGCTGTGGCCAGCTCTCGCCGGGGACCAGCATCGCTCTCGGACCTGACGGCATCCTCCTGCCCTTGCAGCAGGCGGCGGAGCGGCGTGGAGGTCTCCGTCCTGTACCGCTGCAGGCCAAGAGGGAGTGGGACGAGGCGCGGAGGAAGTCTGGGCAGCAAGAGGAGGAAGGAGAAGGGCGCTCTGGGCAAAGGGACCTCCCTGTCACCGGGGCTGTGGTCGCACCAGCGTGTCGCCAGGACCTTTGGTGCCCTGGCCGGCTTTGTGCCGGGTGACCCCCCTGTAAGCAGGGCTCGGGTCTTTGGGTTTTTGCTGGCCTTTTGCCACGTCACCCCGTGGTCAGGCTGCCGGGCAGGTGGCAACCCTCTAAGGGGGGTGAGCGGCGCCGTCTCTGCGGCCGGGGCGGGAAGCGGAGCTCCTGAAGCGCGCCGTGGTGGTGAGCCGCAGCCAGGCCGGCCGGCCTGTAACTTGGGCGCGGGGGGGGGCCTGGCAGCGGGGCCGGGGCCTCTGCTCTGTCCTCCGGGTGGGGGAGCTGGCGCCTGGCTGCGCCTTCCTTCTGAGCACCAGCTCCTCGAGAAGCAAGACAAGGCATCGTGAAGGAGCTGCGAGGCCAGAGCGAGGGAGAGGAGGAGCGGCGGGCTGAAGAGAGGGCTGGGGGGAGAGGCGGGAGCTCAGGGCAAAGGGGCCTCCCCACGGCACCGTTGCCGGCACCTTTGGTGTCCTGGCTGGCGCTGCGCCGGGTGACCTCCCTGTAAGCAGGGCTCGGGTCTCTGGCCTTTTGCCCCCTTGCCCCGACGGTTTGGCTGCCCGGAGAGAGGGGTGACCCTGTAAGGAGAGAGCGGCACCGTCCCCGCACCGAGGGGCAAATGGGGCTCTCTGGCCCCCAAGCCCGCCCTGTAGGCAGGGGAGGGCTGTTTCCCCGGCCCTGGCGGCTTTCTGCCTGCTGGCGGCCTGGCCAGCGTGACCCCCTGGAGTCGGGGCGCGTCGCGGCACTTGTCCCTTGGTCCCCCGCGAAGCCCCGTGGCACGTTGAGTCCCTCTGGGCTCCGTGCGTCCGGGGGGACAGGTCCGAGGCTCTGCTCTCTTGCTCGCGGGAGGGGATGGCTCCCCAGACATTGGCTGCACAGAGCTCGCTCTCTCTCCTGGGAAGTTTTCTTTCCCCCTGTCCGTGTCCGTGTGCCTGCCTGTGTCCGCGTCGGTGCGAGTGAGCGAGTGAAGGAGCTTCTTGTTTAGGCCCCTGTTGAAATCGCTGCAGCGTACTTAGCTTAAACTTCCCGGGAGGGAAAGAGGGGCTCTGTGCAGCAACAGGGGGTCGGTCCCCGCTGAGCCCGCGAGCGGAGGGCGAGTCCCGGCTGGCCCCTCCTTTCCAAGGACGGAGCCAAGCCGCGCGGTCGTAGCACGGCCGACGCGTGACCCGCCCGCTCTCTGGGCCTGGGTGGCTGCCTGTCCTGCTGGCGACCTGCCAGCGTGCCGGCCCCGTACTCGGGGCGAGTGCCACGAGCCGTGGAGCCCTCTGACCCGACGGCCCTGTAAGCAGGGTTGTGCCCGTCCCCCGCCCTCGGCAGGAGGAGCGGGTAGCGAGCGGGCGTCTGCGGCCCCCGGCCTTCGAGGGCAAAGGCTCGGCAGTTGTGTCCCCTTCACCGAGAACCGCGGTAGCCTCTAGAAACGCAGGGAACGGCCCTGAGCCAAGTACCTGCCCCAGAGTCCTCGAGACCCTCCCAGAGTTGCCCAGGACGCTCTTGTCCCACAGCAGCCGTGGTGACAGGGAGGGCCCTTTGCCCGCAGCCCCTTTCTCTTTCCCCAGTTTCAGCGTGCCGCTCCTCCTCTCGCTTGCCCTCGCCTCGTAGTTTCTTCCGCAGGCCACGGATGCCTCTTCCTTCTTCCTTCTCCGGCAGCAGGTGCCTGGAAGGACGGCGCGGTCGGGCGCCAGCTCCTCTGCCTGGACGACGGGGAAGCCGGCCGCCTGAGGGACCTTCCCTCAGCGTGCTCTGGCCCCCGGCCCTCCCTCCTCCCTCCTGCCCCCTGCCCCGGCCTGAGCCGCCTCAGGCCCCATTTTCTCACCTGGTGGTGCCCGGCGGCCTGGGGGCTTAAAGCATAGAGGGAGAGGGGACAGGGGTACGGCAGGGCAGGGGGAGATTTAGGGGGACAGGCAGCACGGGTGGGCCTCAGCCGCCAGCCCCTTGCAACCAGCTGCTCCGCAGTGACGCGGCAGCTTCTCCCAAGCGATGAGGAACCCCCCTCGGGAAGTTCTGCTTCCCCAGCCCCCAGAACCTCTTGGGAAAGGGCCGCTGCTGCCGATTCACCTGCCTTCAGGGCAGACAGCGCCCAGCACTCTCGATAGTGCTTGGCTGGCGCCTTGTGTGGGGCGGCGGCCCTGTTAGCGGGGTGCGGGTCAGGGCGCCCCTGTAGCGGAGAGGAGGGGCCTCGTGGGCCTTTGGGACCGGGGCTGCCCTGTAAGTCGGGGCCTGGCCCGTGCCCTGCAGTCCCGGGCACTTTGCAGTCCCGGCAGCGGCTCGAGCCCCCTGTAAGCAGGGGCGCAGCCTCGGTGGCCGCCGTTTTGCATGCCCAGCTCCATTTGCCCAGAGTGCCCGACTCCGAGCCCAGCTCCAGCGCCCGCCGCGACTCCACGTGTGGCAGCACCGGAGCACCGATTGGGTAAGAAAAGCCGATCTGTGAGGGTTTTTTTTGGGGGGGGGGTATAGAGGAATAGTGGTGTGGGAGGGCGGCCAGGGTTCGGGTGGTGCCGTGTCAGGCTCTCGCCGGGGACCGTCGTCCCTCTCAGGCCTGACGGCACCCTCCTGCTCTTGCAGCACTTGGTGGTGGAGAAGGGAGAGACATCCACCGCATGCGGAAGGCCGTGCAAGGCAAGGGTTAGCAGGAGGAGCAGCGAAGGAAGTCTGGGCAGCAAGCGGAAGAAAGAGAAGCGCGCTCTGGGCAAAGCGCCGCTGTGAGGGGCAGAGCGGCCGCCTGAGGGAAAGGGGAGCGCAAGTCGGCGCTGCCTCAGCAAGAAATGGATCGACTCGGGGCCGAGGGATTGGAGCCACCTTGGCAGGGGATCAAAGCTGCTGCAGGGTGGGGGGCCAGTGCCGTCGCCTAGGAGGGGCAGCAGACCTGCGTCAGGGCGCATGGGGGGGGACTGGAGCTGCATGAGGAGGGACCGCCATCACCTCAGGGGCTGAGGAGGGTCCAGGCCCTGACGGACGCTGCCAGGAGCCGCCGGACGCTGCCAGGAGCCCATTGCAGATGAGAGCCTGTCACGGTCCCTGCACGAAGCACTGGAGCACCGACTGGGTGAGGAAAGCCGATCTGCGAGGTTTTTTCGCGGGGTGGGTGGTGGGAGGGCGGCCGGGGTTCGGGTGGTGCTGTGGCCAGCTCTCGCCGGGGACCAGCATCGCTCTCGGACCTGACGGCATCCTCCTGCCCTTGCAGCAGGCGGCGGAGCAGCGTGGAGGTCTCCGTCCTGTACCGCTGCAGGCCAAGAGCGGAGGAAGTCTGGGCAGCAAGAGGAGGCAGGAGAAGGGCGCTCTGGGCAAAGGGACCTCCCCGTCACCGGGGCTGTGGTCGCACCAGCGTGTCGCCAGGACCTTCGGTGCCCTGGCCGGCTTTGTGCCGGGTGACCCCCCTGTAAGCAGGGCTCGGGTCTTTGGGTTTTTGCCGGCCTTTTGCCACGTCACCCCGTGGTCAGGCTGCCGGGCAGGTGGCAACCCTCTAAGGGGGGCGAGCGGCGCCGTCTCTGCGGCCGGGGCGGGAAGCGGAGCTCCTAAAGCGCGCCGTGGTGGTGAGCCGCAGCCAGGCCGGCCGGCCTGTAACTTGGGCACGGGGGGGGGCCTGGCAGCGGGGCCGGGGTCTCTGCTCTGTCCTCCGGGTGGGGGAGGTGGCGCCTGGCAGCGCCTTCCTTCCGAGCACCAGCTCCTCGAGAAGCAAGACAAGGCATCGTGAAGGAGCTGCGAGGCCAGAGCGAGGGAGAGGAGGAGCGGCGGGCTGAAGAGAGGGCTGGGGGGAGAGGCGGGAGCTCAGGGCAAAGGGGCCTCCCCACGGCACCGTTGCCGGCACCTTTGGTGTCCTGGCCGGCGCTGCGCCGGGTGACCTCCCTGTAAGCAGGGCTCGGGTCTCTGGCCTTTTGCCCCCTTGCCCCGACGGTTTGGCTGCCCGGAGAGAGGGGCGACCCTGTAAGGAGAGAGCGGCACCGTCCCCGCACCGAGGGGCAAATGGGGCTCTCTGGCCCCCAAGCCCGCCCTGTAGGCAGGGGAGGGCTGTTTCCCCGGCCCTGGCGGCCTTCTGCCTGCTGGCGGCCTGGCCAGCGTGACCCCCTGGAGTCGGGGCGCGTCGCGGCACTTGTCCCTTGGTCCCCCGCGAAGGCCCGTGGCACGTTGAGTCCCTCTGGGCTCCGTGCGTCCGGGGGGGCAGGTCCGAGGCTCTGCTCTCTTGCTCGCGGGAGGGGACGGCTCCCCAGACATTGGCTGCACAGAGCTCGCTCTCTCTCCTGGGAAGTTTTCTTTCCCCCTGTCCGTGTCCGTGTGCCTGCCTGTGTCCGCGTCGGTGCGAGTGAGCGAGTGAAGGAGCTTCTTGTTTAGGCCCCTGTTGAAATCGCTGCAGCGTACTTAGCTTAAACTTCCCGGGAGGGAAAGAGGGGCTCTGTGCAGCAACAGGGGGTCGGTCCCCGCTGAGCCCGCGAGCGGAGGGCGAGTCCCGGCTGGCCCCTCCTTTCCAAGGACGGAGCCAAGCCGCGCGGTCGTAGCACGGCCGACGCGTGACCCGCCCGCTCTCTGGGCCTGGGTGGCTGCCTGTCCTGCTGGCGACCTGCCAGCGTGCCGGCCCCGTACTCGGGGCGAGTGCCACGAGCCGTGGAGCCCTCTGACCCGACGGCCCTGTAAGCAGGGTTGTGCCCGTCCCCCGCCCTCGGCAGGAGGAGCGGGTAGCGAGCGGGCGTCTGCGGCCCCCGGCCTTCGAGGGCAAAGGCTCGGCAGTTGTGTCCCCTTCACCGAGAACCGCGGTAGCCTCTAGAAACGCAGGGAACGGCCCTGAGCCAAGTACCTGCCCCAGAGTCCTCGAGACCCTCCCAAAAGCGCCCAGGATGCTCTTGTCCCACAGCAGCCGTGGTGACAGGGAGGGCCCTTTGCCCGCAGCCCCTTTCTCTTTCCCCGGTTTCAGCGTGCCGCTCCTCCTCTCGCTTGCCCTCGCCTCGTAGTTTCTTCCGCAGGCCACGGATGCTTCTTCCTTCTCCGGGAGCAGGTGCCTGGAAGGACGGCGCGGTCGGGCGCCAGCTCCTCTGCCTGGACGACGGGGAAGCTGGCCGCCTGAGGGACCTTCCCTCAGCGTGCTCTGGCCCCCGGCCCTCCCTCCTCCCTCCTGCCCCCTGCCCCGGCCTGAGCCGCCTCAGACCCCATTTTCTCACCTGGTGGTGCCCGGCGGCCTGGGGGCTTAAAGCATAGAGGGAGAGGGGACAGGGGTACGGCAGGGCAGGGGGAGATTTAGGGGGACAGGCAGCACGGGTGGGCCTCAGCCGCCAGCCCCTTGCAACCAGCTGCTCCGCAGTGACGCGGCAGCTTCTCCCAAGCGATGAGGAACCCCCCTCGGGAAGTTCTGCTTCCCCAGCCCCCAGAACCTCTTGGGAAAGGGCCGCTGCTGCCGATTCACCTGCCTTCAGGGCAGACAGCGCCCAGCACTCTCGATAGTGCTTGGCTGGCGCCTTGTGTGGGGTGGCGGCCCTGTTAGCGGGGTGCGGGTCAGGGCGCCCCTGTAGCGGAGAGGAGGGGCCTCGTGGGCCTTTGGGACCGGGGCTGCCCTGTAAGTCGGGGCCTGGCCCGTGCCCTGCAGTCCCGGGCACTTTGCAGTCCCGGCAGCGGCTCGAGCCCCCTGTAAGCAGGGGCGCAGCCTCGGTGGCCGCCGCTCTGCATGCCCAGCTCCGTTTGCCCAGAGTGCCCGACTCCGAGCCCAGCTCCAGCGCCCGCCTCGACTCCACGTGTGGCAGCACCGGAGCACCGATTGGGTAAGAAAAGCCGATCTGTGAGGTTTTTTCGGGGGGGCGGGGGTATAGGGCTGTGTGAGGGCGGCCGGTGTTCAGGTGGTGCTGTGGCCAGCTCTCACCCAGGACCGTCGTCGCTCTCAGACCTGATGGCATTCTCCTGCTCTTGCAGCAGTTGTTCGTGGAGAAGGGAGAGACATCCACCGCGTGCAGAAGGACCTTCGAGGCAAGAGCGAGCGGGAGGAGTAGCGGCAGCGGTCCGCCAAAGAGGCGAGAGAAAGCCTTCCTGGGCAGGGGATCTCCCTGTCACCTGGGCTGTGGTCGCCTCAAGCGTCCCTGCCCCTTTGGGGATGTTTTCTTTGCCTCGTGAGCAAGTACTCGGCTCTTGGTAGTTCTCCAGTTTTAGAACCTGCTCCCATTCCACCTGACGATGACCCAACTTCCTGAAGTTTTCTCAAAACTCCTTTCTGTACTTGGATGTGGCTGCACCAGCCGTGGGGAGCGGGAGGGCTCTGCAGCCACCCGCAGCGCCCTTTGAGGCTGCGTGGGATGCCGGGGGAAGAGCAGTCGGGAGCAGGGTTTTGGAGGTGGATTCCCCTGCTCTGAGTGCTTCTCTTTCCGCACCTGTACGGGGAAGGAAGCGGCTGGATCTCAGCCTCTGGAGGAGCACGTTCCTCTTCCCTGCCCCAAAAGGGCGTTTGTGCCCACCCTTTCCCCATCTGTTCAGTGCCGGGGGTGCTCAATCAGATGCTTTCTCCAACTGCGTGTTCCCCATTTAGCTCCTTTTCTGCCCAACTCGGCTTTAACCGCTGCCTGCCACGTGGCGCTGCGCGTGGGATTTTAACCTTTGGCAGCCGCTGGAATGTTTGCGGCGTGTGTTGGTCCTGGCTGCTTGCAAGGGGACTCTCGGGGTGAAGCGCTAAGGCTTGGACCATAGGGCCAAGCCAGAGTTGACTTGTAGACGAGTCCTGTGTATTTTGTAACTGTTAACCATTGTGCTAACAGGTATTTTACTAAGTGATAACCAACCACCTATTCCGATGTAAAAAGTGGAAGTATTGAAGCCTGAACAACAGGCCCTGAGCCGAAGCTGCTCACTCAGTATGTCATCGTTAGTGAAAGAGGTGTGGAAGACGTGGCTCTCTTGAATGTACATTTATCTTTCTTTGTGTGGGGATGAAATAACCGGGTCGTGGAGACCGTAGTCTGGCCCTGTGGCCTGACGTGAGCCCTTGCACCTAGTCTGCCTGGGTAAGCAGAGGAGCTCCCTTAGCTTCTCCCCTGAGCCCTGGCCAGGCTCCGGGGGAATCTAATGTGAGATTGAAACCAGATATTTCCGCTCCAAACCAAGGTGCCAGCTCTTCTGGCTTGCCGATTTTGGGGTATAGAAGGGTGGACCCGCTCACAGCGACTTTGGAGGCCTCACCTACGGGTGGACGCACCGCGTAGGGTTTCCCACTTGCCGGGAAAGGCTCTGCAAACCCTCGCTGTAACCGGGGCTGCCTGCGGGTCTGGGTGATGGCAACGGGTGCAGGTGCTGAGGGATCTTTTTTAATCGCTGTTCCCTCTCTCTCAGGCAGTCAGGATTTGATGCGTTACCCTGTATTTTCCTATCTGTGTGAGTGCACTCTTCCGTCTTTCCTGACTGCGTGTTTTCCATATTCTTCTGTTATTTAGTTATTTCTAATAAAATACGCCTGCTCCTTTCACTCCGGTGTCTGAGTTGAATTGATATCCCTAATCAGCAAAACGGGGGGAGATGAGGTGGCGCTTTCCAGAGCCGAGGTCGGTGTCGGTTTGGCTTTGGGCTGAGCTGTAGCCGCCGCGGCGCTAGTTCCTGGCAAGGGGACGGACGGGGGAGCTGTCGGGGCCAGAGCTGCCGTAAATATAATCAGACAGCTTGCTCGGGTTCTCCAGCTCCTAGCGTACGCTCCAGAAGAGCGGCTGAACGCGGGCAGAAATGTTCCTGGATTTATCTGGGTTTTTTTAAAAAACTATTTCTGCTATCACCAGGATTTGAAAAACTAAATTGGATAAATGTGAGTTTAGGAAAAATATCTAACAATACGTGTGCTTTTAATAGTTACTGTACTGGTCTCCCAGGGACCGAAGTTACGCTGTTTCGTCCTTAAAACAACTCTGCGCTCCCGTGTCGCGTTGTCACAGGCTTTCCTCCCCCTTCCACCCGTCCGAAGAGCCCTGAGGCTGCTCTGACCGACACTTCGGTCACCCCGCTGAGTTCTGGGTCACAAGGCGAGACTGCGCTGCCCTGCGCTGCGGCCGTGCCGGAGCTCCTCCCTCTCCGGGGGGTTATAAGATTTGGCAGCGTCGGTCCCGTCGGCCCGCGCACCGGAGCGGTCTCGTCCAGCGGCTGCTCCCGCTGGCCGGGGAAGGTTCCCCCGGCGGGGAGAGGCGACCTGCGGCGTGCGGCTGCGCCGGGCGGCCCCCGGAGTGCGCGTGCGCGGCGGCGGCCCCGCGACCGGAGGACCGGCGGCCCATAGAGCGCGAGCTCGGAGGAGTGACGGGCATCTCCGGCGTTTATTAACGGTGCTGGTCGCTATAGTTACCGGGGGGGGGGGGGGGGGGGGGAGCGTGGGCCGGGCCGGAGGAGCCGCAGGGGCGGGCAGGGAGGCTGCAGGCAGCGACCCCTCCCTGTCCGGGGCCGGTGCTGGAGGAGGAGCCGGTGCGAGCCGAGGCAGGAGCGGGGCCGGGCGGCTGCGGGGAAAGGTGCGGCGGGACCGGGGGCGGAGGCCGCTCCGCGTCGGGGCCGGGCGGCGGCGGCGCTGCCCGGAGCCGCGCGGGGCTGCGCTCGGCCGGGCTTCCGGGTGCGCGGGCGGCGCGGCGGGAGCCGTAGTCACGTGCAGGGGGCTTCCGGTCGGCCATGTTGGCTCCCCGGGGCACGCCGGGAGCTGCAGTTTCTGCGCTCTCGGTTCCCCGCAGCTGCGGCGCTGGCGGGCGCGCGCGGCACGGCACAGCCCTCGGTACCGGCGCGGCCCGAGACGCGGTTTTGTGGCGGTTTCCCGCGGGCTGCCCGCGGCTCCCCGAGACGCGGTGTGCCCCCCGGCCCGGGGGTGCGCATGCGCGGCCGCGGCGTCTCCCGGGAGTGCGCGTGCGCGGCGGAGGTGAGTGTTGGGGCTGCGGCCGGGCCGGTCCGCGGCAATAAGGGTCCCTGCCGCCTCCGTGCCCCCTCCCGAGGCCGCGCTGGGGCCGCGCGTGTCCGTTCCTGCCCCGGGGATGCCGCCGGCTGCGCCCAGCTCGGGCTGGCGTGGGGTGTCTCTGCCCGGCCTGGCGCTTCTCACGGCTCGGGGGCCAGAAGGGACGGGCGGAGCCGAGCCTTCCCGGCCGTGGGCAGCGGGGCGGGAGCCGCCGCGGCTGGAGCTGGAGGGGCCGGAGAAAGGGAAGGAAGGAGAACGTCAAGGGCATGTGGGCAGCAGCCGCCTCGCCCTGCAGGGGGAGAGCGCCTGCCTCTCCGGGTGAGCGAGGAGCCCTCTGCACAGTCCGCAGCGGGCCGGACCCAGGCGCGGAACGGCCGCGGAGCGAGCGAGCGAGGCTGCGTGTGTCGGAAGCCACGTCTTGTAAGAGCCGAGAGACACCCGCGTATTCTTTTAGGGGGAGGTCAGCCGGGCGAGTGGAGTTTCAGAAGAAGAGGAGGGGCAGGAGGAAGGAAGGAGAAAGAAGCATCTGACCTGTCCAGTTCTCCCGGCAGTGCCGGGAGCGAGAGCCGCGGTGAGTCCCGGGCCCTCGGGGCCCTGTCGCCCCCCTTGTATGTCCCAGTCCCTTCCCGCCCTTCTCTTTCCCATGCTGTGATTTTTTTTTTCTTCTTCTCTATATCTTTTCTTTCTTTTCTTCTGCCTTGCTCCCCCTTCCTCTCTCACTTTCTCTCTCTTGTCTTGCTGCTCCCTTTTCTTTTTCTGTCTGCACTTCTGACTGCTTGTTCTGTACCTTTTGCATCACTGCTCAGTCCATTTCTCTCTCGATCCTTCCGTTCTGCTCCTCACTTCTCGGTTTCTCTCTCTTTCCTCTGTCCTACTCCTGCACGTAGTGTGTGATTGAATGAGGTTCTGTGTCTAGCAGGCCTCATCTCGTAAGAGCTGTGAGACACCTACATCTTCTCATAAGTGGAGGACAGCCAGGCACCTGGAGCTGTAGAAGAGGAAGGGAGAAGGCAAACAGAAGGAGGAGTCTGACCTGTCAAATTCTCCTGGCAGCGCGGAGAACTGCAGTAAGTCCCGAGCTCTTGGGCCCCTCTCATCCCTCTTGTGTGGCCTGGTCCCTCCCTGTCTTTCTCCTAGACTCCTCTCTTTCTGGTGCTGCTCAACTTTTTTTGCTCACCTGTATCTTCCGTCTTGCTTGGAGCATCTCCCTGTCCCCATCTTGTAGGTCTTCCCTTTCTCTGCCCTGTACCCTGCCGCTCTTGTTGCCTTTCTCCATCCCTCTCTGTCCAGCTCCCTGTTCCTATTGATGCCCCTTTCTTCTTCCTGCACCCGCTGCTATTCCCTGCGATCTCCATCTCTCTCTTTCCTGCTCCCTGTCCCCCGTTTTTCATTCCTACCTCCGTCCCTCATAGACTGTCTGGCCTTTTTCCTCGGTGTCTTTCTCTCTGGCTGACTCCCTTCTGCTGTTTTTCATTTCCTCCCTATCCATCTTGTTGCCCATCGCTCTTTTGTCTTCTCTCTCTCCATGTGTCGCTGTCTGTCTTCCAGTCACTGGTCTTTAATTCCTCCCTCTTCCCTGTAGCTTGCTGCTATTTTTTTTTTCCCTGTTCTCCATCATGCTCTGTCGGGTGCCCTGTCCCTGTTTATCAATTCCTCCCTCTGCCCTGCGGTCTGTCTCTTTTCACCATTTAATTTTTGCCTCGCTCTCTCTCTGTCTGGCTCCTTGTGCCGGGTTTGCGAATTCCTTCCTCTGTGCCCCGTACCCCCTGTGATCTTTGCTGCTTTGTGGCCTGTTTCTGGCTGGCGCTCTGTTACTATTCAGTAATTCCTCTCTCGATGCCTTGTCGTCTATTGCTTTTGTCTTTTCTCCATCTCTCTGTCTCTGTTTCCCCTGTTTTAGAATACACCCCCCCACCCCCACCCCCCTTCTTTCTGTATGCATCAGGATTAGTTTTTGGCTCCAGGTCTCTTTTTTTCTGTGTCTCTGTCCCTGTTTCCTAATTCTTCCTTCTCTGCCCTGTCACATGTAGCGATGTGATTTGTTTTGTGTTCCTTCCCATGGTTTGCTGTCCTGACTCCCCATCGTTGTTGCTTTTTCCTCCCTCTGTGCCCTGTTCTCTGGAGCTTTTTGGTCTTTCTTCCATCTTGCTTGGTCTAGCTCCCTGCTCCCCCCCTTTTTTTTTTTCCCCCTCCATGTCTGTTGTGCCACCCATCCCAGCTTTTTTTTTTCTGCATCTCTATGCTGCTCCTCGTCCTTCTTTGTTGGTTTCTGTCCTGCTCCTCCTCCTTCTTTCTGCTGCCTGTTTTCTTCTCTCCCTGCTGCTTTTTTTTCTGCATATCCACGCTGGGTTCCCTGTCCCCATCCTCTCACCGCCCCATTGCTCATCTCTTGTTTTCTCTCTACCCCTGTACTAGTCAGCTAGCTGCCACCTTTCTTCTGTCTTCTTGTGTCCTGCATCTTTCTCCTCATGTTTGGCAGTTTCCAGCTCTGCCCTGCAGCTTGTTGCTCCAGGAACCGACTGACTGTTCCCGGCTGGACTGAGGAGCGTGGCTCCGGGAACAAGCGCCAAGGTGTGCCAGGGGCAGGGGCAGCATTAGGGGCCCTGAGCCCCGGAGCAGACTCACTCCCTTCTGGGACTTGTTCTGTGTGTGACTGAATAAACACTTGCTGGCTGCCGGCTGCCTTTTGTGCTTCCTTTGCCCCAGGTGAGGGGCTGGGAGGGGTGATGATGCTCTGTGGGGGTGGGTGATGGCCTCCAGCTGTGGGCTGGGGCTGGAGGGGCCCCAGGTGTGGGCAGTGAGGCTGATGGCAGCGGCCCCTCCCTGTAAAGGGCTTGCTCCGGGTGGAGGGGCGGGTGCTGCTGTTAAGAGCAAGGCAGCCGTCGGAGGGGTCGGTGTCAACCAAGGGAGGAGCAGAGCAGTCGCTGAGCATTGCTGGGCCCTGGCTGCACCGAGGGAGAAGGTGAGTGGAGCCGTGCCATCAGCTGGCAGCTCCTGGGGAGGATGGCGGTGCCTGCAGGGTGGCAGTGTTGGAGGTGGTGGCAGGGGCTGCCCCGAGCCGGTGGTGAGGCTTCTGGGTGCATTGGTGGGGGTTCGGAGGGGTGAGCAACGGTGTTGCTGCAGGGTCAGAAAGCAGAGAAAACTGCCTCTCGCAACCCAGCGGGAGCTGTGGTCCTGGCGTGTGGGGTTTCTGGCCAGCCGCGTTGGTTCCCTGGGTCACGCTGGGATGCGGTGTCTTACAGCGCTTGGCGTGCAGGCGGCCGTGCCGCGTTGGCCAGCGCGTGCCAGGAGCTGTAGGTTCTGCAGACTCGGCTGCCAGGCAGCTGCACCGCTCGTGGGCGCCCGTAGCGCGGCGCAGTCCTCGCTACCGCCGCGGCCCCTGTGGCGCAGCACGAGGGATAGTTTTGTTGCCGCTTTCACGTGGATTCCCGGGGGCTTCCAGCTGCTCCCCACCAAGCGTCGTGCCCGTTCCTCGAGAGCGTGTGCGCAGTGACGTGCCGCTCGGCCGCCGCTCGCGCGGGGGGTGGCGCTCGCCCGCGCTAACCGCCGCTGCCTGGCAAACGCCACACGGTGCTGTCGGTGGGCGACACAGAGGTGGCCCCGTGCCCCACGCTGCCGCCCGCCAGCAACGTCAGTGCGATGCTCCGATGCCCGTGGGGGGGTGCGGCCACGCTCGGTGCCCCCTCCTGGTAAGGAAATGCTGCCGCCGCCCCACGTCACGCTGCCGGCGGGCGCTCGGTGCGCGAAGGGCAGGACTGCAGCGCCGGCCCCGCACAGGTGTGCGGCACCGCCAGAGCCGCCTTCCTGCTGCCGCAGCGTGAGGCTTGCTGGGCGTGATTCCTGGGGGTGGGCGAGGGCCGAGGCCGGCCCGCCCCTTTGGCAGGTGTGGGGGCCCCTCCTGCCCGCTGGCCACACGGCAGCGGTGGGGCAGGAAGCTTCACACCGCCTGCTGTGTCAGGCCTCGGCTCTCCTGGAGGTGATCCGGGCCGGGGGAGCCCCAGGGAGTTACCCGAGAGCTGGGACAAAGGCAGAGGGGAAGAAGATGGGTGTCCCCCGGGGGTTGGTGCCGGGTGCCTCCCCAGCTTGCCAGAGCTCCCCTTGAGCTGGCACTGGCCTCGCCCGCACCGTGTCCTGGCCCCAGGTCTCGCACCTCACCCTGAAGCCCGTCCCGTAGCCCCAGGTCACCCCCGAGCCCCGCGGGGATGGCGGCAAGCCGGCCCTTGGCGCCTCCGCAGGAGCCCCTGTGGAAGGGGGGCTCCGGCCAGGGACGATCTACGGTAATAACGGCAGTCGCTTCACCTTCTCCCAGAGGCCTCACCGGGGCCGCGCTTGCCTGTTCCTTCCCTGGGGATGCTGTCGACTGGACCCACTTCAGAACTGTGTGGGGTTCTCTGCCTGCCCTTGTGCTCCTCGCAGCAGAGAGGTGAGAAGGGACAGGCCCCTGGGACGTTTTCTGGCTGTGGACAGGAGCTGTCACAGCTGAAGCTGGAGAGGCCTGAGAAAGGGAAAGAAGAAAATCAAGGGCATGTGGGCAGCAGCTGCCTTCCACTGCAGGAAGAGAGAGCCTGCCTCTCTGGGCGAGGCAGGAGCCCTCTGTACAGTCCGCAGCGGGCCGGACCGCCAGCGTGCGATCAGGGTCCGTGCGCGTCACCCAGAGCGCGGTACGGCAGCGCAGCGTGCGAGCGAGGCCACACGTGCAGGAAGCTGCGTTTTGTAAGAGCCGAGAGACACCCGCGTGTTCTTTGAGGTGGAGGGCAGCTGAGCGACTGCACCTCCAGAAAAGGAAGGGAGGAGAGAAGGAGAAAGAAGGGTCTGAATCGGCAAATTTTTCCTGGCAGCGCTGAGAGCGACAGCTGCGGTGAGTCGCGGACCCTCGGGCCCTGTTGCCCCTCTTGGACGTTTTGGGCTGTCCCCTGGCCCCCTCTCTATCCCATGCTGCTATGATTTTTGTTGTTTTTTTCTTCCCTGTACTTCTGCTCTCGTTCGTTCCTGCTCCCACTCCCTCTTGTGTCTTCTTCTAGCTCTCCCTTTTTCTTTCTTCCAGATGCTTGGTCCTGCTCTCTCTCCTTCCTTTGTTTCATCCTCCCTTTCTCTCCTGTAACCTAACGCTGTTATTTTCCTTGTTCAGTTCTTGTTTCAGATCGGCTTTGGGGTCTCTTTTTGCCCACAGCTTTCTCTGGCCAGTTCCCAGGCATTGTTATCCTCGGCGAGCCTGTCTGCCGCTCCATGTGCCTGCCTGCCCATTTCCCTCCCTCCTGGTAATCCCGCCTCTACGCTGTGCCCGAGCTCAGGCCGCCCCTGCTCCTGTATCTCGGCTTTCGGCACGCCCCCGGCGCTTTCGGCACGCCCCCGGCGCTTTCGGCACGCCCCCGGCGCTTTCGGCACGCCCCCGGCGCTTTCGGCACGCCCCCGGCGCTTTCGGCACGCCCCCGGCGCTTTCGGCACGCCCCCGGCGCTTTCGGCACGCCCCCGGCGCTTTCGGCACGCCCCCGGCGCTTTCGGCACGCCCCCGGCGCTTTCGGCACGCCCCCGGCGCTTTCGGCACGCCCCCGGCGCTTTCGGCACGCCCCCGGCGCTTTCGGCACGCCCCCGGCGCTTTCGGCACGCCCCCGGCGCTTTCGGCACGCCCCCGGCGCTTTCGGCACGCCCCCGGCGCTTTCGGCACGCCCCCGGCGCTTTCGGCACGCCCCCGGCGCTTTCGGCACGCCCCCGGCGCTTTCGGCACGCCCCCGGCGCTTTCGGCACGCCCCCGGCGCTTTCGGCACGCCCCCGGCGCTTTCGGCACGCCCCCGGCGCTTTCGGCACGCCCCCGGCGCTTTCGGCACGCCCCCGGCGCTTTCGGCACGCCCCCGGCGCTTTCGGCACGCCCCCGGCGCTTTCGGCACGCCCCCGACGCTTTCGGCACGCCCCCGACGCTTTCGGCACGCCCCCGACGCTTTCGGCACGCCCCCGACGCTTTCGGCACGCCCCCGACGCTTTCGGCACGCCCCCGACGCTTTCGGCACGCCCCCGACGCTTTCGGCACGCCCCCGACGCTTTCGGCACGCCCCCGACGCTTTCGGCACGCCCCCGACGCTTTCGGCACGCCCCCGACGCTTTCGGCACGCCCCCGACGCTTTCGGCACGCCCCCGACGCTTTCGGCACGCCCCCGACGCTTTCGGCACGCCCCCGACGCTTTCGGCACGCCCCCGACGCTTTCGGCACGCCCCCGACGCTTTCGGCACGCCCCCGACGCTTTCGGCACGCCCCCGACGCGTTCGGCACGCCCCCGACGCGTTCGGCACGCCCCCGACGCGTTCGGCACGCCCCCGACGCTTTCGGCACGCCCCCGACGCTTTCGGCACGCCCCCGACGCTTTCGGCACGCCCCCGACGCTTTCGGCACGCCCCCGACGCTTTCGGCACGCCCCCGACGCTTTCGGCACGCCCCCGACGCTTTCGGCACGCCCCCGACGCTTTCGGCACGCCCCCGACGCTTTCGGCACGCCCCCGACGCTTTCGGCACGCCCCCGACGCTTTCGGCACGCCCCCGACGCTTTCGGCACGCCCCCGACGCTTTCGGCACGCCCCCGACGCTTTCGGCACGCCCCCGACGCTTTCGGCACGCCCCCGACGCTTTCGGCACGCCCCCGACGCTTTCGGCACGCCCCCGACGCTTTCGGCACGCCCCCGACGCTTTCGGCACGCCCCCGACGCTTTCGGCACGCCCCCGACGCTTTCGGCACGCCCCCGACGCTTTCGGCACGCCCCCGACGCTTTCGGCACGCCCCCGACGCTTTCGGCACGCCCCCGACGCTTTCGGCACGCCCCCGACGCTTTCGGCACGCCCCCGACGCTTTCGGCACGCCCCCGACGCTTTCGGCACGCCCCCGACGCTTTCGGCACGCCCCCGACGCTTTCGGCACGCCCCCGACGCTTTCGGCACGCCCCCGACGCTTTCGGCACGCCCCCGACGCTTTCGGCACGCCCCCGACGCTTTCGGCGGGCGGGAACGCCGCGCGCCGACGTGAGGGGCGGAGCTTTCGCCTGAGGCGAAGGGCGGGAACGGCGCGCGCAGCAGTGAGGCGCCGCGCGGCCGCCTGAGAGGAGCGGGAGCGGCGCCCCCGGAAAAGGCTGCTCGGCGATCGGCGCCGCCTCGGCGGGGACCTCATCGGCTCGGCTCGGCTCGGGGCGGGCGGGGGTGGACCCGAGTCGCCTGTGGGGGGGCGAGCGCCATTGTCTGAGGGGCTCAGGAGAGTCCTGGACCCGCCAGGCGCGGCAAGGTGCCTGGAGCAGACGAGTGCCCGGCGCGGTCGTCCCTGCAGGAAGTGCTGGAGCAGCGGCTCTGGTGAGAAAAGCCGATCTGTGAGGTTTTTTTCGGGGGGGAAGGGGGGGTTGGAGGGCGGCCGGGGTTCGGGTGGTGCTGTGGGCACTTCTCGCCGGGGACCGGCGTCCTTCTCAGACCTGACGGCACACTCCTGCCCTTGCAGCAGCTGGTGGCGGAGAAGGGAGAGATGTCCACTGCGTGTGGAAGGACCTGCGAGGCAAGAGCGAGCGGGAGGAGCAGCGGAGGAAGTCTGGGCAGCAAGAGGAAAGAGAAGGGCGCTCTGAACAAAGCGCCGCTGTGAGGGGCGGAGCGGTCGCCTGAGGGGGACCTGCCCGGGGAAGGGGCGAGCAGGAGTCGAACCTGCCTGGGGAAGTACCGGATCGACTTGGGAACGGGGGGGGGGGGGACGGGACGGGAGCCGCCTTGGAGAGGGGGTCGGTGTCGTCGCCTCGGCGGGGGGGGGGAGCAGTGTCGTCGCCTCGGCGGGGGGGGGGGGGGGGAAGCAGTGTCGTCGCCTCGGCGGGGGAGGGGGGGGGAGCAGTGTCGTCGCCTCGGCGGGGGAGGGGGGGGGGAGCAGTGTCGTCGCCTCGGCGGGGGAGGGGGGGGGGGAGCAGTGTCGTCGCCTCGGCGGGGGAGGGGGGGGAGCAGTGTCGTCGCCTCGGCGGGGGAGGGGGGGGGAGCAGTGTCGTCGCCTCGGCGGGGGGGGGGGGGGGAGAGCAGTGTCGTCGCCTCTGTGTCTGTGTGTGGGGGGGGAGCAGTGTCGTCGCCTGGTGGGGGGAAGTGGGGTGGTGTCATCACCTGGCGGGGGGAGTGTCGTCAACGGCGGGGGGTGGGGGAGCGGAGCTTCCTCAGGACCGGTGAGAGGGGACTGGAGCTGCCTGAGGAGGGACGGCCATCGCCTCAGGGGCGGTGGAGGGTCCAAGCCTCGCTGAACGCGGCCAGGAGCCCGGAGGAGAAAAGCGCCCGTCGTAGACATCCCTGCAGGAAGTGCTGGAGCATGGACTGGGTGAGGAAAGCCAATCTGTGAGTCTTTTTCGCAAGGAGGGGGGATGGTGGTGTTCGGGTGGTGCTGTGGCCAGCTCTCGCCGGGGACCAGCATCGCTCTCGGACCTGACGGCATCCTCCTGCCCTTGCAGCAGGCGGCGGAGCGGCGTGGAGGTCTCCGTCCTGTACCGCTGCAGGCCAAGAGGGAGTGGGACGAGGCGCGGAGGAAGTCTGGGCAGCAAGAGGAGGAAGGAGAAGGGCGCTCTGGGCAAAGGGACCTCCCTGTCACCGGGGCTGTGGTCGCACCAGCGTGTCGCCAGGACCTTTGGTGCCCTGGCCGGCTTTGTGCCGGGTGACCCCCCTGTAAGCAGGGCTCGGGTCTTTGGGTTTTTGCTGGCCTTTTGCCATGTCACCCCGTGGTCAGGCTGCCGGGCAGGTGGCAACCCTCTAAGGGGGGTGAGCGGCGCCGTCTCTGCGGCCGGGGCGGGAAGCGGAGCTCCTGAAGCGCGCCGTGGTGGTGAGCCGCAGCCAGGCCGGCCGGCCTGTAACTTGGGCGCGGGGGGGGGGCCTGGCAGCGGGGCCGGGGCCTCTGCTCTGTCCTCCGGGTGGGGGAGCTGGCGCCTGGCTGCGCCTTCCTTCCGAGCACCAGCTCCTCGAGAAGCAAGACAAGGCATCGTGAAGGAGCTGCGAGGCCGGAGCGAGGGAGAGGAGGAGCGGCGGGCTGAAGAGAGGGCTGGGGGGAGAGGCGGGAGCTCAGGGCAAAGGGGCCTCCCCACGGCACCGTTGCCGGCACCTTTGGTGTCCTGGCTGGCGCTGCGCCGGGTGACCTCCCTGTAAGCAGGGCTCGGGTCTCTGGCCTTTTGCCCCCTTGCCCCGACGGTTTGGCTGCCCGGAGAGAGGGGTGACCCTGTAAGGAGAGAGCGGCACCGTCCCCGCACCGAGGGGCAAATGGGGCTCTCTGGCCCCCAAGCCCGCCCTGTAGGCAGGGGAGGGCTGTTTCCCCGGCCCTGGCGGCTTTCTGCCTGCTGGCGGCCTGGCCAGCGTGACCCCCTGGAGTCGGGGCGCGTCGCGGCACTTGTCCCTTGGTCCCCCGCGAAGCCCCGTGGCACGTTGAGTCCCTCTGGGCTCCGTGCGTCCGGGGGGACAGGTCCGAGGCTCTGCTCTCTTGCTCGCGGGAGGGGACGGCTCCCCAGACATTGGCTGCACAGAGCTCGCTCTCTCTCCTGGGAAGTTTTCTTTCCCCCTGTCCGTGTCCGTGTGCCTGCCTGTGTCCGCGTCGGTGCGAGTGAGCGAGTGAAGGAGCTTCTTGTTTAGGCCCCTGTTGAAATCGCTGCAGCGTACTTAGCTTAAACTTCCCGGGAGGGAAAGAGGGGCTCTGTGCAGCAACAGGGGGTCGGTCCCCGCTGAGCCCGCGAGCGGAGGGCGAGTCCCGGCTGGCCCCTCCTTTCCAAGGACGGAGCCAAGCCGCGCGGTCGTAGCACGGCCGACGCGTGACCCGCCCGCTCTCTGGGCCTGGGTGGCTGCCTGTCCTGCTGGCGACCTGCCAGCGTGCCGGCCCCGTACTCGGGGCGAGTGCCACGAGCCGTGGAGCCCTCTGACCCGACGGCCCTGTAAGCAGGGTTGTGCCCGTCCCCCGCCCTCGGCAGGAGGAGCGGGTAGCGAGCGGGCGTCTGCGGCCCCCGGCCTTCGAGGGCAAAGGCTCGGCAGTTGTGTCCCCTTCACCGAGAACCGCGGTAGCCTCTAGAAACGCAGGGAACGGCCCTGAGCCAAGTACCTGCCCCAGAGTCCTCGAGACCCTCCCAGAGTTGCCCAGGACGCTCTTGTCCCACAGCAGCCGTGGTGACAGGGAGGGCCCTTTGCCCGCAGCCCCTTTCTCTTTCCCCAGTTTCAGCGTGCCGCTCCTCCTCTCGCTTGCCCTCGCCTCGTAGTTTCTTCCGCAGGCCACGGATGCCTCTTCCTTCTTCCTTCTCCGGCAGCAGGTGCCTGGAAGGACGGCGCGGTCGGGCGCCAGCTCCTCTGCCTGGACGACGGGGAAGCTGGCCGCCTGAGGGACCTTCCCTCAGCGTGCTCTGGCCCCCGGCCCTCCCTCCTCCCTCCTGCCCCCTGCCCCGGCCTGAGCCGCCTCAGGCCCCATTTTCTCACCTGGTGGTGCCCGGCGGCCTGGGGGCTTAAAGCATAGAGGGAGAGGGGACAGGGGTACGGCAGGGCAGGGGGAGATTTAGGGGGACAGGCAGCACGGGTGGGCCTCAGCCGCCAGCCCCTTGCAACCAGCTGCTCCGCAGTGACGCGGCAGCTTCTCCCAAGCGATGAGGAACCCCCCTCGGGAAGTTCTGCTTCCCCAGCCCCCAGAACCTCTTGGGAAAGGGCCGCTGCTGCCGATTCACCTGCCTTCAGGGCAGACAGCGCCCAGCACTCTCGATAGTGCTTGGCTGGCGCCTTGTGTGGGGCGGCGGCCCTGTTAGCGGGGTGCGGGTCAGGGCGCCCCTGTAGCGGAGAGGAGGGGCCTCGTGGGCCTTTGGGACCGGGGCTGCCCTGTAAGTCGGGGCCTGGCCCGTGCCCTGCAGTCCCGGGCACTTTGCAGTCCCGGCAGCGGCTCGAGCCCCCTGTAAGCAGGGGCGCAGCCTCGGTGGCCGCCGTTTTGCATGCCCAGCTCCATTTGCCCAGAGTGCCCGACTCCGAGCCCAGCTCCAGCGCCCGCCGCGACTCCACGTGTGGCAGCACCGGAGCACCGATTGGGTAAGAAAAGCCGATCTGTGAGGGTTTTTTTTGGGGGGGGGGTATAGAGGAATAGTGGTGTGGGAGGGCGGCCAGGGTTCGGGTGGTGCCGTGTCAGGCTCTCGCCGGGGACCGTCGTCCCTCTCAGGCCTGACGGCACCCTCCTGCTCTTGCAGCACTTGGTGGTGGAGAAGGGAGAGACATCCACCGCATGCGGAAGGCCGTGCAAGGCAAGGGTTAGCAGGAGGAGCAGCGAAGGAAGTCTGGGCAGCAAGCGGAAGAAAGAGAAGCGCGCTCTGGGCAAAGCGCCGCTGTGAGGGGCAGAGCGGCCGCCTGAGGGAAAGGGGAGCGCAAGTCGGCGCTGCCTCAGCAAGAAATGGATCGACTCGGGGCCGAGGGATTGGAGCCACCTTGGCAGGGGATCAAAGCTGCTGCAGGGTGGGGCGCCAGTGCCGTCGCCTAGGAGGGGCAGCAGACCTGCGTCAGGGCGCATGGGGGGGGACTGGAGCTGCATGAGGAGGGACCGCCATCACCTCAGGGGCTGAGGAGGGTCCAGGCCCTGACGGACGCTGCCAGGAGCCGCCGGACGCTGCCAGGAGCCCATTGCAGATGAGAGCCTGTCACGGTCCCTGCACGAAGCACTGGAGCACCGACTGGGTGAGGAAAGCCGATCTGCGAGGTTTTTTCGCGGGGTGGGTGGTGGGAGGGCGGCCGGGGTTCGGGTGGTGCTGTGGCCAGCTCTCGCCGGGGACCAGCATCGCTCTCGGACCTGACGGCATCCTCCTGCCCTTGCAGCAGGCGGCGGAGCAGCGTGGAGGTCTCCGTCCTGTACCGCTGCAGGCCAAGAGCGGAGGAAGTCTGGGCAGCAAGAGGAGGCAGGAGAAGGGCGCTCTGGGCAAAGGGACCTCCCCGTCACCGGGGCTGTGGTCGCACCAGCGTGTCGCCAGGACCTTCGGTGCCCTGGCCGGCTTTGTGCCGGGTGACCCCCCTGTAAGCAGGGCTCGGGTCTTTGGGTTTTTGCCGGCCTTTTGCCACGTCACCCCGTGGTCAGGCTGCCGGGCAGGTGGCAACCCTCTAAGGGGGGCGAGCGGCGCCGTCTCTGCGGCCGGGGCGGGAAGCGGAGCTCCTAAAGCGCGCCGTGGTGGTGAGCCGCAGCCAGGCCGGCCGGCCTGTAACTTGGGCACGGGGGGGGGCCTGGCAGCGGGGCCGGGGTCTCTGCTCTGTCCTCCGGGTGGGGGAGGTGGCGCCTGGCAGCGCCTTCCTTCCGAGCACCAGCTCCTCGAGAAGCAAGACAAGGCATCGTGAAGGAGCTGCGAGGCCAGAGCGAGGGAGAGGAGGAGCGGCGGGCTGAAGAGAGGGCTGGGGGGAGAGGCGGGAGCTCAGGGCAAAGGGGCCTCCCCACGGCACCGTTGCCGGCACCTTTGGTGTCCTGGCCGGCGCTGCGCCGGGTGACCTCCCTGTAAGCAGGGCTCGGGTCTCTGGCCTTTTGCCCCCTTGCCCCGACGGTTTGGCTGCCCGGAGAGAGGGGCGACCCTGTAAGGAGAGAGCGGCACCGTCCCCGCACCGAGGGGCAAATGGGGCTCTCTGGCCCCCAAGCCCGCCCTGTAGGCAGGGGAGGGCTGTTTCCCCGGCCCTGGCGGCCTTCTGCCTGCTGGCGGCCTGGCCAGCGTGACCCCCTGGAGTCGGGGCGCGTCGCGGCACTTGTCCCTTGGTCCCCCGCGAAGGCCCGTGGCACGTTGAGTCCCTCTGGGCTCCGTGCGTCCGGGGGGGCAGGTCCGAGGCTCTGCTCTCTTGCTCGCGGGAGGGGACGGCTCCCCAGACATTGGCTGCACAGAGCTCGCTCTCTCTCCTGGGAAGTTTTCTTTCCCCCTGTCCGTGTCCGTGTGCCTGCCTGTGTCCGCGTCGGTGCGAGTGAGCGAGTGAAGGAGCTTCTTGTTTAGGCCCCTGTTGAAATCGCTGCAGCGTACTTAGCTTAAACTTCCCGGGAGGGAAAGAGGGGCTCTGTGCAGCAACAGGGGGTCGGTCCCCGCTGAGCCCGCGAGCGGAGGGCGAGTCCCGGCTGGCCCCTCCTTTCCAAGGACGGAGCCAAGCCGCGCGGTCGTAGCACGGCCGACGCGTGACCCGCCCGCTCTCTGGGCCTGGGTGGCTGCCTGTCCTGCTGGCGACCTGCCAGCGTGCCGGCCCCGTACTCGGGGCGAGTGCCACGAGCCGTGGAGCCCTCTGACCCGACGGCCCTGTAAGCAGGGTTGTGCCCGTCCCCCGCCCTCGGCAGGAGGAGCGGGTAGCGAGCGGGCGTCTGCGGCCCCCGGCCTTCGAGGGCAAAGGCTCGGCAGTTGTGTCCCCTTCACCGAGAACCGCGGTAGCCTCTAGAAACGCAGGGAACGGCCCTGAGCCAAGTACCTGCCCCAGAGTCCTCGAGACCCTCCCAAAAGCGCCCAGGATGCTCTTGTCCCACAGCAGCCGTGGTGACAGGGAGGGCCCTTTGCCCGCAGCCCCTTTCTCTTTCCCCGGTTTCAGCGTGCCGCTCCTCCTCTCGCTTGCCCTCGCCTCGTAGTTTCTTCCGCAGGCCACGGATGCTTCTTCCTTCTCCGGGAGCAGGTGCCTGGAAGGACGGCGCGGTCGGGCGCCAGCTCCTCTGCCTGGACGACGGGGAAGCCGGCCGCCTGAGGGACCTTCCCTCAGCGTGCTCTGGCCCCCGGCCCTCCCTCCTCCCTCCTGCCCCCTGCCCCGGCCTGAGCCGCCTCAGGCCCCATTTTCTCACCTGGTGGTGCCCGGCGGCCTGGGGGCTTAAAGCATAGAGGGAGAGGGGACAGGGGTACGGCAGGGCAGGGGGAGATTTAGGGGGACAGGCAGCACGGGTGGGCCTCAGCCACCAGCCCCTTGCAACCAGCTGCTCCGCAGTGACGCGGCAGCTTCTCCCAAGCGATGAGGAACCCCCCTCGGGAAGTTCTGCTTCCCCAGCCCCCAGAACCTCTTGGGAAAGGGCCGCTGCTGCCGATTCACCTGCCTTCAGGGCAGACAGCGCCCAGCACTCTCGATAGTGCTTGGCTGGCGCCTTGTGTGGGGCGGCGGCCCTGTTAGCGGGGTGCGGGTCAGGGCGCCCCTGTAGCGGAGAGGAGGGGCCTCGTGGGCCTTTGGGACCGGGGCTGCCCTGTAAGTCGGGGCCTGGCCCGTGCCCTGCAGTCCCGGGCACTTTGCAGTCCCGGCAGCGGCTCGAGCCCCCTGTAAGCAGGGGCGCAGCCTCGGTGGCCGCCGCTCTGCATGCCCAGCTCCGTTTGCCCAGAGTGCCCGACTCCGAGCCCAGCTCCAGCGCCCGCCGCGACTCCACGTGTGGCAGCACCGGAGCACCGATTGGGTAAGAAAAGCCGATCTGTGAGGTTTTTTCGGGGGGGCGGGGGTATAGGGCTGTGTGAGGGCGGCCGGTGTTCAGGTGGTGCTGTGGCCAGCTCTCACCCAGGACCGTCGTCGCTCTCAGACCTGATGGCATTCTCCTGCTCTTGCAGCAGTTGTTCGTGGAGAAGAAGGGAGAGACATCCACCGCGTGCAGAAGGACCTTCGAGGCAAGAGCGAGCGGGAGGAGTAGCGGCAGCGGTCCGCCAAAGAGGCGAGAGAAAGCCTTCCTGGGCAGGGGATCTCCCTGTCACCTGGGCTGTGGTCGCCTCAAGCATCCCTGCCCCTTTGGGGATGTTTTCTTTGCCTCGTGAGCAAGTACTCGGCTCTTGGTAGTTCTCCAGTTTTAGAACCTGCTCCCATTCCACCTGACGATGACCCAACTTCCTGAAGTTTTCTCAAAACTCCTTTCTGTACTTGGATGTGGCTGCACCAGCCGTGGGGAGCGGGAGGGCTCTGCAGCCACCCGCAGCGCCCTTTGAGGCTGCGTGGGATGCCGGGGGAAGAGCAGTCGGGAGCAGGGTTTTGGAGGTGGATTCCCCTGCTCTGAGTGCTTCTCTTTCCGCACCTGTACGGGGAAGGAAGCGGCTGGATCTCAGCCTCTGGAGGAGCACGTTCCTCTTCCCTGCCCCAAAAGGGCGTTTGTGCCCACCCTTTCCCCATCTGTTCAGTGCCGGGGGTGCTCAATCAGATGCTTTCTCCAACTGCGTGTTCCCCATTTAGCTCCTTTTCTGCCCAACTCGGCTTTAACCGCTGCCTGCCACGTGGCGCTGCGCGTGGGATTTTAACCTTTGGCAGCCGCTGGAATGTTTGCGGCGTGTGTTGGTCCTGGCTGCTTGCAAGGGGACTCTCGGGGTGAAGCGCTAAGGCTTGGACAATAGGGCCAAGCCAGAGTTGACTTGTAGACGAGTCCTGTGTATTTTATAACTGTTAACCATTGTGCTAACAGGTATTTTACTAAGTGATAACCAACCACCTATTCCGATGTAAAAAGTGGAAGTATTGAAGCCTGAACAACAGGCCCTGAGCCGAAGCTGCTCACTCAGTATGTCATCGTTAGTGAAAGAGGTGTGGAAGACGTGGCTCTCTTGAATGTACATTTATCTTTCTTTGTGTGGGGATGAAATAACCGGGTCGTGGAGACCGTAGTCTGGCCCTGTGGCCTGACGTGAGCCCTTGCACCTAGTCTGCCTGGGTAAGCAGAGGAGCTCCCTTAGCTTCTCCCCTGAGCCCTGGCCAGGCTCCGGGGGAATCTAATGTGAGATTGAAACCAGATATTTCCGCTCCAAACCAAGGTGCCAGCTCTTCTGGCTTGCCGATTTTGGGGTATAGAAGGGTGGACCCGCTCACAGCGACTTTGGAGGCCTCACCTACGGGTGGACGCACCGCGTAGGGTTTCCCACTTGCCGGGAAAGGCTCTGCAAACCCTCGCTGTAACCGGGGCTGCCTGCGGGTCTGGGTGATGGCAACGGGTGCAGGTGCTGAGGGATCTTTTTTAATCGCTGTTCCCTCTCTCTCAGGCAGTCAGGATTTGATGCGTTACCCTGTATTTTCCTATCTGTGTGAGTGCACTCTTCCGTCTTTCCTGACTGCGTGTTTTCCATATTCTTCTGTTATTTAGTTATTTCTAATAAAATACGCCTGCTCCTTTCACTCCGGTGTCTGAGTTGAATTGATATCCCTAATCAGCAAAACGGGGGGAGATGAGGTGGCGCTTTCCAGAGCCGAGGTCGGTGTCGGTTTGGCTTTGGGCTGAGCTGTAGCCGCCGCGGCGCTAGTTCCTGGCAAGGGGACGGACGGGGGAACTGTCGGGGCCAGAGCTGCCGTAAATATAATCAGACAGCTTGCTCGGGTTCTCCAGCTCCTAGCGTACGCTCCAGAAGAGCGGCTGAACGCGGGCAGAAATGTTCCTGGATTTATCTGGGTTTTTTTAAAAAACTATTTCTGCTATCACCAGGATTTGAAAAACTAAATTGGATAAATGTGAGTTTAGGAAAAATATCTAACAATACGTGTGCTTTTAATAGTTACTGTACTGGTCTCCCAGGGACCGAAGTTACGCTGTTTCGTCCTTAAAACAACTCTGCGCTCCCGTGTCGCGTTGTCACAGGCTTTCCTCCCCCTTCCACCCGTCCAAAGAGCCCTGAGGCTGCTCTGACCGACACTTCGGTCACCCCGCTGAGTTCTGGGTCACAAGGCGAGACTGCGCTGCCCTGCGCTGCGGCCGTGCCGGAGCTCCTCCCTCTCCGGGGGGTTATAAGATTTGGCAGCGTCGGTCCCGTCGGCCCGCGCACCGGAGCGGTCTCGCCCAGCGGCTGCTCCCGCTGCCCGGGGAAGGTTCCCCCGGCGGGGAGAGGCGACCTGCGGCGTGCGGCTGCGCCGGGCGGCCCCCGGAGTGCGCGTGCGCGGCGGCGGCCCCGCGACCGGAGGACCGGCGGCCCATAGAGCGCGAGCTCGGAGGAGTGACGGGCATCTCCGGCGTTTATTAACGGTGCTGGTCGCTATAGTTACCGGGGGGGGGGGGGAGCGTGGGCCGGGCCGGAGGAGCCGCAGGGGCGGGCAGGGAGGCTGCAGGCAGCGACCCCTCCCTGTCCGGGGCCGGTGCTGGAGGAGGAGCCGGTGCGAGCCGAGGCAGGAGCGGGGCCGGGCGGCTGCGGGGAAAGGTGCGGCGGGACCGGGGGCGGAGGCCGCTCCGCGTCGGGGCCGGGCGGCGGCGGCGCTGCCCGGAGCCGCGCGGGGCTGCGCTCGGCCGGGCTTCCGGGTGCGCGGGCGGCGCGGCGGGAGCCGTAGTCACGTGCAGGGGGCTTCCGGTCGGCCATGTTGGCTCCCCGGGGCACGCCGGGAGCTGCAGTTTCTGCGCTCTCGGTTCCCCGCAGCCGCGGCGCTGGCGGGCGCGCGCGGCACGGCACAGCCCTCGGTACCGGCGCGGCCCGAGACGCGGTTTTGTGGCGGTTTCCCGCGGGCTGCCCGCGGCTCCCCGAGACGCGGTGTGCCCCCCGGCCCGGGGGTGCGCATGCGCGGCCGCGGCGTCTCCCGGGAGTGCGCGTGCGCGGCGGAGGTGAGCGTTGGGGCTGCGGCCGGGCCGGTCCGCGGCAATAAGGGTCCCTGCCGCCTCCGTGCCCCCTCCCGAGGCCGCGCTGGGGCCGCGCGTGTCCGTTCCTGCCCCGGGGATGCCGCCGGCTGCGCCCAGCTCGGGCTGGCGTGGGGTGTCTCTGCCCGGCCTGGCGCTTCTCACGGCTCGGGGGCCAGAAGGGACGGGCGGAGCCGAGCCTTCCCGGCCGTGGGCAGCGGGGCGGGAGCCGCCGCGGCTGGAGCTGGAGGGGCCGGAGAAAGGGAAGGAAGGAGAACGTCAAGGGCATGTGGGCAGCAGCCGCCTCGCCCTGCAGGGGGAGAGCGCCTGCCTCTCCGGGTGAGCGAGGAGCCCTCTGCACAGTCCGCAGCGGGCCGGACCCAGGCGCGGAACGGCCGCGGAGCGAGCGAGCGAGCGAGGCTGCGTGTGTCGGAAGCCACGTCTTGTAAGAGCCGAGAGACACCCGCGTATTCTTTTAGGGGGAGGTCAGCCGGGCGAGTGGAGTTTCAGAAGAAGAGGAGGGGCAGGAGGAAGGAAGGAGAAAGAAGCATCTGACCTGTCCAGTTCTCCCGGCAGTGCCGGGAGCGAGAGCCGCGGTGAGTCCCGGGCCCTCGGGGCCCTGTCGCCCCCCTTGTATGTCCCAGTCCCTTCCCGCCCTTCTCTTTCCCATGCTGTGATTTTTTTTTTCTTCTTCTCTATATCTTTTCTTTCTTTTCTTCTGCCTTGCTCCCCCTTCCTCTCTCACTTTCTCTCTCTTGTCTTGCTGCTCCCTTTTCTTTTTCTGTCTGCACTTCTGACTGCTTGTTCTGTACCTTTTGCATCACTCCTCAGTCCATTTCTCTCTCGATCCTTCCGTTCTGCTCCTCACTTCTCGGTTTCTCTCTCTTTCCTCTGTCCTACTCCTGCACGTAGTGTGTGATTGAATGAGGTTCTGTGTCTAGCAGGCCTCATCTCGTAAGAGCTGTGAGACACCTACATCTTCTCATAAGTGGAGGACAGCCAGGCACCTGGAGCTGTAGAAGAGGAAGGGAGAAGGCAAACAGAAGGAGGAGTCTGACCTGTCAAATTCTCCTGGCAGCGCGGAGAACTGCAGTAAGTCCCGAGCTCTTGGGCCCCTCTCATCCCTCTTGTGTGGCCTGGTCCCTCCCTGTCTTTCTCCTAGACTCCTCTCTTTCTGGTGCTGCTCAACTTTTTTTGCTCACCTGTATCTTCCGTCTTGCTTGGAGCATCTCCCTGTCCCCATCTTGTAGGTCTTCCCTTTCTCTGCCCTGTACCCTGCCGCTCTTGTTGCCTTTCTCCATCCCTCTCTGTCCAGCTCCCTGTTCCTATTGATGCCCCTTTCTTCTTCCTGCACCCGCTGCTATTCCCTGCGATCTCCATCTCTCTCTTTCCTGCTCCCTGTCCCCCGTTTTTCATTCCTACCTCCGTCCCTCATAGACTGTCTGGCCTTTTTCCTCGGTGTCTTTCTCTCTGGCTGACTCCCTTCTGCTGTTTTTCATTTCCTCCCTATCCATCTTGTTGCCCATCGCTCTTTTGTCTTCTCTCTCTCCATGTGTCGCTGTCTGTCTTCCAGTCACTGGTCTTTAATTCCTCCCTCTTCCCTGTAGCTTGCTGCTATTTTTTTTTTCCCTGTTCTCCATCATGCTCTGTCGGGTGCCCTGTCCCTGTTTATCAATTCCTCCCTCTGCCCTGCGGTCTGTCTCTTTTCACCATTTAATTTTTGCCTCGCTCTCTCTCTGTCTGGCTCCTTGTGCCGGGTTTGCGAATTCCTTCCTCTGTGCCCCGTACCCCCTGTGATCTTTGCTGCTTTGTGGCCTGTTTCTGGCTGGCGCTCTGTTACTATTCAGTAATTCCTCTCTCGATGCCTTGTCGTCTATTGCTTTTGTCTTTTCTCCATCTCTCTGTCTCTGTTTCCCCTGTTTTAGAATACACCCCCCCACCCCCACCCCCCTTCTTTCTGTATGCATCAGGATTAGTTTTTGGCTCCAGGTCTCTTTTTTTCTGTGTCTCTGTCCCTGTTTCCTAATTCTTCCTTCTCTGCCCTGTCACATGTAGCGATGTGATTTGTTTTGTGTTCCTTCCCATGGTTTGCTGTCCTGACTCCCCATCGTTGTTGCTTTTTCCTCCCTCTGTGCCCTGTTCTCTGGAGCTTTTTGGTCTTTCTTCCATCTTGCTTGGTCTAGCTCCCTGCTCCCCCCCTTTTTTTTTTTCCCCCTCCATGTCTGTTGTGCCACCCATCCCAGCTTTTTTTTTTCTGCATCTCTATGCTGCTCCTCGTCCTTCTTTGTTGGTTTCTGTCCTGCTCCTCCTCCTTCTTTCTGCTGCCTGTTTTCTTCTCTCCCTGCTGCTTTTTTTTCTGCATATCCACGCTGGGTTCCCTGTCCCCATCCTCTCACCGCCCCATTGCTCATCTCTTGTTTTCTCTCTACCCCTGTACTAGTCAGCTAGCTGCCACCTTTCTTCTGTCTTCTTGTGTCCTGCATCTTTCTCCTCATGTTTGGCAGTTTCCAGCTCTGCCCTGCAGCTTGTTGCTCCAGGAACCGACTGACTGTTCCCGGCTGGACTGAGGAGCGTGGCTCCGGGAACAAGCGCCAAGGTGTGCCAGGGGCAGGGGCAGCATTAGGGGCCCTGAGCCCCGGAGCAGACTCACTCCCTTCTGGGACTTGTTCTGTGTGTGACTGAATAAACACTTGCTGGCTGCCGGCTGCCTTTTGTGCTTCCTTTGCCCCAGGTGAGGGGCTGGGAGGGGTGATGATGCTCTGTGGGGGTGGGTGATGGCCTCCAGCTGTGGGCTGGGGCTGGAGGGGCCCCAGGTGTGGGCAGTGAGGCTGATGGCAGCGGCCCCTCCCTGTAAAGGGCTTGCTCCGGGTGGAGGGGCGGGTGCTGCTGTTAAGAGCAAGGCAGCCGTCGGAGGGGTCGGTGTCAACCAAGGGAGGAGCAGAGCAGTCGCTGAGCATTGCTGGGCCCTGGCTGCACCGAGGGAGAAGGTGAGTGGAGCCGTGCCATCAGCTGGCAGCTCCTGGGGAGGATGGCGGTGCCTGCAGGGTGGCAGTGTTGGAGGTGGTGGCAGGGGCTGCCCCGAGCCGGTGGTGAGGCTTCTGGGTGCATTGGTGGGGGTTCGGAGGGGTGAGCAACGGTGTTGCTGCAGGGTCAGAAAGCAGAGAAAACTGCCTCTCGCAACCCAGCGGGAGCTGTGGTCCTGGCGTGTGGGGTTTCTGGCCAGCCGCGTTGGTTCCCTGGGTCACGCTGGGATGCGGTGTCTTACAGCGCTTGGCGTGCAGGCGGCCGTGCCACGTTGGCCAGCGCGTGCCAGGAGCTGTAGGTTCTGCAGACTCGGCTGCCAGGCAGCTGCACCGCTCGTGGGCGCCCGTAGCGCGGCGCAGTCCTCGCTACCGCCGCGGCCCCTGTGGCGCAGCACGAGGGATAGTTTTGTTGCCGCTTTCACGTGGATTCCCGGGGGCTTCCAGCTGCTCCCCACCAAGCGTCGTGCCCGTTCCTCGAGAGCGTGTGCGCAGTGACGTGCCGCTCGGCCGCCGCTCGCGCGGGGGGTGGCGCTCGCCCGCGCTAACCGCCGCTGCCTGGCAAACGCCACACGGTGCTGTCGGTGGGCGACACAGAGGTGGCCCCGTGCCCCACGCTGCCGCCCGCCAGCAACGTCAGTGCGATGCTCTGATGCCCGTGGGGGGGTGCGGCCACGCTCGGTGCCCCCTCCTGGTAAGGAAATGCTGCCGCCGCCCCACGTCACGCTGCCGGCGGGCGCTCGGTGCGCGAAGGGCAGGACTGCAGCGCCGGCCCCGCACAGGTGTGCGGCACCGCCAGAGCCGCCTTCCTGCTGCCGCAGCGTGAGGCTTGCTGGGCGTGATTCCTGGGGGTGGGCGAGGGCCGAGGCCGGCCCGCCCCTTTGGCAGGTGTGGGGGCCCCTCCTGCCCGCTGGCCACACGGCAGCGGTGGGGCAGGAAGCTTCACACCGCCTGCTGTGTCAGGCCTCGGCTCTCCTGGAGGTGATCCGGGCCGGGGGAGCCCCAGGGAGTTACCCGAGAGCTGGGACAAAGGCAGAGGGGAAGAAGATGGGTGTCCCCCGGGGGTTGGTGCCGGGTGCCTCCCCAGCTTGCCAGAGCTCCCCTTGAGCTGGCACTGGCCTCGCCCGCACCGTGTCCTGGCCCCAGGTCTCGCACCTCACCCTGAAGCCCGTCCCGTAGCCCCAGGTCACCCCCGAGCCCCGCGGGGATGGCGGCAAGCCGGCCCTTGGCGCCTCCGCAGGAGCCCCTGTGGAAGGGGGGCTCCGGCCAGGGGCGATCTACGGTAATAACGGCAGTCGCTTCACCTTCTCCCAGAGGCCTCACCGGGGCCGCGCTTGCCTGTTCCTTCCCTGGGGATGCTGTCGACTGGACCCACTTCAGAACTGTGTGGGGTTCTCTGCCTGCCCTTGTGCTCCTCGCAGCAGAGAGGTGAGAAGGGACAGGCCCCTGGGACGTTTTCTGGCTGTGGACAGGAGCTGTCACAGCTGAAGCTGGAGAGGCCTGAGAAAGGGAAAGAAGAAAATCAAGGGCATGTGGGCAGCAGCTGCCTTCCACTGCAGGAAGAGAGAGCCTGCCTCTCTGGGCGAGGCAGGAGCCCTCTGTACAGTCCGCAGCGGGCCGGACCGCCAGCGTGCGATCAGGGTCCGTGCGCGTCACCCAGAGCGCGGTACGGCAGCGCAGCGTGCGAGCGAGGCCACACGTGCAGGAAGCTGCGTTTTGTAAGAGCCGAGAGACACCCGCGTGTTCTTTGAGGTGGAGGGCAGCTGAGCGACTGCACCTCCAGAAAAGGAAGGGAGGAGAGAAGGAGAAAGAAGGGTCTGAATCGGCAAATTTTTCCTGGCAGCGCTGAGAGCGACAGCTGCGGTGAGTCGCGGACCCTCGGGCCCTGTTGCCCCTCTTGGACGTTTTGGGCTGTCCCCTGGCCCCCTCTCTATCCCATGCTGCTATGATTTTTGTTGTTTTTTTCTTCCCTGTACTTCTGCTCTCGTTCGTTCCTGCTCCCACTCCCTCTTGTGTCTTCTTCTAGCTCTCCCTTTTTCTTTCTTCCAGATGCTTGGTCCTGCTCTCTCTCCTTCCTTTGTTTCATCCTCCCTTTCTCTCCTGTAACCTAACGCTGTTATTTTCCTTGTTCAGTTCTTGTTTCAGATCGGCTTTGGGGTCTCTTTTTGCCCACAGCTTTCTCTGGCCAGTTCCCAGGCATTGTTATCCTCGGCGAGCCTGTCTGCCGCTCCATGTGCCTGCCTGCCCATTTCCCTCCCTCCTGGTAATCCCGCCTCTACGCTGTGCCCGAGCTCAGGCCGCCCCTGCTCCTGTATCTCGGCTTTCGGCACGCCCCCGGCGCTTTCGGCACGCCCCCGGCGCTTTCGGCACGCCCCCGGCGCTTTCGGCACGCCCCCGGCGCTTTCGGCACGCCCCCGGCGCTTTCGGCACGCCCCCGGCGCTTTCGGCACGCCCCCGGCGCTTTCGGCACGCCCCCGGCGCTTTCGGCACGCCCCCGGCGCTTTCGGCACGCCCCCGGCGCTTTCGGCACGCCCCCGGCGCTTTCGGCACGCCCCCGGCGCTTTCGGCACGCCCCCGGCGCTTTCGGCACGCCCCCGGCGCTTTCGGCACGCCCCCGGCGCTTTCGGCACGCCCCCGGCGCTTTCGGCACGCCCCCGGCGCTTTCGGCACGCCCCCGGCGCTTTCGGCACGCCCCCGGCGCTTTCGGCACGCCCCCGGCGCTTTCGGCACGCCCCCGGCGCTTTCGGCACGCCCCCGGCGCTTTCGGCACGCCCCCGGCGCTTTCGGCACGCCCCCGGCGCTTTCGGCACGCCCCCGGCGCTTTCGGCACGCCCCCGGCGCTTTCGGCACGCCCCCGGCGCTTTCGGCACGCCCCCGGCGCTTTCGGCACGCCCCCGGCGCTTTCGGCACGCCCCCGGCGCTTTCGGCACGCCCCCGACGCTTTCGGCACGCCCCCGACGCTTTCGGCACGCCCCCGACGCTTTCGGCACGCCCCCGACGCTTTCGGCACGCCCCCGACGCTTTCGGCACGCCCCCGACGCTTTCGGCACGCCCCCGACGCTTTCGGCACGCCCCCGACGCTTTCGGCGGGCGGGAACGCCGCGCGCCGACGTGAGGGGCGGAGCTTTCGCCTGAGGCGAAGGGCGGGAACGGCGCGCGCAGCAGTGAGGCGCCGCGCGGCCGCCTGAGAGGAGCGGGAGCGGCGCCCCCGGAAAAGGCTGCTCGGCGATCGGCGCCGCCTCGGCGGGGACCTCATCGGCTCGGCTCGGCTCGGGGCGGGCGGGGGTGGACCCGAGTCGCCTGTGCGGGGGCGAGCGCCATTGTCTGAGGGGCTCAGGAGAGTCCTGGACCCGCCAGGCGCGGCAAGGTGCCTGGAGCAGACGAGTGCCCGGCGCGGTCGTCCCTGCAGGAAGTGCTGGAGCAGCGGCTCTGGTGAGAAAAGCCGATCTGTGAGGTTTTTTTCGGGGGGGAAGGGGGGGTTGGAGGGCGGCCGGGGTTCGGGTGGTGCTGTGGGCACTTCTCGCCGGGGACCGGCGTCCTTCTCAGACCTGACGGCACACTCCTGCCCTTGCAGCAGCTGGTGGCGGAGAAGGGAGAGATGTCCACTGCGTGTGGAAGGACCTGCGAGGCAAGAGCGAGCGGGAGGAGCAGCGGAGGAAGTCTGGGCAGCAAGAGGAAAGAGAAGGGCGCTCTGAACAAAGCGCCGCTGTGAGGGGCGGAGCGGTCGCCTGAGGGGGACCTGCCCGGGGAAGGGGCGAGCAGGAGTCGAACCTGCCTGGGGAAGTACCGGATCGACTTGGGAACGGGGGGGGGGGGACGGGACGGGAGCCGCCTTGGAGAGGGGGTCGGTGTCGTCGCCTCGGCGGGGGGGGGGAGCAGTGTCGTCGCCTCGGCGGGGGGGGGGGGGGGGAAGCAGTGTCGTCGCCTCGGCGGGGGAGGGGGGGGGAGCAGTGTCGTCGCCTCGGCGGGGGAGGGGGGGGGGAGCAGTGTCGTCGCCTCGGCGGGGGAGGGGGGGGGGGAGCAGTGTCGTCGCCTCGGCGGGGGAGGGGGGGGAGCAGTGTCGTCGCCTCGGCGGGGGAGGGGGGGGGAGCAGTGTCGTCGCCTCGGCGGGGGGGGGGGGGGAGAGCAGTGTCGTCGCCTCTGTGTCTGTGTGTGGGGGGGGAGCAGTGTCGTCGCCTGGTGGGGGGAAGTGGGGTGGTGTCATCACCCTGGGGGGGGGAGTGTCGTCAACGGCGGGGGGTGGGGGAGCGGAGCTTCCTCAGGACCGGTGAGAGGGGACTGGAGCTGCCTGAGGAGGGACGGCCATCGCCTCAGGGGCGGTGGAGGGTCCAAGCCTCGCTGAACGCGGCCAGGAGCCCGGAGGAGAAAAGCGCCCGTCGTAGACATCCCTGCAGGAAGTGCTGGAGCATGGACTGGGTGAGGAAAGCCAATCTGTGAGTCTTTTTCGCAAGGAGGGGGGATGGTGGTGGTGTTGGGAGGGCGGCCGGGGTTCGGGTGGTGCTGTGGCCAGCTCTCGCCGGGGACCAGCATCGCTCTCGGACCTGACGGCATCCTCCTGCCCTTGCAGCAGGCGGCGGAGCGGCGTGGAGGTCTCCGTCCTGTACCGCTGCAGGCCAAGAGGGAGTGGGACGAGGCGCGGAGGAAGTCTGGGCAGCAAGAGGAGGAAGGAGAAGGGCGCTCTGGGCAAAGGGACCTCCCTGTCACCGGGGCTGTGGTCGCACCAGCGTGTCGCCAGGACCTTTGGTGCCCTGGCCGGCTTTGTGCCGGGTGACCCCCCTGTAAGCAGGGCTCGGGTCTTTGGGTTTTTGCTGGCCTTTTGCCACGTCACCCCGTGGTCAGGCTGCCGGGCAGGTGGCAACCCTCTAAGGGGGGTGAGCGGCGCCGTCTCTGCGGCCGGGGCGGGAAGCGGAGCTCCTGAAGCGCGCCGTGGTGGTGAGCCGCAGCCAGGCCGGCCGGCCTGTAACTTGGGCGCGGGGGGGGGGCCTGGCAGCGGGGCCGGGGCCTCTGCTCTGTCCTCCGGGTGGGGGAGCTGGCGCCTGGCTGCGCCTTCCTTCCGAGCACCAGCTCCTCGAGAAGCAAGACAAGGCATCGTGAAGGAGCTGCGAGGCCGGAGCGAGGGAGAGGAGGAGCGGCGGGCTGAAGAGAGGGCTGGGGGGAGAGGCGGGAGCTCAGGGCAAAGGGGCCTCCCCACGGCACCGTTGCCGGCACCTTTGGTGTCCTGGCTGGCGCTGCGCCGGGTGACCTCCCTGTAAGCAGGGCTCGGGTCTCTGGCCTTTTGCCCCCTTGCCCCGACGGTTTGGCTGCCCGGAGAGAGGGGTGACCCTGTAAGGAGAGAGCGGCACCGTCCCCGCACCGAGGGGCAAATGGGGCTCTCTGGCCCCCAAGCCCGCCCTGTAGGCAGGGGAGGGCTGTTTCCCCGGCCCTGGCGGCTTTCTGCCTGCTGGCGGCCTGGCCAGCGTGACCCCCTGGAGTCGGGGCGCGTCGCGGCACTTGTCCCTTGGTCCCCCGCGAAGCCCCGTGGCACGTTGAGTCCCTCTGGGCTCCGTGCGTCCGGGGGGACAGGTCCGAGGCTCTGCTCTCTTGCTCGCGGGAGGGGACGGCTCCCCAGACATTGGCTGCACAGAGCTCGCTCTCTCTCCTGGGAAGTTTTCTTTCCCCCTGTCCGTGTCCGTGTGCCTGCCTGTGTCCGCGTCGGTGCGAGTGAGCGAGTGAAGGAGCTTCTTGTTTAGGCCCCTGTTGAAATCGCTGCAGCGTACTTAGCTTAAACTTCCCGGGAGGGAAAGAGGGGCTCTGTGCAGCAACAGGGGGTCGGTCCCCGCTGAGCCCGCGAGCGGAGGGCGAGTCCCGGCTGGCCCCTCCTTTCCAAGGACGGAGCCAAGCCGCGCGGTCGTAGCACGGCCGACGCGTGACCCGCCCGCTCTCTGGGCCTGGGTGGCTGCCTGTCCTGCTGGCGACCTGCCAGCGTGCCGGCCCCGTACTCGGGGCGAGTGCCACGAGCCGTGGAGCCCTCTGACCCGACGGCCCTGTAAGCAGGGTTGTGCCCGTCCCCCGCCCTCGGCAGGAGGAGCGGGTAGCGAGCGGGCGTCTGCGGCCCCCGGCCTTCGAGGGCAAAGGCTCGGCAGTTGTGTCCCCTTCACCGAGAACCGCGGTAGCCTCTAGAAACGCAGGGAACGGCCCTGAGCCAAGTACCTGCCCCAGAGTCCTCGAGACCCTCCCAGAGTTGCCCAGGACGCTCTTGTCCCACAGCAGCCGTGGTGACAGGGAGGGCCCTTTGCCCGCAGCCCCTTTCTCTTTCCCCAGTTTCAGCGTGCCGCTCCTCCTCTCGCTTGCCCTCGCCTCGTAGTTTCTTCCGCAGGCCACGGATGCCTCTTCCTTCTTCCTTCTCCGGCAGCAGGTGCCTGGAAGGATGGCGCGGTCGGGCGCCAGCTCCTCTGCCTGGACGACGGGGAAGCTGGCCGCCTGAGGGACCTTCCCTCAGCGTGCTCTGGCCCCCGGCCCTCCCTCCTCCCTCCTGCCCCCTGCCCCGGCCTGAGCCGCCTCAGGCCCCATTTTCTCACCTGGTGGTGCCCGGCGGCCTGGGGGCTTAAAGCATAGAGGGAGAGGGGACAGGGGTACGGCAGGGCAGGGGGAGATTTAGGGGGACAGGCAGCACGGGTGGGCCTCAGCCGCCAGCCCCTTGCAACCAGCTGCTCCGCAGTGACGCGGCAGCTTCTCCCAAGCGATGAGGAACCCCCCTCGGGAAGTTCTGCTTCCCCAGCCCCCAGAACCTCTTGGGAAAGGGCCGCTGCTGCCGATTCACCTGCCTTCAGGGCAGACAGCGCCCAGCACTCTCGATAGTGCTTGGCTGGCGCCTTGTGTGGGGCGGCGGCCCTGTTAGCGGGGTGCGGGTCAGGGCGCCCCTGTAGCGGAGAGGAGGGGCCTCGTGGGCCTTTGGGACCGGGGCTGCCCTGTAAGTCGGGGCCTGGCCCGTGCCCTGCAGTCCCGGGCACTTTGCAGTCCCGGCAGCGGCTCGAGCCCCCTGTAAGCAGGGGCGCAGCCTCGGTGGCCGCCGTTTTGCATGCCCAGCTCCATTTGCCCAGAGTGCCCGACTCCGAGCCCAGCTCCAGCGCCCGCCGCGACTCCACGTGTGGCAGCACCGGAGCACCGATTGGGTAAGAAAAGCCGATCTGTGAGGGTTTTTTTTGGGGGGGGGGTATAGAGGAATAGTGGTGTGGGAGGGCGGCCAGGGTTCGGGTGGTGCCGTGTCAGGCTCTCGCCGGGGACCGTCGTCCCTCTCAGGCCTGACGGCACCCTCCTGCTCTTGCAGCACTTGGTGGTGGAGAAGGGAGAGACATCCACCGCATGCGGAAGGCCGTGCAAGGCAAGGGTTAGCAGGAGGAGCAGCGAAGGAAGTCTGGGCAGCAAGCGGAAGAAAGAGAAGCGCGCTCTGGGCAAAGCGCCGCTGTGAGGGGCAGAGCGGCCGCCTGAGGGAAAGGGGAGCGCAAGTCGGCGCTGCCTCAGCAAGAAATGGATCGACTCGGGGCCGAGGGATTGGAGCCACCTTGGCAGGGGATCAAAGCTGCTGCAGGGTGGGGCGCCAGTGCCGTCGCCTAGGAGGGGCAGCAGACCTGCGTCAGGGCGCATGGGGGGGGACTGGAGCTGCATGAGGAGGGACCGCCATCACCTCAGGGGCTGAGGAGGGTCCAGGCCCTGACGGACGCTGCCAGGAGCCGCCGGACGCTGCCAGGAGCCCATTGCAGATGAGAGCCTGTCACGGTCCCTGCACGAAGCACTGGAGCACCGACTGGGTGAGGAAAGCCGATCTGCGAGGTTTTTTCGCGGGGTGGGTGGTGGGAGGGCGGCCGGGGTTCGGGTGGTGCTGTGGCCAGCTCTCGCCGGGGACCAGCATCGCTCTCGGACCTGACGGCATCCTCCTGCCCTTGCAGCAGGCGGCGGAGCAGCGTGGAGGTCTCCGTCCTGTACCGCTGCAGGCCAAGAGCGGAGGAAGTCTGGGCAGCAAGAGGAGGCAGGAGAAGGGCGCTCTGGGCAAAGGGACCTCCCCGTCACCGGGGCTGTGGTCGCACCAGCGTGTCGCCAGGACCTTCGGTGCCCTGGCCGGCTTTGTGCCGGGTGACCCCCCTGTAAGCAGGGCTCGGGTCTTTGGGTTTTTGCCGGCCTTTTGCCACGTCACCCCGTGGTCAGGCTGCCGGGCAGGTGGCAACCCTCTAAGGGGGGCGAGCGGCGCCGTCTCTGCGGCCGGGGCGGGAAGCGGAGCTCCTAAAGCGCGCCGTGGTGGTGAGCCGCAGCCAGGCCGGCCGGCCTGTAACTTGGGCACGGGGGGGGGCCTGGCAGCGGGGCCGGGGTCTCTGCTCTGTCCTCCGGGTGGGGGAGGTGGCGCCTGGCAGCGCCTTCCTTCCGAGCACCAGCTCCTCGAGAAGCAAGACAAGGCATCGTGAAGGAGCTGCGAGGCCAGAGCGAGGGAGAGGAGGAGCGGCGGGCTGAAGAGAGGGCTGGGGGGAGAGGCGGGAGCTCAGGGCAAAGGGGCCTCCCCACGGCACCGTTGCCGGCACCTTTGGTGTCCTGGCCGGCGCTGCGCCGGGTGACCTCCCTGTAAGCAGGGCTCGGGTCTCTGGCCTTTTGCCCCCTTGCCCCGACGGTTTGGCTGCCCGGAGAGAGGGGCGACCCTGTAAGGAGAGAGCGGCACCGTCCCCGCACCGAGGGGCAAATGGGGCTCTCTGGCCCCCAAGCCCGCCCTGTAGGCAGGGGAGGGCTGTTTCCCCGGCCCTGGCGGCCTTCTGCCTGCTGGCGGCCTGGCCAGCGTGACCCCCTGGAGTCGGGGCGCGTCGCGGCACTTGTCCCTTGGTCCCCCGCGAAGGCCCGTGGCACGTTGAGTCCCTCTGGGCTCCGTGCGTCCGGGGGGGCAGGTCCGAGGCTCTGCTCTCTTGCTCGCGGGAGGGGACGGCTCCCCAGACATTGGCTGCACAGAGCTCGCTCTCTCTCCTGGGAAGTTTTCTTTCCCCCTGTCCGTGTCCGTGTGCCTGCCTGTGTCCGCGTCGGTGCGAGTGAGCGAGTGAAGGAGCTTCTTGTTTAGGCCCCTGTTGAAATCGCTGCAGCGTACTTAGCTTAAACTTCCCGGGAGGGAAAGAGGGGCTCTGTGCAGCAACAGGGGGTCGGTCCCCGCTGAGCCCGCGAGCGGAGGGCGAGTCCCGGCTGGCCCCTCCTTTCCAAGGACGGAGCCAAGCCGCGCGGTCGTAGCACGGCCGACGCGTGACCCGCCCGCTCTCTGGGCCTGGGTGGCTGCCTGTCCTGCTGGCGACCTGCCAGCGTGCCGGCCCCGTACTCGGGGCGAGTGCCACGAGCCGTGGAGCCCTCTGACCCGACGGCCCTGTAAGCAGGGTTGTGCCCGTCCCCCGCCCTCGGCAGGAGGAGCGGGTAGCGAGCGGGCGTCTGCGGCCCCCGGCCTTCGAGGGCAAAGGCTCGGCAGTTGTGTCCCCTTCACCGAGAACCGCGGTAGCCTCTAGAAACGCAGGGAACGGCCCTGAGCCAAGTACCTGCCCCAGAGTCCTCGAGACCCTCCCAAAAGCGCCCAGGATGCTCTTGTCCCACAGCAGCCGTGGTGACAGGGAGGGCCCTTTGCCCGCAGCCCCTTTCTCTTTCCCCGGTTTCAGCGTGCCGCTCCTCCTCTCGCTTGCCCTCGCCTCGTAGTTTCTTCCGCAGGCCACGGATGCTTCTTCCTTCTCCGGGAGCAGGTGCCTGGAAGGACGGCGCGGTCGGGCGCCAGCTCCTCTGCCTGGACGACGGGGAAGCCGGCCGCCTGAGGGACCTTCCCTCAGCGTGCTCTGGCCCCCGGCCCTCCCTCCTCCCTCCTGCCCCCTGCCCCGGCCTGAGCCGCCTCAGGCCCCATTTTCTCACCTGGTGGTGCCCGGCGGCCTGGGGGCTTAAAGCATAGAGGGAGAGGGGACAGGGGTACGGCAGGGCAGGGGGAGATTTAGGGGGACAGGCAGCACGGGTGGGCCTCAGCCACCAGCCCCTTGCAACCAGCTGCTCCGCAGTGACGCGGCAGCTTCTCCCAAGCGATGAGGAACCCCCCTCGGGAAGTTCTGCTTCCCCAGCCCCCAGAACCTCTTGGGAAAGGGCCGCTGCTGCCGATTCACCTGCCTTCAGGGCAGACAGCGCCCAGCACTCTCGATAGTGCTTGGCTGGCGCCTTGTGTGGGGCGGCGGCCCTGTTAGCGGGGTGCGGGTCAGGGCGCCCCTGTAGCGGAGAGGAGGGGCCTCGTGGGCCTTTGGGACCGGGGCTGCCCTGTAAGTCGGGGCCTGGCCCGTGCCCTGCAGTCCCGGGCACTTTGCAGTCCCGGCAGCGGCTCGAGCCCCCTGTAAGCAGGGGCGCAGCCTCGGTGGCCGCCGCTCTGCATGCCCAGCTCCGTTTGCCCAGAGTGCCCGACTCCGAGCCCAGCTCCAGCGCCCGCCGCGACTCCACGTGTGGCAGCACCGGAGCACCGATTGGGTAAGAAAAGCCGATCTGTGAGGTTTTTTCGGGGGGGCGGGGGTATAGGGCTGTGTGAGGGCGGCCGGTGTTCAGGTGGTGCTGTGGCCAGCTCTCACCCAGGACCGTCGTCGCTCTCAGACCTGATGGCATTCTCCTGCTCTTGCAGCAGTTGTTCGTGGAGAAGAAGGGAGAGACATCCACCGCGTGCAGAAGGACCTTCGAGGCAAGAGCGAGCGGGAGGAGTAGCGGCAGCGGTCCGCCAAAGAGGCGAGAGAAAGCCTTCCTGGGCAGGGGATCTCCCTGTCACCTGGGCTGTGGTCGCCTCAAGCATCCCTGCCCCTTTGGGGATGTTTTCTTTGCCTCGTGAGCAAGTACTCGGCTCTTGGTAGTTCTCCAGTTTTAGAACCTGCTCCCATTCCACCTGACGATGACCCAACTTCCTGAAGTTTTCTCAAAACTCCTTTCTGTACTTGGATGTGGCTGCACCAGCCGTGGGGAGCGGGAGGGCTCTGCAGCCACCCGCAGCGCCCTTTGAGGCTGCGTGGGATGCCGGGGGAAGAGCAGTCGGGAGCAGGGTTTTGGAGGTGGATTCCCCTGCTCTGAGTGCTTCTCTTTCCGCACCTGTACGGGGAAGGAAGCGGCTGGATCTCAGCCTCTGGAGGAGCACGTTCCTCTTCCCTGCCCCAAAAGGGCGTTTGTGCCCACCCTTTCCCCATCTGTTCAGTGCCGGGGGTGCTCAATCAGATGCTTTCTCCAACTGCGTGTTCCCCATTTAGCTCCTTTTCTGCCCAACTCGGCTTTAACCGCTGCCTGCCACGTGGCGCTGCGCGTGGGATTTTAACCTTTGGCAGCCGCTGGAATGTTTGCGGCGTGTGTTGGTCCTGGCTGCTTGCAAGGGGACTCTCGGGGTGAAGCGCTAAGGCTTGGACAATAGGGCCAAGCCAGAGTTGACTTGTAGACGAGTCCTGTGTATTTTATAACTGTTAACCATTGTGCTAACAGGTATTTTACTAAGTGATAACCAACCACCTATTCCGATGTAAAAAGTGGAAGTATTGAAGCCTGAACAACAGGCCCTGAGCCGAAGCTGCTCACTCAGTATGTCATCGTTAGTGAAAGAGGTGTGGAAGACGTGGCTCTCTTGAATGTACATTTATCTTTCTTTGTGTGGGGATGAAATAACCGGGTCGTGGAGACCGTAGTCTGGCCCTGTGGCCTGACGTGAGCCCTTGCACCTAGTCTGCCTGGGTAAGCAGAGGAGCTCCCTTAGCTTCTCCCCTGAGCCCTGGCCAGGCTCCGGGGGAATCTAATGTGAGATTGAAACCAGATATTTCCGCTCCAAACCAAGGTGCCAGCTCTTCTGGCTTGCCGATTTTGGGGTATAGAAGGGTGGACCCGCTCACAGCGACTTTGGAGGCCTCACCTACGGGTGGACGCACCGCGTAGGGTTTCCCACTTGCCGGGAAAGGCTCTGCAAACCCTCGCTGTAACCGGGGCTGCCTGCGGGTCTGGGTGATGGCAACGGGTGCAGGTGCTGAGGGATCTTTTTTAATCGCTGTTCCCTCTCTCTCAGGCAGTCAGGATTTGATGCGTTACCCTGTATTTTCCTATCTGTGTGAGTGCACTCTTCCGTCTTTCCTGACTGCGTGTTTTCCATATTCTTCTGTTATTTAGTTATTTCTAATAAAATACGCCTGCTCCTTTCACTCCGGTGTCTGAGTTGAATTGATATCCCTAATCAGCAAAACGGGGGGAGATGAGGTGGCGCTTTCCAGAGCCGAGGTCGGTGTCGGTTTGGCTTTGGGCTGAGCTGTAGCCGCCGCGGCGCTAGTTCCTGGCAAGGGGACGGACGGGGGAGCTGTCGGGGCCAGAGCTGCCGTAAATATAATCAGACAGCTTGCTCGGGTTCTCCAGCTCCTAGCGTACGCTCCAGAAGAGCGGCTGAACGCGGGCAGAAATGTTCCTGGATTTATCTGGGTTTTTTTAAAAAACTATTTCTGCTATCACCAGGATTTGAAAAACTAAATTGGATAAATGTGAGTTTAGGAAAAATATCTAACAATACGTGTGCTTTTAATAGTTACTGTACTGGTCTCCCAGGGACCGAAGTTACGCTGTTTCGTCCTTAAAACAACTCTGCGCTCCCGTGTCGCGTTGTCACAGGCTTTCCTCCCCCTTCCACCCGTCCAAAGAGCCCTGAGGCTGCTCTGACCGACACTTCGGTCACCCCGCTGAGTTCTGGGTCACAAGGCGAGACTGCGCTGCCCTGCGCTGCGGCCGTGCCGGAGCTCCTCCCTCTCCGGGGGGTTATAAGATTTGGCAGCGTCGGTCCCGTCGGCCCGCGCACCGGAGCGGTCTCGTCCAGCGGCTGCTCCCGCTGCCCGGGGAAGGTTCCCCCGGCGGGGAGAGGCGACCTGCGGCGTGCGGCTGCGCCGGGCGGCCCCCGGAGTGCGCGTGCGCGGCGGCGGCCCCGCGACCGGAGGACCGGCGGCCCATAGAGCGCGAGCTCGGAGGAGTGACGGGCATCTCCGGCGTTTATTAACGGTGCTGGTCGCTATAGTTACCGGGGGGGGGGGGGGGGGGGGGGAGCGTGGGCCGGGCCGGAGGAGCCGCAGGGGCGGGCAGGGAGGCTGCAGGCAGCGACCCCTCCCTGTCCGGGGCCGGTGCTGGAGGAGGAGCCGGTGCGAGCCGAGGCAGGAGCGGGGCCGGGCGGCTGCGGGGAAAGGTGCGGCGGGACCGGGGGCGGAGGCCGCTCCGCGTCGGGGCCGGGCGGCGGCGGCGCTGCCCGGAGCCGCGCGGGGCTGCGCTCGGCCGGGCTTCCGGGTGCGCGGGCGGCGCGGCGGGAGCCGTAGTCACGTGCAGGGGGCTTCCGGTCGGCCATGTTGGCTCCCCGGGGCACGCCGGGAGCTGCAGTTTCTGCGCTCTCGGTTCCCCGCAGCCGCGGCGCTGGCGGGCGCGCGCGGCACGGCACAGCCCTCGGTACCGGCGCGGCCCGAGACGCGGTTTTGTGGCGGTTTCCCGCGGGCTGCCCGCGGCTCCCCGAGACGCGGTGTGCCCCCCGGCCCGGGGGTGCGCATGCGCGGCCGCGGCGTCTCCCGGGAGTGCGCGTGCGCGGCGGAGGTGAGCGTTGGGGCTGCGGCCGGGCCGGTCCGCGGCAATAAGGGTCCCTGCCGCCTCCGTGCCCCCTCCCGAGGCCGCGCTGGGGCCGCGCGTGTCCGTTCCTGCCCCGGGGATGCCGCCGGCTGCGCCCAGCTCGGGCTGGCGTGGGGTGTCTCTGCCCGGCCTGGCGCTTCTCACGGCTCGGGGGCCAGAAGGGACGGGCGGAGCCGAGCCTTCCCGGCCGTGGGCAGCGGGGCGGGAGCCGCCGCGGCTGGAGCTGGAGGGGCCGGAGAAAGGGAAGGAAGGAGAACGTCAAGGGCATGTGGGCAGCAGCCGCCTCGCCCTGCAGGGGGAGAGCGCCTGCCTCTCCGGGTGAGCGAGGAGCCCTCTGCACAGTCCGCAGCGGGCCGGACCCAGGCGCGGAACGGCCGCGGAGCGAGCGAGCGAGCGAGGCTGCGTGTGTCGGAAGCCACGTCTTGTAAGAGCCGAGAGACACCCGCGTATTCTTTTAGGGGGAGGTCAGCCGGGCGAGTGGAGTTTCAGAAGAAGAGGAGGGGCAGGAGGAAGGAAGGAGAAAGAAGCATCTGACCTGTCCAGTTCTCCCGGCAGTGCCGGGAGCGAGAGCCGCGGTGAGTCCCGGGCCCTCGGGGCCCTGTCGCCCCCCTTGTATGTCCCAGTCCCTTCCCGCCCTTCTCTTTCCCATGCTGTGATTTTTTTTTTCTTCTTCTCTATATCTTTTCTTTCTTTTCTTCTGCCTTGCTCCCCCTTCCTCTCTCACTTTCTCTCTCTTGTCTTGCTGCTCCCTTTTCTTTTTCTGTCTGCACTTCTGACTGCTTGTTCTGTACCTTTTGCATCACTCCTCAGTCCATTTCTCTCTCGATCCTTCCGTTCTGCTCCTCACTTCTCGGTTTCTCTCTCTTTCCTCTGTCCTACTCCTGCACGTAGTGTGTGATTGAATGAGGTTCTGTGTCTAGCAGGCCTCATCTCGTAAGAGCTGTGAGACACCTACATCTTCTCATAAGTGGAGGACAGCCAGGCACCTGGAGCTGTAGAAGAGGAAGGGAGAAGGCAAACAGAAGGAGGAGTCTGACCTGTCAAATTCTCCTGGCAGCGCGGAGAACTGCAGTAAGTCCCGAGCTCTTGGGCCCCTCTCATCCCTCTTGTGTGGCCTGGTCCCTCCCTGTCTTTCTCCTAGACTCCTCTCTTTCTGGTGCTGCTCAACTTTTTTTGCTCACCTGTATCTTCCGTCTTGCTTGGAGCATCTCCCTGTCCCCATCTTGTAGGTCTTCCCTTTCTCTGCCCTGTACCCTGCCGCTCTTGTTGCCTTTCTCCATCCCTCTCTGTCCAGCTCCCTGTTCCTATTGATGCCCCTTTCTTCTTCCTGCACCCGCTGCTATTCCCTGCGATCTCCATCTCTCTCTTTCCTGCTCCCTGTCCCCCGTTTTTCATTCCTACCTCCGTCCCTCATAGACTGTCTGGCCTTTTTCCTCGGTGTCTTTCTCTCTGGCTGACTCCCTTCTGCTGTTTTTCATTTCCTCCCTATCCATCTTGTTGCCCATCGCTCTTTTGTCTTCTCTCTCTCCATGTGTCGCTGTCTGTCTTCCAGTCACTGGTCTTTAATTCCTCCCTCTTCCCTGTAGCTTGCTGCTATTTTTTTTTTCCCTGTTCTCCATCATGCTCTGTCGGGTGCCCTGTCCCTGTTTATCAATTCCTCCCTCTGCCCTGCGGTCTGTCTCTTTTCACCATTTAATTTTTGCCTCGCTCTCTCTCTGTCTGGCTCCTTGTGCCGGGTTTGCGAATTCCTTCCTCTGTGCCCCGTACCCCCTGTGATCTTTGCTGCTTTGTGGCCTGTTTCTGGCTGGCGCTCTGTTACTATTCAGTAATTCCTCTCTCGATGCCTTGTCGTCTATTGCTTTTGTCTTTTCTCCATCTCTCTGTCTCTGTTTCCCCTGTTTTAGAATACACCCCCCCACCCCCACCCCCCTTCTTTCTGTATGCATCAGGATTAGTTTTTGGCTCCAGGTCTCTTTTTTTCTGTGTCTCTGTCCCTGTTTCCTAATTCTTCCTTCTCTGCCCTGTCACATGTAGCGATGTGATTTGTTTTGTGTTCCTTCCCATGGTTTGCTGTCCTGACTCCCCATCGTTGTTGCTTTTTCCTCCCTCTGTGCCCTGTTCTCTGGAGCTTTTTGGTCTTTCTTCCATCTTGCTTGGTCTAGCTCCCTGCTCCCCCCCTTTTTTTTTTTCCCCCTCCATGTCTGTTGTGCCACCCATCCCAGCTTTTTTTTTTCTGCATCTCTATGCTGCTCCTCGTCCTTCTTTGTTGGTTTCTGTCCTGCTCCTCCTCCTTCTTTCTGCTGCCTGTTTTCTTCTCTCCCTGCTGCTTTTTTTTCTGCATATCCACGCTGGGTTCCCTGTCCCCATCCTCTCACCGCCCCATTGCTCATCTCTTGTTTTCTCTCTACCCCTGTACTAGTCAGCTAGCTGCCACCTTTCTTCTGTCTTCTTGTGTCCTGCATCTTTCTCCTCATGTTTGGCAGTTTCCAGCTCTGCCCTGCAGCTTGTTGCTCCAGGAACCGACTGACTGTTCCCGGCTGGACTGAGGAGCGTGGCTCCGGGAACAAGCGCCAAGGTGTGCCAGGGGCAGGGGCAGCATTAGGGGCCCTGAGCCCCGGAGCAGACTCACTCCCTTCTGGGACTTGTTCTGTGTGTGACTGAATAAACACTTGCTGGCTGCCGGCTGCCTTTTGTGCTTCCTTTGCCCCAGGTGAGGGGCTGGGAGGGGTGATGATGCTCTGTGGGGGTGGGTGATGGCCTCCAGCTGTGGGCTGGGGCTGGAGGGGCCCCAGGTGTGGGCAGTGAGGCTGATGGCAGCGGCCCCTCCCTGTAAAGGGCTTGCTCCGGGTGGAGGGGCGGGTGCTGCTGTTAAGAGCAAGGCAGCCGTCGGAGGGGTCGGTGTCAACCAAGGGAGGAGCAGAGCAGTCGCTGAGCATTGCTGGGCCCTGGCTGCACCGAGGGAGAAGGTGAGTGGAGCCGTGCCATCAGCTGGCAGCTCCTGGGGAGGATGGCGGTGCCTGCAGGGTGGCAGTGTTGGAGGTGGTGGCAGGGGCTGCCCCGAGCCGGTGGTGAGGCTTCTGGGTGCATTGGTGGGGGTTCGGAGGGGTGAGCAACGGTGTTGCTGCAGGGTCAGAAAGCAGAGAAAACTGCCTCTCGCAACCCAGCGGGAGCTGTGGTCCTGGCGTGTGGGGTTTCTGGCCAGCCGCGTTGGTTCCCTGGGTCACGCTGGGATGCGGTGTCTTACAGCGCTTGGCGTGCAGGCGGCCGTGCCACGTTGGCCAGCGCGTGCCAGGAGCTGTAGGTTCTGCAGACTCGGCTGCCAGGCAGCTGCACCGCTCGTGGGCGCCCGTAGCGCGGCGCAGTCCTCGCTACCGCCGCGGCCCCTGTGGCGCAGCACGAGGGATAGTTTTGTTGCCGCTTTCACGTGGATTCCCGGGGGCTTCCAGCTGCTCCCCACCAAGCGTCGTGCCCGTTCCTCGAGAGCGTGTGCGCAGTGACGTGCCGCTCGGCCGCCGCTCGCGCGGGGGGTGGCGCTCGCCCGCGCTAACCGCCGCTGCCTGGCAAACGCCACACGGTGCTGTCGGTGGGCGACACAGAGGTGGCCCCGTGCCCCACGCTGCCGCCCGCCAGCAACGTCAGTGCGATGCTCTGATGCCCGTGGGGGGGTGCGGCCACGCTCGGTGCCCCCTCCTGGTAAGGAAATGCTGCCGCCGCCCCACGTCACGCTGCCGGCGGGCGCTCGGTGCGCGAAGGGCAGGACTGCAGCGCCGGCCCCGCACAGGTGTGCGGCACCGCCAGAGCCGCCTTCCTGCTGCCGCAGCGTGAGGCTTGCTGGGCGTGATTCCTGGGGGTGGGCGAGGGCCGAGGCCGGCCCGCCCCTTTGGCAGGTGTGGGGGCCCCTCCTGCCCGCTGGCCACACGGCAGCGGTGGGGCAGGAAGCTTCACACCGCCTGCTGTGTCAGGCCTCGGCTCTCCTGGAGGTGATCCGGGCCGGGGGAGCCCCAGGGAGTTACCCGAGAGCTGGGACAAAGGCAGAGGGGAAGAAGATGGGTGTCCCCCGGGGGTTGGTGCCGGGTGCCTCCCCAGCTTGCCAGAGCTCCCCTTGAGCTGGCACTGGCCTCGCCCGCACCGTGTCCTGGCCCCAGGTCTCGCACCTCACCCTGAAGCCCGTCCCGTAGCCCCAGGTCACCCCCGAGCCCCGCGGGGATGGCGGCAAGCCGGCCCTTGGCGCCTCCGCAGGAGCCCCTGTGGAAGGGGGGCTCCGGCCAGGGGCGATCTACGGTAATAACGGCAGTCGCTTCACCTTCTCCCAGAGGCCTCACCGGGGCCGCGCTTGCCTGTTCCTTCCCTGGGGATGCTGTCGACTGGACCCACTTCAGAACTGTGTGGGGTTCTCTGCCTGCCCTTGTGCTCCTCGCAGCAGAGAGGTGAGAAGGGACAGGCCCCTGGGACGTTTTCTGGCTGTGGACAGGAGCTGTCACAGCTGAAGCTGGAGAGGCCTGAGAAAGGGAAAGAAGAAAATCAAGGGCATGTGGGCAGCAGCTGCCTTCCACTGCAGGAAGAGAGAGCCTGCCTCTCTGGGCGAGGCAGGAGCCCTCTGTACAGTCCGCAGCGGGCCGGACCGCCAGCGTGCGATCAGGGTCCGTGCGCGTCACCCAGAGCGCGGTACGGCAGCGCAGCGTGCGAGCGAGGCCACACGTGCAGGAAGCTGCGTTTTGTAAGAGCCGAGAGACACCCGCGTGTTCTTTGAGGTGGAGGGCAGCTGAGCGACTGCACCTCCAGAAAAGGAAGGGAGGAGAGAAGGAGAAAGAAGGGTCTGAATCGGCAAATTTTTCCTGGCAGCGCTGAGAGCGACAGCTGCGGTGAGTCGCGGACCCTCGGGCCCTGTTGCCCCTCTTGGACGTTTTGGGCTGTCCCCTGGCCCCCTCTCTATCCCATGCTGCTATGATTTTTGTTGTTTTTTTCTTCCCTGTACTTCTGCTCTCGTTCGTTCCTGCTCCCACTCCCTCTTGTGTCTTCTTCTAGCTCTCCCTTTTTCTTTCTTCCAGATGCTTGGTCCTGCTCTCTCTCCTTCCTTTGTTTCATCCTCCCTTTCTCTCCTGTAACCTAACGCTGTTATTTTCCTTGTTCAGTTCTTGTTTCAGATCGGCTTTGGGGTCTCTTTTTGCCCACAGCTTTCTCTGGCCAGTTCCCAGGCATTGTTATCCTCGGCGAGCCTGTCTGCCGCTCCATGTGCCTGCCTGCCCATTTCCCTCCCTCCTGGTAATCCCGCCTCTACGCTGTGCCCGAGCTCAGGCCGCCCCTGCTCCTGTATCTCGGCTTTCGGCACGCCCCCGGCGCTTTCGGCACGCCCCCGGCGCTTTCGGCACGCCCCCGGCGCTTTCGGCACGCCCCCGGCGCTTTCGGCACGCCCCCGGCGCTTTCGGCACGCCCCCGGCGCTTTCGGCACGCCCCCGGCGCTTTCGGCACGCCCCCGGCGCTTTCGGCACGCCCCCGGCGCTTTCGGCACGCCCCCGGCGCTTTCGGCACGCCCCCGGCGCTTTCGGCACGCCCCCGGCGCTTTCGGCACGCCCCCGGCGCTTTCGGCACGCCCCCGGCGCTTTCGGCACGCCCCCGGCGCTTTCGGCACGCCCCCGGCGCTTTCGGCACGCCCCCGGCGCTTTCGGCACGCCCCCGGCGCTTTCGGCACGCCCCCGGCGCTTTCGGCACGCCCCCGGCGCTTTCGGCACGCCCCCGGCGCTTTCGGCACGCCCCCGGCGCTTTCGGCACGCCCCCGGCGCTTTCGGCACGCCCCCGGCGCTTTCGGCACGCCCCCGGCGCTTTCGGCACGCCCCCGACGCTTTCGGCACGCCCCCGACGCTTTCGGCACGCCCCCGACGCTTTCGGCACGCCCCCGACGCTTTCGGCACGCCCCCGACGCTTTCGGCACGCCCCCGACGCTTTCGGCACGCCCCCGACGCTTTCGGCACGCCCCCGACGCTTTCGGCACGCCCCCGACGCTTTCGGCACGCCCCCGACGCTTTCGGCACGCCCCCGACGCTTTCGGCACGCCCCCGACGCTTTCGGCACGCCCCCGACGCTTTCGGCACGCCCCCGACGCTTTCGGCACGCCCCCGACGCTTTCGGCACGCCCCCGACGCTTTCGGCACGCCCCCGACGCTTTCGGCACGCCCCCGACGCTTTCGGCACGCCCCCGACGCTTTCGGCACGCCCCCGACGCTTTCGGCACGCCCCCGACGCTTTCGGCACGCCCCCGACGCTTTCGGCACGCCCCCGACGCTTTCGGCACGCCCCCGACGCTTTCGGCACGCCCCCGACGCTTTCGGCACGCCCCCGACGCTTTCGGCGGGCGGGAACGCCGCGCGCCGACGTGAGGGGCGGAGCTTTCGCCTGAGGCGAAGGGCGGGAACGGCGCGCGCAGCAGTGAGGCGCCGCGCGGCCGCCTGAGAGGAGCGGGAGCGGCGCCCCCGGAAAAGGCTGCTCGGCGATCGGCGCCGCCTCGGCGGGGACCTCATCGGCTCGGCTCGGCTCGGGGCGGGCGGGGGTGGACCCGAGTCGCCTGTGCGGGGGCGAGCGCCATTGTCTGAGGGGCTCAGGAGAGTCCTGGACCCGCCAGGCGCGGCAAGGTGCCTGGAGCAGACGAGTGCCCGGCGCGGTCGTCCCTGCAGGAAGTGCTGGAGCAGCGGCTCTGGTGAGAAAAGCCGATCTGTGAGGTTTTTTTCGGGGGGGAAGGGGGGGTTGGAGGGCGGCCGGGGTTCGGGTGGTGCTGTGGGCACTTCTCGCCGGGGACCGGCGTCCTTCTCAGACCTGACGGCACACTCCTGCCCTTGCAGCAGCTGGTGGCGGAGAAGGGAGAGATGTCCACTGCGTGTGGAAGGACCTGCGAGGCAAGAGCGAGCGGGAGGAGCAGCGGAGGAAGTCTGGGCAGCAAGAGGAAAGAGAAGGGCGCTCTGAACAAAGCGCCGCTGTGAGGGGCGGAGCGGTCGCCTGAGGGGGACCTGCCCGGGGAAGGGGCGAGCAGGAGTCGAACCTGCCTGGGGAAGTACCGGATCGACTTGGGAACGGGGGGGGGGGGACGGGACGGGAGCCGCCTTGGGGAGGGGGTCGGTGTCGTCGCCTCGGCGGGGGGGGGGAGCAGTGTCGTCGCCTCGGCGGGGGGGGGGGGGGGGAAGCAGTGTCGTCGCCTCGGCGGGGGAGGGGGGGGGAGCAGTGTCGTCGCCTCGGCGGGGGAGGGGGGGGGGGAGCAGTGTCGTCGCCTCGGCGGGGGAGGGGGGGGAGCAGTGTCGTCGCCTCGGCGGGGGAGGGGGGGGGAGCAGTGTCGTCGCCTCGGCGGGGGGGGGGGGGGGAGAGCAGTGTCGTCGCCTCTGTGTCTGTGTGTGGGGGGGGAGCAGTGTCGTCGCCTGGTGGGGGGAAGTGGGGTGGTGTCATCACCCTGGGGGGGGGAGTGTCGTCAACGGCGGGGGGTGGGGGAGCGGAGCTTCCTCAGGACCGGTGAGAGGGGACTGGAGCTGCCTGAGGAGGGACGGCCATCGCCTCAGGGGCGGTGGAGGGTCCAAGCCTCGCTGAACGCGGCCAGGAGCCCGGAGGAGAAAAGCGCCCGTCGTAGACATCCCTGCAGGAAGTGCTGGAGCATGGACTGGGTGAGGAAAGCCAATCTGTGAGTCTTTTTCGCAAGGAGGGGGGATGGTGGTGGTGTTGGGAGGGCGGCCGGGGTTCGGGTGGTGCTGTGGCCAGCTCTCGCCGGGGACCAGCATCGCTCTCGGACCTGACGGCATCCTCCTGCCCTTGCAGCAGGCGGCGGAGCGGCGTGGAGGTCTCCGTCCTGTACCGCTGCAGGCCAAGAGGGAGTGGGACGAGGCGCGGAGGAAGTCTGGGCAGCAAGAGGAGGAAGGAGAAGGGCGCTCTGGGCAAAGGGACCTCCCTGTCACCGGGGCTGTGGTCGCACCAGCGTGTCGCCAGGACCTTTGGTGCCCTGGCCGGCTTTGTGCCGGGTGACCCCCCTGTAAGCAGGGCTCGGGTCTTTGGGTTTTTGCTGGCCTTTTGCCACGTCACCCCGTGGTCAGGCTGCCGGGCAGGTGGCAACCCTCTAAGGGGGGTGAGCGGCGCCGTCTCTGCGGCCGGGGCGGGAAGCGGAGCTCCTGAAGCGCGCCGTGGTGGTGAGCCGCAGCCAGGCCGGCCGGCCTGTAACTTGGGCGCGGGGGGGGGGCCTGGCAGCGGGGCCGGGGCCTCTGCTCTGTCCTCCGGGTGGGGGAGCTGGCGCCTGGCTGCGCCTTCCTTCCGAGCACCAGCTCCTCGAGAAGCAAGACAAGGCATCGTGAAGGAGCTGCGAGGCCGGAGCGAGGGAGAGGAGGAGCGGCGGGCTGAAGAGAGGGCTGGGGGGAGAGGCGGGAGCTCAGGGCAAAGGGGCCTCCCCACGGCACCGTTGCCGGCACCTTTGGTGTCCTGGCTGGCGCTGCGCCGGGTGACCTCCCTGTAAGCAGGGCTCGGGTCTCTGGCCTTTTGCCCCCTTGCCCCGACGGTTTGGCTGCCCGGAGAGAGGGGTGACCCTGTAAGGAGAGAGCGGCACCGTCCCCGCACCGAGGGGCAAATGGGGCTCTCTGGCCCCCAAGCCCGCCCTGTAGGCAGGGGAGGGCTGTTTCCCCGGCCCTGGCGGCTTTCTGCCTGCTGGCGGCCTGGCCAGCGTGACCCCCTGGAGTCGGGGCGCGTCGCGGCACTTGTCCCTTGGTCCCCCGCGAAGCCCCGTGGCACGTTGAGTCCCTCTGGGCTCCGTGCGTCCGGGGGGACAGGTCCGAGGCTCTGCTCTCTTGCTCGCGGGAGGGGACGGCTCCCCAGACATTGGCTGCACAGAGCTCGCTCTCTCTCCTGGGAAGTTTTCTTTCCCCCTGTCCGTGTCCGTGTGCCTGCCTGTGTCCGCGTCGGTGCGAGTGAGCGAGTGAAGGAGCTTCTTGTTTAGGCCCCTGTTGAAATCGCTGCAGCGTACTTAGCTTAAACTTCCCGGGAGGGAAAGAGGGGCTCTGTGCAGCAACAGGGGGTCGGTCCCCGCTGAGCCCGCGAGCGGAGGGCGAGTCCCGGCTGGCCCCTCCTTTCCAAGGACGGAGCCAAGCCGCGCGGTCGTAGCACGGCCGACGCGTGACCCGCCCGCTCTCTGGGCCTGGGTGGCTGCCTGTCCTGCTGGCGACCTGCCAGCGTGCCGGCCCCGTACTCGGGGCGAGTGCCACGAGCCGTGGAGCCCTCTGACCCGACGGCCCTGTAAGCAGGGTTGTGCCCGTCCCCCGCCCTCGGCAGGAGGAGCGGGTAGCGAGCGGGCGTCTGCGGCCCCCGGCCTTCGAGGGCAAAGGCTCGGCAGTTGTGTCCCCTTCACCGAGAACCGCGGTAGCCTCTAGAAACGCAGGGAACGGCCCTGAGCCAAGTACCTGCCCCAGAGTCCTCGAGACCCTCCCAGAGTTGCCCAGGACGCTCTTGTCCCACAGCAGCCGTGGTGACAGGGAGGGCCCTTTGCCCGCAGCCCCTTTCTCTTTCCCCAGTTTCAGCGTGCCGCTCCTCCTCTCGCTTGCCCTCGCCTCGTAGTTTCTTCCGCAGGCCACGGATGCCTCTTCCTTCTTCCTTCTCCGGCAGCAGGTGCCTGGAAGGACGGCGCGGTCGGGCGCCAGCTCCTCTGCCTGGACGACGGGGAAGCTGGCCGCCTGAGGGACCTTCCCTCAGCGTGCTCTGGCCCCCGGCCCTCCCTCCTCCCTCCTGCCCCCTGCCCCGGCCTGAGCCGCCTCAGGCCCCATTTTCTCACCTGGTGGTGCCCGGCGGCCTGGGGGCTTAAAGCATAGAGGGAGAGGGGACAGGGGTACGGCAGGGCAGGGGGAGATTTAGGGGGACAGGCAGCACGGGTGGGCCTCAGCCGCCAGCCCCTTGCAACCAGCTGCTCCGCAGTGACGCGGCAGCTTCTCCCAAGCGATGAGGAACCCCCCTCGGGAAGTTCTGCTTCCCCAGCCCCCAGAACCTCTTGGGAAAGGGCCGCTGCTGCCGATTCACCTGCCTTCAGGGCAGACAGCGCCCAGCACTCTCGATAGTGCTTGGCTGGCGCCTTGTGTGGGGCGGCGGCCCTGTTAGCGGGGTGCGGGTCAGGGCGCCCCTGTAGCGGAGAGGAGGGGCCTCGTGGGCCTTTGGGACCGGGGCTGCCCTGTAAGTCGGGGCCTGGCCCGTGCCCTGCAGTCCCGGGCACTTTGCAGTCCCGGCAGCGGCTCGAGCCCCCTGTAAGCAGGGGCGCAGCCTCGGTGGCCGCCGTTTTGCATGCCCAGCTCCATTTGCCCAGAGTGCCCGACTCCGAGCCCAGCTCCAGCGCCCGCCGCGACTCCACGTGTGGCAGCACCGGAGCACCGATTGGGTAAGAAAAGCCGATCTGTGAGGGTTTTTTTTGGGGGGGGGGTATAGAGGAATAGTGGTGTGGGAGGGCGGCCAGGGTTCGGGTGGTGCCGTGTCAGGCTCTCGCCGGGGACCGTCGTCCCTCTCAGGCCTGACGGCACCCTCCTGCTCTTGCAGCACTTGGTGGTGGAGAAGGGAGAGACATCCACCGCATGCGGAAGGCCGTGCAAGGCAAGGGTTAGCAGGAGGAGCAGCGAAGGAAGTCTGGGCAGCAAGCGGAAGAAAGAGAAGCGCGCTCTGGGCAAAGCGCCGCTGTGAGGGGCAGAGCGGCCGCCTGAGGGAAAGGGGAGCGCAAGTCGGCGCTGCCTCAGCAAGAAATGGATCGACTCGGGGCCGAGGGATTGGAGCCACCTTGGCAGGGGATCAAAGCTGCTGCAGGGTGGGGCGCCAGTGCCGTCGCCTAGGAGGGGCAGCAGACCTGCGTCAGGGCGCATGGGGGGGGACTGGAGCTGCATGAGGAGGGACCGCCATCACCTCAGGGGCTGAGGAGGGTCCAGGCCCTGACGGACGCTGCCAGGAGCCGCCGGACGCTGCCAGGAGCCCATTGCAGATGAGAGCCTGTCACGGTCCCTGCACGAAGCACTGGAGCACCGACTGGGTGAGGAAAGCCGATCTGCGAGGTTTTTTCGCGGGGTGGGTGGTGGGAGGGCGGCCGGGGTTCGGGTGGTGCTGTGGCCAGCTCTCGCCGGGGACCAGCATCGCTCTCGGACCTGACGGCATCCTCCTGCCCTTGCAGCAGGCGGCGGAGCAGCGTGGAGGTCTCCGTCCTGTACCGCTGCAGGCCAAGAGCGGAGGAAGTCTGGGCAGCAAGAGGAGGCAGGAGAAGGGCGCTCTGGGCAAAGGGACCTCCCCGTCACCGGGGCTGTGGTCGCACCAGCGTGTCGCCAGGACCTTCGGTGCCCTGGCCGGCTTTGTGCCGGGTGACCCCCCTGTAAGCAGGGCTCGGGTCTTTGGGTTTTTGCCGGCCTTTTGCCACGTCACCCCGTGGTCAGGCTGCCGGGCAGGTGGCAACCCTCTAAGGGGGGCGAGCGGCGCCGTCTCTGCGGCCGGGGCGGGAAGCGGAGCTCCTAAAGCGCGCCGTGGTGGTGAGCCGCAGCCAGGCCGGCCGGCCTGTAACTTGGGCACGGGGGGGGGCCTGGCAGCGGGGCCGGGGTCTCTGCTCTGTCCTCCGGGTGGGGGAGGTGGCGCCTGGCAGCGCCTTCCTTCCGAGCACCAGCTCCTCGAGAAGCAAGACAAGGCATCGTGAAGGAGCTGCGAGGCCAGAGCGAGGGAGAGGAGGAGCGGCGGGCTGAAGAGAGGGCTGGGGGGAGAGGCGGGAGCTCAGGGCAAAGGGGCCTCCCCACGGCACCGTTGCCGGCACCTTTGGTGTCCTGGCCGGCGCTGCGCCGGGTGACCTCCCTGTAAGCAGGGCTCGGGTCTCTGGCCTTTTGCCCCCTTGCCCCGACGGTTTGGCTGCCCGGAGAGAGGGGCGACCCTGTAAGGAGAGAGCGGCACCGTCCCCGCACCGAGGGGCAAATGGGGCTCTCTGGCCCCCAAGCCCGCCCTGTAGGCAGGGGAGGGCTGTTTCCCCGGCCCTGGCGGCCTTCTGCCTGCTGGCGGCCTGGCCAGCGTGACCCCCTGGAGTCGGGGCGCGTCGCGGCACTTGTCCCTTGGTCCCCCGCGAAGGCCCGTGGCACGTTGAGTCCCTCTGGGCTCCGTGCGTCCGGGGGGGCAGGTCCGAGGCTCTGCTCTCTTGCTCGCGGGAGGGGACGGCTCCCCAGACATTGGCTGCACAGAGCTCGCTCTCTCTCCTGGGAAGTTTTCTTTCCCCCTGTCCGTGTCCGTGTGCCTGCCTGTGTCCGCGTCGGTGCGAGTGAGCGAGTGAAGGAGCTTCTTGTTTAGGCCCCTGTTGAAATCGCTGCAGCGTACTTAGCTTAAACTTCCCGGGAGGGAAAGAGGGGCTCTGTGCAGCAACAGGGGGTCGGTCCCCGCTGAGCCCGCGAGCGGAGGGCGAGTCCCGGCTGGCCCCTCCTTTCCAAGGACGGAGCCAAGCCGCGCGGTCGTAGCACGGCCGACGCGTGACCCGCCCGCTCTCTGGGCCTGGGTGGCTGCCTGTCCTGCTGGCGACCTGCCAGCGTGCCGGCCCCGTACTCGGGGCGAGTGCCACGAGCCGTGGAGCCCTCTGACCCGACGGCCCTGTAAGCAGGGTTGTGCCCGTCCCCCGCCCTCGGCAGGAGGAGCGGGTAGCGAGCGGGCGTCTGCGGCCCCCGGCCTTCGAGGGCAAAGGCTCGGCAGTTGTGTCCCCTTCACCGAGAACCGCGGTAGCCTCTAGAAACGCAGGGAACGGCCCTGAGCCAAGTACCTGCCCCAGAGTCCTCGAGACCCTCCCAAAAGCGCCCAGGATGCTCTTGTCCCACAGCAGCCGTGGTGACAGGGAGGGCCCTTTGCCCGCAGCCCCTTTCTCTTTCCCCGGTTTCAGCGTGCCGCTCCTCCTCTCGCTTGCCCTCGCCTCGTAGTTTCTTCCGCAGGCCACGGATGCTTCTTCCTTCTCCGGGAGCAGGTGCCTGGAAGGACGGCGCGGTCGGGCGCCAGCTCCTCTGCCTGGACGACGGGGAAGCCGGCCGCCTGAGGGACCTTCCCTCAGCGTGCTCTGGCCCCCGGCCCTCCCTCCTCCCTCCTGCCCCCTGCCCCGGCCTGAGCCGCCTCAGGCCCCATTTTCTCACCTGGTGGTGCCCGGCGGCCTGGGGGCTTAAAGCATAGAGGGAGAGGGGACAGGGGTACGGCAGGGCAGGGGGAGATTTAGGGGGACAGGCAGCACGGGTGGGCCTCAGCCGCCAGCCCCTTGCAACCAGCTGCTCCGCAGTGACGCGGCAGCTTCTCCCAAGCGATGAGGAACCCCCCTCGGGAAGTTCTGCTTCCCCAGCCCCCAGAACCTCTTGGGAAAGGGCCGCTGCTGCCGATTCACCTGCCTTCAGGGCAGACAGCGCCCAGCACTCTCGATAGTGCTTGGCTGGCGCCTTGTGTGGGGCGGCGGCCCTGTTAGCGGGGTGCGGGTCAGGGCGCCCCTGTAGCGGAGAGGAGGGGCCTCGTGGGCCTTTGGGACCGGGGCTGCCCTGTAAGTCGGGGCCTGGCCCGTGCCCTGCAGTCCCGGGCACTTTGCAGTCCCGGCAGCGGCTCGAGCCCCCTGTAAGCAGGGGCGCAGCCTCGGTGGCCGCCGCTCTGCATGCCCAGCTCCGTTTGCCCAGAGTGCCCGACTCCGAGCCCAGCTCCAGCGCCCGCCGCGACTCCACGTGTGGCAGCACCGGAGCACCGATTGGGTAAGAAAAGCCGATCTGTGAGGTTTTTTCGGGGGGGCGGGGGTATAGGGCTGTGTGAGGGCGGCCGGTGTTCAGGTGGTGCTGTGGCCAGCTCTCACCCAGGACCGTCGTCGCTCTCAGACCTGATGGCATTCTCCTGCTCTTGCAGCAGTTGTTCGTGGAGAAGAAGGGAGAGACATCCACCGCGTGCAGAAGGACCTTCGAGGCAAGAGCGAGCGGGAGGAGTAGCGGCAGCGGTCCGCCAAAGAGGCGAGAGAAAGCCTTCCTGGGCAGGGGATCTCCCTGTCACCTGGGCTGTGGTCGCCTCAAGCATCCCTGCCCCTTTGGGGATGTTTTCTTTGCCTCGTGAGCAAGTACTCGGCTCTTGGTAGTTCTCCAGTTTTAGAACCTGCTCCCATTCCACCTGACGATGACCCAACTTCCTGAAGTTTTCTCAAAACTCCTTTCTGTACTTGGATGTGGCTGCACCAGCCGTGGGGAGCGGGAGGGCTCTGCAGCCACCCGCAGCGCCCTTTGAGGCTGCGTGGGATGCCGGGGGAAGAGCAGTCGGGAGCAGGGTTTTGGAGGTGGATTCCCCTGCTCTGAGTGCTTCTCTTTCCGCACCTGTACGGGGAAGGAAGCGGCTGGATCTCAGCCTCTGGAGGAGCACGTTCCTCTTCCCTGCCCCAAAAGGGCGTTTGTGCCCACCCTTTCCCCATCTGTTCAGTGCCGGGGGTGCTCAATCAGATGCTTTCTCCAACTGCGTGTTCCCCATTTAGCTCCTTTTCTGCCCAACTCGGCTTTAACCGCTGCCTGCCACGTGGCGCTGCGCGTGGGATTTTAACCTTTGGCAGCCGCTGGAATGTTTGCGGCGTGTGTTGGTCCTGGCTGCTTGCAAGGGGACTCTCGGGGTGAAGCGCTAAGGCTTGGACAATAGGGCCAAGCCAGAGTTGACTTGTAGACGAGTCCTGTGTATTTTATAACTGTTAACCATTGTGCTAACAGGTATTTTACTAAGTGATAACCAACCACCTATTCCGATGTAAAAAGTGGAAGTATTGAAGCCTGAACAACAGGCCCTGAGCCGAAGCTGCTCACTCAGTATGTCATCGTTAGTGAAAGAGGTGTGGAAGACGTGGCTCTCTTGAATGTACATTTATCTTTCTTTGTGTGGGGATGAAATAACCGGGTCGTGGAGACCGTAGTCTGGCCCTGTGGCCTGACGTGAGCCCTTGCACCTAGTCTGCCTGGGTAAGCAGAGGAGCTCCCTTAGCTTCTCCCCTGAGCCCTGGCCAGGCTCCGGGGGAATCTAATGTGAGATTGAAACCAGATATTTCCGCTCCAAACCAAGGTGCCAGCTCTTCTGGCTTGCCGATTTTGGGGTATAGAAGGGTGGACCCGCTCACAGCGACTTTGGAGGCCTCACCTACGGGTGGACGCACCGCGTAGGGTTTCCCACTTGCCGGGAAAGGCTCTGCAAACCCTCGCTGTAACCGGGGCTGCCTGCGGGTCTGGGTGATGGCAACGGGTGCAGGTGCTGAGGGATCTTTTTTAATCGCTGTTCCCTCTCTCTCAGGCAGTCAGGATTTGATGCGTTACCCTGTATTTTCCTATCTGTGTGAGTGCACTCTTCCGTCTTTCCTGACTGCGTGTTTTCCATATTCTTCTGTTATTTAGTTATTTCTAATAAAATACGCCTGCTCCTTTCACTCCGGTGTCTGAGTTGAATTGATATCCCTAATCAGCAAAACGGGGGGAGATGAGGTGGCGCTTTCCAGAGCCGAGGTCGGTGTCGGTTTGGCTTTGGGCTGAGCTGTAGCCGCCGCGGCGCTAGTTCCTGGCAAGGGGACGGACGGGGGAGCTGTCGGGGCCAGAGCTGCCGTAAATATAATCAGACAGCTTGCTCGGGTTCTCCAGCTCCTAGCGTACGCTCCAGAAGAGCGGCTGAACGCGGGCAGAAATGTTCCTGGATTTATCTGGGTTTTTTTAAAAAACTATTTCTGCTATCACCAGGATTTGAAAAACTAAATTGGATAAATGTGAGTTTAGGAAAAATATCTAACAATACGTGTGCTTTTAATAGTTACTGTACTGGTCTCCCAGGGACCGAAGTTACGCTGTTTCGTCCTTAAAACAACTCTGCGCTCCCGTGTCGCGTTGTCACAGGCTTTCCTCCCCCTTCCACCCGTCCAAAGAGCCCTGAGGCTGCTCTGACCGACACTTCGGTCACCCCGCTGAGTTCTGGGTCACAAGGCGAGACTGCGCTGCCCTGCGCTGCGGCCGTGCCGGAGCTCCTCCCTCTCCGGGGGGTTATAAGATTTGGCAGCGTCGGTCCCGTCGGCCCGCGCACCGGAGCGGTCTCGTCCAGCGGCTGCTCCCGCTGCCCGGGGAAGGTTCCCCCGGCGGGGAGAGGCGACCTGCGGCGTGCGGCTGCGCCGGGCGGCCCCCGGAGTGCGCGTGCGCGGCGGCGGCCCCGCGACCGGAGGACCGGCGGCCCATAGAGCGCGAGCTCGGAGGAGTGACGGGCATCTCCGGCGTTTATTAACGGTGCTGGTCGCTATAGTTACCGGGGGGGGGGGGGAGCGTGGGCCGGGCCGGAGGAGCCGCAGGGGCGGGCAGGGAGGCTGCAGGCAGCGACCCCTCCCTGTCCGGGGCCGGTGCTGGAGGAGGAGCCGGTGCGAGCCGAGGCAGGAGCGGGGCCGGGCGGCTGCGGGGAAAGGTGCGGCGGGACCGGGGGCGGAGGCCGCTCCGCGTCGGGGCCGGGCGGCGGCGGCGCTGCCCGGAGCCGCGCGGGGCTGCGCTCGGCCGGGCTTCCGGGTGCGCGGGCGGCGCGGCGGGAGCCGTAGTCACGTGCAGGGGGCTTCCGGTCGGCCATGTTGGCTCCCCGGGGCACGCCGGGAGCTGCAGTTTCTGCGCTCTCGGTTCCCCGCAGCCGCGGCGCTGGCGGGCGCGCGCGGCACGGCACAGCCCTCGGTACCGGCGCGGCCCGAGACGCGGTTTTGTGGCGGTTTCCCGCGGGCTGCCCGCGGCTCCCCGAGACGCGGTGTGCCCCCCGGCCCGGGGGTGCGCATGCGCGGCCGCGGCGTCTCCCGGGAGTGCGCGTGCGCGGCGGAGGTGAGCGTTGGGGCTGCGGCCGGGCCGGTCCGCGGCAATAAGGGTCCCTGCCGCCTCCGTGCCCCCTCCCGAGGCCGCGCTGGGGCCGCGCGTGTCCGTTCCTGCCCCGGGGATGCCGCCGGCTGCGCCCAGCTCGGGCTGGCGTGGGGTGTCTCTGCCCGGCCTGGCGCTTCTCACGGCTCGGGGGCCAGAAGGGACGGGCGGAGCCGAGCCTTCCCGGCCGTGGGCAGCGGGGCGGGAGCCGCCGCGGCTGGAGCTGGAGGGGCCGGAGAAAGGGAAGGAAGGAGAACGTCAAGGGCATGTGGGCAGCAGCCGCCTCGCCCTGCAGGGGGAGAGCGCCTGCCTCTCCGGGTGAGCGAGGAGCCCTCTGCACAGTCCGCAGCGGGCCGGACCCAGGCGCGGAACGGCCGCGGAGCGAGCGAGCGAGCGAGGCTGCGTGTGTCGGAAGCCACGTCTTGTAAGAGCCGAGAGACACCCGCGTATTCTTTTAGGGGGAGGTCAGCCGGGCGAGTGGAGTTTCAGAAGAAGAGGAGGGGCAGGAGGAAGGAAGGAGAAAGAAGCATCTGACCTGTCCAGTTCTCCCGGCAGTGCCGGGAGCGAGAGCCGCGGTGAGTCCCGGGCCCTCGGGGCCCTGTCGCCCCCCTTGTATGTCCCAGTCCCTTCCCGCCCTTCTCTTTCCCATGCTGTGATTTTTTTTTTCTTCTTCTCTATATCTTTTCTTTCTTTTCTTCTGCCTTGCTCCCCCTTCCTCTCTCACTTTCTCTCTCTTGTCTTGCTGCTCCCTTTTCTTTTTCTGTCTGCACTTCTGACTGCTTGTTCTGTACCTTTTGCATCACTCCTCAGTCCATTTCTCTCTCGATCCTTCCGTTCTGCTCCTCACTTCTCGGTTTCTCTCTCTTTCCTCTGTCCTACTCCTGCACGTAGTGTGTGATTGAATGAGGTTCTGTGTCTAGCAGGCCTCATCTCGTAAGAGCTGTGAGACACCTACATCTTCTCATAAGTGGAGGACAGCCAGGCACCTGGAGCTGTAGAAGAGGAAGGGAGAAGGCAAACAGAAGGAGGAGTCTGACCTGTCAAATTCTCCTGGCAGCGCGGAGAACTGCAGTAAGTCCCGAGCTCTTGGGCCCCTCTCATCCCTCTTGTGTGGCCTGGTCCCTCCCTGTCTTTCTCCTAGACTCCTCTCTTTCTGGTGCTGCTCAACTTTTTTTGCTCACCTGTATCTTCCGTCTTGCTTGGAGCATCTCCCTGTCCCCATCTTGTAGGTCTTCCCTTTCTCTGCCCTGTACCCTGCCGCTCTTGTTGCCTTTCTCCATCCCTCTCTGTCCAGCTCCCTGTTCCTATTGATGCCCCTTTCTTCTTCCTGCACCCGCTGCTATTCCCTGCGATCTCCATCTCTCTCTTTCCTGCTCCCTGTCCCCCGTTTTTCATTCCTACCTCCGTCCCTCATAGACTGTCTGGCCTTTTTCCTCGGTGTCTTTCTCTCTGGCTGACTCCCTTCTGCTGTTTTTCATTTCCTCCCTATCCATCTTGTTGCCCATCGCTCTTTTGTCTTCTCTCTCTCCATGTGTCGCTGTCTGTCTTCCAGTCACTGGTCTTTAATTCCTCCCTCTTCCCTGTAGCTTGCTGCTATTTTTTTTTTCCCTGTTCTCCATCATGCTCTGTCGGGTGCCCTGTCCCTGTTTATCAATTCCTCCCTCTGCCCTGCGGTCTGTCTCTTTTCACCATTTAATTTTTGCCTCGCTCTCTCTCTGTCTGGCTCCTTGTGCCGGGTCTGTGAATTCCTTCCTCTGTGCCCCGTACCCCCTGTGATCTTTGCTGCTTTGTGGCCTGTTTCTGGCTGGCGCTCTGTTACTATTCAGTAATTCCTCTCTCGATGCCTTGTAGTCTGTTGCTTTTGTCTTTTCTCCATCTCTCTGTCTCTGTTTCCCCTGTTTTAGAATACACCCCCCCACCCCCACCCCCCTTCTTTCTGTATGCATCAGGATTAGTTTTTGGCTCCAGGTCTCTTTTTTTCTGTGTCTCTGTCCCTGTTTCCTAATTCTTCCTTCTCTGCCCTGTCACATGTAGCGATGTGATTTGTTTTGTGTTCCTTCCCATGGTTTGCTGTCCTGACTCCCCATCGCTGTTGCTTTTTCCTCCCTCTGTGCCCTGTTCTCTGGAGCTTTTTGGTCTTTCTTCCATCTTGCTTGGTCTAGCTCCCTGCTCCCCCCCTTTTTTTTTTTCCCCCTCCATGTCTGTTGTGCCACCCATCCCAGCTTTTTTTTTTCTGCATCTCTATGCTGCTCCTCGTCCTTCTTTGTTGGTTTCTGTCCTGCTCCTCCTCCTTCTTTCTGCTGCCTGTTTTCTTCTCTCCCTGCTGCTTTTTTTTCTGCATATCCACGCTGGGTTCCCTGTCCCCATCCTCTCACCGCCCCATTGCTCATCTCTTGTTTTCTCTCTACCCCTGTACTAGTCAGCTAGCTGCCACCTTTCTTCTGTCTTCTTGTGTCCTGCATCTTTCTCCTCATGTTTGGCAGTTTCCAGCTCTGCCCTGCAGCTTGTTGCTCCAGGAACCGACTGACTGTTCCCGGCTGGACTGAGGAGCGTGGCTCCGGGAACAAGCGCCAAGGTGTGCCAGGGGCAGGGGCAGCATTAGGGGCCCTGAGCCCCGGAGCAGACTCACTCCCTTCTGGGACTTGTTCTGTGTGTGACTGAATAAACACTTGCTGGCTGCCGGCTGCCTTTTGTGCTTCCTTTGCCCCAGGTGAGGGGCTGGGAGGGGTGATGATGCTCTGTGGGGGTGGGTGATGGCCTCCAGCTGTGGGCTGGGGCTGGAGGGGCCCCAGGTGTGGGCAGTGAGGCTGATGGCAGCGGCCCCTCCCTGTAAAGGGCTTGCTCCGGGTGGAGGGGCGGGTGCTGCTGTTAAGAGCAAGGCAGCCGTCGGAGGGGTCGGTGTCAACCAAGGGAGGAGCAGAGCAGTCGCTGAGCATTGCTGGGCCCTGGCTGCACCGAGGGAGAAGGTGAGTGGAGCCGTGCCATCAGCTGGCAGCTCCTGGGGAGGATGGCGGTGCCTGCAGGGTGGCAGTGTTGGAGGTGGTGGCAGGGGCTGCCCCGAGCCGGTGGTGAGGCTTCTGGGTGCATTGGTGGGGGTTCGGAGGGGTGAGCAACGGTGTTGCTGCAGGGTCAGAAAGCAGAGAAAACTGCCTCTCGCAACCCAGCGGGAGCTGTGGTCCTGGCGTGTGGGGTTTCTGGCCAGCCGCGTTGGTTCCCTGGGTCACGCTGGGATGCGGTGTCTTACAGCGCTTGGCGTGCAGGCGGCCGTGCCGCGTTGGCCAGCGCGTGCCAGGAGCTGTAGGTTCTGCAGACTCGGCTGCCAGGCAGCTGCACCGCTCGTGGGCGCCCGTAGCGCGGCGCAGTCCTCGCTACCGCCGCGGCCCCTGTGGCGCAGCACGAGGGATAGTTTTGTTGCCGCTTTCACGTGGATTCCCGGGGGCTTCCAGCTGCTCCCCACCAAGCGTCGTGCCCGTTCCTCGAGAGCGTGTGCGCAGTGACGTGCCGCTCGGCCGCCGCTCGCGCGGGGGGTGGCGCTCACCCGCGCTAACCGCCGCTGCCTGGCAAACGCCACACGGTGCTGTCGGTGGGCGACACAGAGGTGGCCCCGTGCCCCACGCTGCCGCCCGCCAGCAACGTCAGTGCGATGCTCCGATGCCCGTGGGGGGGTGCGGCCACGCTCGGTGCCCCCTCCTGGTAAGGAAATGCTGCCGCCGCCCCACGTCACGCTGCCGGCGGGCGCTCGGTGCGCGAAGGGCAGGACTGCAGCGCCGGCCCCGCACAGGTGTGCGGCACCGCCAGAGCCGCCTTCCTGCTGCCGCAGCGTGAGGCTTGCTGGGCGTGATTCCTGGGGGTGGGCGAGGGCCGAGGCCGCCGGTGAGGCCGGCCCGCCCCTTTGGCAGGTGTGGGGGCCCCTCCTGCCCGCTGGCCACACGGCAGCGGTGGGGCAGGAAGCTTCACACCGCCTGCTGTGTCAGGCCTCGGCTCTCCTGGAGGTGATCCGGGCCGGGGGAGCCCCAGGGAGTTACCCGAGAGCTGGGACAAAGGCAGAGGGGAAGAAGATGGGTGTCCCCCGGGGGTTGGTGCCGGGTGCCTCCCCAGCTTGCCAGAGCTCCCCTTGAGCTGGCACTGGCCTCGCCCGCACCGTGTCCTGGCCCCAGGTCTCGCACCTCACCCTGAAGCCCGTCCCGTAGCCCCAGGTCACCCCCGAGCCCCGCGGGGATGGCGGCAAGCCGGCCCTTGGCGCCTCCGCAGGAGCCCCTGTGGAAGGGGGGCTCCGGCCAGGGGCGATCTACGGTAATAACGGCAGTCGCTTCACCTTCTCCCAGAGGCCTCACCGGGGCCGCGCTTGCCTGTTCCTTCCCTGGGGATGCTGTCGACTGGACCCACTTCAGAACTGTGTGGGGTTCTCTGCCTGCCCTTGTGCTCCTCGCAGCAGAGAGGTGAGAAGGGACAGGCCCCTGGGACGTTTTCTGGCTGTGGACAGGAGCTGTCACAGCTGAAGCTGGAGAGGCCTGAGAAAGGGAAAGAAGAAAATCAAGGGCATGTGGGCAGCAGCTGCCTTCCACTGCAGGAAGAGAGAGCCTGCCTCTCTGGGCGAGGCAGGAGCCCTCTGTACAGTCCGCAGCGGGCCGGACCGCCAGCGTGCGATCAGGGTCCGTGCGCGTCACCCAGAGCGCGGTACGGCAGCGCAGCGTGCGAGCGAGGCCACACGTGCAGGAAGCTGCGTTTTGTAAGAGCCGAGAGACACCCGCGTGTTCTTTGAGGTGGAGGGCAGCTGAGCGACTGCACCTCCAGAAAAGGAAGGGAGGAGAGAAGGAGAAAGAAGGGTCTGAATCGGCAAATTTTTCCTGGCAGCGCTGAGAGCGACAGCTGCGGTGAGTCGTGGACCCTCGGGCCCTGTTGCCCCTCTTGGACGTTTTGGGCTGTCCCCTGGCCCCCTCTCTATCCCATGCTGCTATGATTTTTGTTGTTTTTTTCTTCCCTGTACTTCTGCTCTCGTTCGTTCCTGCTCCCACTCCCTCTTGTGTCTTCTTCTAGCTCTCCCTTTTTCTTTCTTCCAGATGCTTGGTCCTGCTCTCTCTCCTTCCTTTGTTTCATCCTCCCTTTCTCTCCTGTAACCTAACGCTGTTATTTTCCTTGTTCAGTTCTTGTTTCAGATCGGCTTTGGGGTCTCTTTTTGCCCACAGCTTTCTCTGGCCAGTTCCCAGGCATTGTTATCCTCGGCGAGCCTGTCTGCCGCTCCATGTGCCTGCCTGCCCATTTCCCTCCCTCCTGGTAATCCCGCCTCTACGCTGTGCCCGAGCTCAGGCCGCCCCTGCTCCTGTATCTCGGCTTTCGGCACGCCCCCGGCGCTTTCGGCACGCCCCCGGCGCTTTCGGCACGCCCCCGGCGCTTTCGGCACGCCCCCGGCGCTTTCGGCACGCCCCCGGCGCTTTCGGCACGCCCCCGGCGCTTTCGGCACGCCCCCGGCGCTTTCGGCACGCCCCCGGCGCTTTCGGCACGCCCCCGGCGCTTTCGGCACGCCCCCGGCGCTTTCGGCACGCCCCCGGCGCTTTCGGCACGCCCCCGGCGCTTTCGGCACGCCCCCGGCGCTTTCGGCACGCCCCCGGCGCTTTCGGCACGCCCCCGGCGCTTTCGGCACGCCCCCGGCGCTTTCGGCACGCCCCCGGCGCTTTCGGCACGCCCCCGGCGCTTTCGGCACGCCCCCGGCGCTTTCGGCACGCCCCCGGCGCTTTCGGCACGCCCCCGGCGCTTTCGGCACGCCCCCGGCGCTTTCGGCACGCCCCCGGCGCTTTCGGCACGCCCCCGGCGCTTTCGGCACGCCCCCGGCGCTTTCGGCACGCCCCCGGCGCTTTCGGCACGCCCCCGGCGCTTTCGGCACGCCCCCGGCGCTTTCGGCACGCCCCCGGCGCTTTCGGCACGCCCCCGGCGCTTTCGGCACGCCCCCGGCGCTTTCGGCACGCCCCCGGCGCTTTCGGCACGCCCCCGGCGCTTTCGGCACGCCCCCGGCGCTTTCGGCACGCCCCCGGCGCTTTCGGCACGCCCCCGGCGCTTTCGGCACGCCCCCGGCGCTTTCGGCACGCCCCCGGCGCTTTCGGCACGCCCCCGGCGCTTTCGGCACGCCCCCGGCGCTTTCGGCACGCCCCCGGCGCTTTCGGCACGCCCCCGGCGCTTTCGGCACGCCCCCGGCGCTTTCGGCACGCCCCCGGCGCTTTCGGCACGCCCCCGGCGCTTTCGGCACGCCCCCGACGCTTTCGGCACGCCCCCGACGCTTTCGGCACGCCCCCGACGCTTTCGGCACGCCCCCGACGCTTTCGGCACGCCCCCGACGCTTTCGGCACGCCCCCGACGCTTTCGGCACGCCCCCGACGCTTTCGGCACGCCCCCGACGCTTTCGGCACGCCCCCGACGCTTTCGGCACGCCCCCGACGCTTTCGGCACGCCCCCGACGCTTTCGGCACGCCCCCGACGCTTTCGGCACGCCCCCGACGCTTTCGGCACGCCCCCGACGCTTTCGGCGGGCGGGAACGCCGCGCGCCGACGTGAGGGGCGGAGCTTTCGCCTGAGGCGAAGGGCGGGAACGGCGCGCGCAGCAGTGAGGCGCCGCGCGGCCGCCTGAGAGGAGCGGGAGCGGCGCCCCCGGAAAAGGCTGCTCGGCGATCGGCGCCCCCTCGGCGGGGACCTCATCGGCTCGGCTCGGCTCGGGGCGGGCGGGGGTGGACCCGAGTCGCCTGTGGGGGGGCGAGCGCCATTGTCTGAGGGGCTCAGGAGAGTCCTGGACCCGCCAGGCGCGGCAAGGTGCCTGGAGCAGACGAGTGCCCTGCGCGGTCGTCCCTGCAGGAAGTGCTGGAGCAGCGGCTCTGGTGAGAAAAGCCGATCTGTGAGGTTTTTTTCGGGGGGGAAGGGGGGGTTGGAGGGCGGCCGGGGTTCGGGTGGTGCTGTGGGCACTTCTCGCCGGGGACCGGCGTCCTTCTCAGACCTGACGGCACACTCCTGCCCTTGCAGCAGCTGGTGGCGGAGAAGGGAGAGATGTCCACTGCGTGTGGAAGGACCTGCGAGGCAAGAGCGAGCGGGAGGAGCAGCGGAGGAAGTCTGGGCAGCAAGAGGAAAGAGAAGGGCGCTCTGAACAAAGCGCCGCTGTGAGGGGCGGAGCGGTCGCCTGAGGGGGACCTGCCCGGGGAAGGGGCGAGCAGGAGTCGAACCTGCCTGGGGAAGTACCGGATCGACTTGGGAACGGGGGGGGGGGGACGGGACGGGAGCCGCCTTGGAGAGGGGGTCGGTGTCGTCGCCTCGGCGGGGGGGGGGAGCAGTGTCGTCGCCTCGGCGGGGGGGGGGGGGGGGGAAGCAGTGTCGTCGCCTCGGCGGGGGAGGGGGGGGGAGCAGTGTCGTCGCCTCGGCGGGGGAGGGGGGGGGGAGCAGTGTCGTCGCCTCGGCGGGGGAGGGGGGGGGGGAGCAGTGTCGTCGCCTCGGCGGGGGAGGGGGGGGAGCAGTGTCGTCGCCTCGGCGGGGGAGGGGGGGGGGAGAGCAGTGTCGTCGCCTCGGCGGGGGGGGGGGGGGGAGAGCAGTGTCGTCGCCTCTGTGTCTGTGTGTGGGGGGGGAGCAGTGTCGTCGCCTGGTGGGGGGAAGTGGGGTGGTGTCATCACCCTGGGGGGGGGAGTGTCGTCAACGGCGGGGGGTGGGGGAGCGGAGCTTCCTCAGGACCGGTGAGAGGGGACTGGAGCTGCCTGAGGAGGGACGGCCATCGCCTCAGGGGCGGTGGAGGGTCCAAGCCTCGCTGAACGCGGCCAGGAGCCCGGAGGAGAAAAGCGCCCGTCGTAGACATCCCTGCAGGAAGTGCTGGAGCATGGACTGGGTGAGGAAAGCCAATCTGTGAGTCTTTTTCGCAAGGAGGGGGGATGGTGGTGGTGTTGGGAGGGCGGCCGGGGTTCGGGTGGTGCTGTGGCCAGCTCTCGCCGGGGACCAGCATCGCTCTCGGACCTGACGGCATCCTCCTGCCCTTGCAGCAGGCGGCGGAGCGGCGTGGAGGTCTCCGTCCTGTACCGCTGCAGGCCAAGAGGGAGTGGGACGAGGCGCGGAGGAAGTCTGGGCAGCAAGAGGAGGAAGGAGAAGGGCGCTCTGGGCAAAGGGACCTCCCTGTCACCGGGGCTGTGGTCGCACCAGCGTGTCGCCAGGACCTTTGGTGCCCTGGCCGGCTTTGTGCCGGGTGACCCCCCTGTAAGCAGGGCTCGGGTCTTTGGGTTTTTGCTGGCCTTTTGCCACGTCACCCCGTGGTCAGGCTGCCGGGCAGGTGGCAACCCTCTAAGGGGGGTGAGCGGCGCCGTCTCTGCGGCCGGGGCGGGAAGCGGAGCTCCTGAAGCGCGCCGTGGTGGTGAGCCGCAGCCAGGCCGGCCGGCCTGTAACTTGGGCGCGGGGGGGGGGCCTGGCAGCGGGGCCGGGGCCTCTGCTCTGTCCTCCGGGTGGGGGAGCTGGCGCCTGGCTGCGCCTTCCTTCCGAGCACCAGCTCCTCGAGAAGCAAGACAAGGCATCGTGAAGGAGCTGCGAGGCCGGAGCGAGGGAGAGGAGGAGCGGCGGGCTGAAGAGAGGGCTGGGGGGAGAGGCGGGAGCTCAGGGCAAAGGGGCCTCCCCACGGCACCGTTGCCGGCACCTTTGGTGTCCTGGCTGGCGCTGCGCCGGGTGACCTCCCTGTAAGCAGGGCTCGGGTCTCTGGCCTTTTGCCCCCTTGCCCCGACGGTTTGGCTGCCCGGAGAGAGGGGTGACCCTGTAAGGAGAGAGCGGCACCGTCCCCGCACCGAGGGGCAAATGGGGCTCTCTGGCCCCCAAGCCCGCCCTGTAGGCAGGGGAGGGCTGTTTCCCCGGCCCTGGCGGCTTTCTGCCTGCTGGCGGCCTGGCCAGCGTGACCCCCTGGAGTCGGGGCGCGTCGCGGCACTTGTCCCTTGGTCCCCCGCGAAGCCCCGTGGCACGTTGAGTCCCTCTGGGCTCCGTGCGTCCGGGGGGACAGGTCCGAGGCTCTGCTCTCTTGCTCGCGGGAGGGGACGGCTCCCCAGACATTGGCTGCACAGAGCTCGCTCTCTCTCCTGGGAAGTTTTCTTTCCCCCTGTCCGTGTCCGTGTGCCTGCCTGTGTCCGCGTCGGTGCGAGTGAGCGAGTGAAGGAGCTTCTTGTTTAGGCCCCTGTTGAAATCGCTGCAGCGTACTTAGCTTAAACTTCCCGGGAGGGAAAGAGGGGCTCTGTGCAGCAACAGGGGGTCGGTCCCCGCTGAGCCCGCGAGCGGAGGGCGAGTCCCGGCTGGCCCCTCCTTTCCAAGGACGGAGCCAAGCCGCGCGGTCGTAGCACGGCCGACGCGTGACCCGCCCGCTCTCTGGGCCTGGGTGGCTGCCTGTCCTGCTGGCGACCTGCCAGCGTGCCGGCCCCGTACTCGGGGCGAGTGCCACGAGCCGTGGAGCCCTCTGACCCGACGGCCCTGTAAGCAGGGTTGTGCCCGTCCCCCGCCCTCGGCAGGAGGAGCGGGTAGCGAGCGGGCGTCTGCGGCCCCCGGCCTTCGAGGGCAAAGGCTCGGCAGTTGTGTCCCCTTCACCGAGAACCGCGGTAGCCTCTAGAAACGCAGGGAACGGCCCTGAGCCAAGTACCTGCCCCAGAGTCCTCGAGACCCTCCCAGAGTTGCCCAGGACGCTCTTGTCCCACAGCAGCCGTGGTGACAGGGAGGGCCCTTTGCCCGCAGCCCCTTTCTCTTTCCCCAGTTTCAGCGTGCCGCTCCTCCTCTCGCTTGCCCTCGCCTCGTAGTTTCTTCCGCAGGCCACGGATGCCTCTTCCTTCTTCCTTCTCCGGCAGCAGGTGCCTGGAAGGACGGCGCGGTCGGGCGCCAGCTCCTCTGCCTGGACGACGGGGAAGCTGGCCGCCTGAGGGACCTTCCCTCAGCGTGCTCTGGCCCCCGGCCCTCCCTCCTCCCTCCTGCCCCCTGCCCCGGCCTGAGCCGCCTCAGGCCCCATTTTCTCACCTGGTGGTGCCCGGCGGCCTGGGGGCTTAAAGCATAGAGGGAGAGGGGACAGGGGTACGGCAGGGCAGGGGGAGATTTAGGGGGACAGGCAGCACGGGTGGGCCTCAGCCGCCAGCCCCTTGCAACCAGCTGCTCCGCAGTGACGCGGCAGCTTCTCCCAAGCGATGAGGAACCCCCCTCGGGAAGTTCTGCTTCCCCAGCCCCCAGAACCTCTTGGGAAAGGGCCGCTGCTGCCGATTCACCTGCCTTCAGGGCAGACAGCGCCCAGCACTCTCGATAGTGCTTGGCTGGCGCCTTGTGTGGGGCGGCGGCCCTGTTAGCGGGGTGCGGGTCAGGGCGCCCCTGTAGCGGAGAGGAGGGGCCTCGTGGGCCTTTGGGACCGGGGCTGCCCTGTAAGTCGGGGCCTGGCCCGTGCCCTGCAGTCCCGGGCACTTTGCAGTCCCGGCAGCGGCTCGAGCCCCCTGTAAGCAGGGGCGCAGCCTCGGTGGCCGCCGTTTTGCATGCCCAGCTCCATTTGCCCAGAGTGCCCGACTCCGAGCCCAGCTCCAGCGCCCGCCGCGACTCCACGTGTGGCAGCACCGGAGCACCGATTGGGTAAGAAAAGCCGATCTGTGAGGGTTTTTTTTGGGGGGGGGGTATAGAGGAATAGTGGTGTGGGAGGGCGGCCAGGGTTCGGGTGGTGCCGTGTCAGGCTCTCGCCGGGGACCGTCGTCCCTCTCAGGCCTGACGGCACCCTCCTGCTCTTGCAGCACTTGGTGGTGGAGAAGGGAGAGACATCCACCGCATGCGGAAGGCCGTGCAAGGCAAGGGTTAGCAGGAGGAGCAGCGAAGGAAGTCTGGGCAGCAAGCGGAAGAAAGAGAAGCGCGCTCTGGGCAAAGCGCCGCTGTGAGGGGCAGAGCGGCCGCCTGAGGGAAAGGGGAGCGCAAGTCGGCGCTGCCTCAGCAAGAAATGGATCGACTCGGGGCCGAGGGATTGGAGCCACCTTGGCAGGGGATCAAAGCTGCTGCAGGGTGGGGCGCAGTGCCGTCGCCTAGGAGGGGCAGCAGACCTGCGTCAGGGCGCATGGGGGGGGACTGGAGCTGCATGAGGAGGGACCGCCATCACCTCAGGGGCTGAGGAGGGTCCAGGCCCTGACGGACGCTGCCAGGAGCCGCCGGACGCTGCCAGGAGCCCATTGCAGATGAGAGCCTGTCACGGTCCCTGCACGAAGCACTGGAGCACCGACTGGGTGAGGAAAGCCGATCTGCGAGGTTTTTTCGCGGGGTGGGTGGTGGGAGGGCGGCCGGGGTTCGGGTGGTGCTGTGGCCAGCTCTCGCCGGGGACCAGCATCGCTCTCGGACCTGACGGCATCCTCCTGCCCTTGCAGCAGGCGGCGGAGCAGCGTGGAGGTCTCCGTCCTGTACCGCTGCAGGCCAAGAGCGGAGGAAGTCTGGGCAGCAAGAGGAGGCAGGAGAAGGGCGCTCTGGGCAAAGGGACCTCCCCGTCACCGGGGCTGTGGTCGCACCAGCGTGTCGCCAGGACCTTCGGTGCCCTGGCCGGCTTTGTGCCGGGTGACCCCCCTGTAAGCAGGGCTCGGGTCTTTGGGTTTTTGCCGGCCTTTTGCCACGTCACCCCGTGGTCAGGCTGCCGGGCAGGTGGCAACCCTCTAAGGGGGGCGAGCGGCGCCGTCTCTGCGGCCGGGGCGGGAAGCGGAGCTCCTAAAGCGCGCCGTGGTGGTGAGCCGCAGCCAGGCCGGCCGGCCTGTAACTTGGGCACGGGGGGGGGCCTGGCAGCGGGGCCGGGGTCTCTGCTCTGTCCTCCGGGTGGGGGAGGTGGCGCCTGGCAGCGCCTTCCTTCCGAGCACCAGCTCCTCGAGAAGCAAGACAAGGCATCGTGAAGGAGCTGCGAGGCCAGAGCGAGGGAGAGGAGGAGCGGCGGGCTGAAGAGAGGGCTGGGGGGAGAGGCGGGAGCTCAGGGCAAAGGGGCCTCCCCACGGCACCGTTGCCGGCACCTTTGGTGTCCTGGCCGGCGCTGCGCCGGGTGACCTCCCTGTAAGCAGGGCTCGGGTCTCTGGCCTTTTGCCCCCTTGCCCCGACGGTTTGGCTGCCCGGAGAGAGGGGCGACCCTGTAAGGAGAGAGCGGCACCGTCCCCGCACCGAGGGGCAAATGGGGCTCTCTGGCCCCCAAGCCCGCCCTGTAGGCAGGGGAGGGCTGTTTCCCCGGCCCTGGCGGCCTTCTGCCTGCTGGCGGCCTGGCCAGCGTGACCCCCTGGAGTCGGGGCGCGTCGCGGCACTTGTCCCTTGGTCCCCCGCGAAGGCCCGTGGCACGTTGAGTCCCTCTGGGCTCCGTGCGTCCGGGGGGGCAGGTCCGAGGCTCTGCTCTCTTGCTCGCGGGAGGGGACGGCTCCCCAGACATTGGCTGCACAGAGCTCGCTCTCTCTCCTGGGAAGTTTTCTTTCCCCCTGTCCGTGTCCGTGTGCCTGCCTGTGTCCGCGTCGGTGCGAGTGAGCGAGTGAAGGAGCTTCTTGTTTAGGCCCCTGTTGAAATCGCTGCAGCGTACTTAGCTTAAACTTCCCGGGAGGGAAAGAGGGGCTCTGTGCAGCAACAGGGGGTCGGTCCCCGCTGAGCCCGCGAGCGGAGGGCGAGTCCCGGCTGGCCCCTCCTTTCCAAGGACGGAGCCAAGCCGCGCGGTCGTAGCACGGCCGACGCGTGACCCGCCCGCTCTCTGGGCCTGGGTGGCTGCCTGTCCTGCTGGCGACCTGCCAGCGTGCCGGCCCCGTACTCGGGGCGAGTGCCACGAGCCGTGGAGCCCTCTGACCCGACGGCCCTGTAAGCAGGGTTGTGCCCGTCCCCCGCCCTCGGCAGGAGGAGCGGGTAGCGAGCGGGCGTCTGCGGCCCCCGGCCTTCGAGGGCAAAGGCTCGGCAGTTGTGTCCCCTTCACCGAGAACCGCGGTAGCCTCTAGAAACGCAGGGAACGGCCCTGAGCCAAGTACCTGCCCCAGAGTCCTCGAGACCCTCCCAAAAGCGCCCAGGATGCTCTTGTCCCACAGCAGCCGTGGTGACAGGGAGGGCCCTTTGCCCGCAGCCCCTTTCTCTTTCCCCGGTTTCAGCGTGCCGCTCCTCCTCTCGCTTGCCCTCGCCTCGTAGTTTCTTCCGCAGGCCACGGATGCTTCTTCCTTCTCCGGGAGCAGGTGCCTGGAAGGACGGCGCGGTCGGGCGCCAGCTCCTCTGCCTGGACGACGGGGAAGCCGGCCGCCTGAGGGACCTTCCCTCAGCGTGCTCTGGCCCCCGGCCCTCCCTCCTCCCTCCTGCCCCCTGCCCCGGCCTGAGCCGCCTCAGGCCCCATTTTCTCACCTGGTGGTGCCCGGCGGCCTGGGGGCTTAAAGCATAGAGGGAGAGGGGACAGGGGTACGGCAGGGCAGGGGGAGATTTAGGGGGACAGGCAGCACGGGTGGGCCTCAGCCACCAGCCCCTTGCAACCAGCTGCTCCGCAGTGACGCGGCAGCTTCTCCCAAGCGATGAGGAACCCCCCTCGGGAAGTTCTGCTTCCCCAGCCCCCAGAACCTCTTGGGAAAGGGCCGCTGCTGCCGATTCACCTGCCTTCAGGGCAGACAGCGCCCAGCACTCTCGATAGTGCTTGGCTGGCGCCTTGTGTGGGGCGGCGGCCCTGTTAGCGGGGTGCGGGTCAGGGCGCCCCTGTAGCGGAGAGGAGGGGCCTCGTGGGCCTTTGGGACCGGGGCTGCCCTGTAAGTCGGGGCCTGGCCCGTGCCCTGCAGTCCCGGGCACTTTGCAGTCCCGGCAGCGGCTCGAGCCCCCTGTAAGCAGGGGCGCAGCCTCGGTGGCCGCCGCTCTGCATGCCCAGCTCCGTTTGCCCAGAGTGCCCGACTCCGAGCCCAGCTCCAGCGCCCGCCGCGACTCCACGTGTGGCAGCACCGGAGCACCGATTGGGTAAGAAAAGCCGATCTGTGAGGTTTTTTCGGGGGGGCGGGGGTATAGGGCTGTGTGAGGGCGGCCGGTGTTCAGGTGGTGCTGTGGCCAGCTCTCACCCAGGACCGTCGTCGCTCTCAGACCTGATGGCATTCTCCTGCTCTTGCAGCAGTTGTTCGTGGAGAAGAAGGGAGAGACATCCACCGCGTGCAGAAGGACCTTCGAGGCAAGAGCGAGCGGGAGGAGTAGCGGCAGCGGTCCGCCAAAGAGGCGAGAGAAAGCCTTCCTGGGCAGGGGATCTCCCTGTCACCTGGGCTGTGGTCGCCTCAAGCATCCCTGCCCCTTTGGGGATGTTTTCTTTGCCTCGTGAGCAAGTACTCGGCTCTTGGTAGTTCTCCAGTTTTAGAACCTGCTCCCATTCCACCTGACGATGACCCAACTTCCTGAAGTTTTCTCAAAACTCCTTTCTGTACTTGGATGTGGCTGCACCAGCCGTGGGGAGCGGGAGGGCTCTGCAGCCACCCGCAGCGCCCTTTGAGGCTGCGTGGGATGCCGGGGGAAGAGCAGTCGGGAGCAGGGTTTTGGAGGTGGATTCCCCTGCTCTGAGTGCTTCTCTTTCCGCACCTGTACGGGGAAGGAAGCGGCTGGATCTCAGCCTCTGGAGGAGCACGTTCCTCTTCCCTGCCCCAAAAGGGCGTTTGTGCCCACCCTTTCCCCATCTGTTCAGTGCCGGGGGTGCTCAATCAGATGCTTTCTCCAACTGCGTGTTCCCCATTTAGCTCCTTTTCTGCCCAACTCGGCTTTAACCGCTGCCTGCCACGTGGCGCTGCGCGTGGGATTTTAACCTTTGGCAGCCGCTGGAATGTTTGCGGCGTGTGTTGGTCCTGGCTGCTTGCAAGGGGACTCTCGGGGTGAAGCGCTAAGGCTTGGACAATAGGGCCAAGCCAGAGTTGACTTGTAGACGAGTCCTGTGTATTTTATAACTGTTAACCATTGTGCTAACAGGTATTTTACTAAGTGATAACCAACCACCTATTCCGATGTAAAAAGTGGAAGTATTGAAGCCTGAACAACAGGCCCTGAGCCGAAGCTGCTCACTCAGTATGTCATCGTTAGTGAAAGAGGTGTGGAAGACGTGGCTCTCTTGAATGTACATTTATCTTTCTTTGTGTGGGGATGAAATAACCGGGTCGTGGAGACCGTAGTCTGGCCCTGTGGCCTGACGTGAGCCCTTGCACCTAGTCTGCCTGGGTAAGCAGAGGAGCTCCCTTAGCTTCTCCCCTGAGCCCTGGCCAGGCTCCGGGGGAATCTAATGTGAGATTGAAACCAGATATTTCCGCTCCAAACCAAGGTGCCAGCTCTTCTGGCTTGCCGATTTTGGGGTATAGAAGGGTGGACCCGCTCACAGCGACTTTGGAGGCCTCACCTACGGGTGGACGCACCGCGTAGGGTTTCCCACTTGCCGGGAAAGGCTCTGCAAACCCTCGCTGTAACCGGGGCTGCCTGCGGGTCTGGGTGATGGCAACGGGTGCAGGTGCTGAGGGATCTTTTTTAATCGCTGTTCCCTCTCTCTCAGGCAGTCAGGATTTGATGCGTTACCCTGTATTTTCCTATCTGTGTGAGTGCACTCTTCCGTCTTTCCTGACTGCGTGTTTTCCATATTCTTCTGTTATTTAGTTATTTCTAATAAAATACGCCTGCTCCTTTCACTCCGGTGTCTGAGTTGAATTGATATCCCTAATCAGCAAAACGGGGGGAGATGAGGTGGCGCTTTCCAGAGCCGAGGTCGGTGTCGGTTTGGCTTTGGGCTGAGCTGTAGCCGCCGCGGCGCTAGTTCCTGGCAAGGGGACGGACGGGGGAGCTGTCGGGGCCAGAGCTGCCGTAAATATAATCAGACAGCTTGCTCGGGTTCTCCAGCTCCTAGCGTACGCTCCAGAAGAGCGGCTGAACGCGGGCAGAAATGTTCCTGGATTTATCTGGGTTTTTTTAAAAAACTATTTCTGCTATCACCAGGATTTGAAAAACTAAATTGGATAAATGTGAGTTTAGGAAAAATATCTAACAATACGTGTGCTTTTAATAGTTACTGTACTGGTCTCCCAGGGACCGAAGTTACGCTGTTTCGTCCTTAAAACAACTCTGCGCTCCCGTGTCGCGTTGTCACAGGCTTTCCTCCCCCTTCCACCCGTCCAAAGAGCCCTGAGGCTGCTCTGACCGACACTTCGGTCACCCCGCTGAGTTCTGGGTCACAAGGCGAGACTGCGCTGCCCTGCGCTGCGGCCGTGCCGGAGCTCCTCCCTCTCCGGGGGGTTATAAGATTTGGCAGCGTCGGTCCCATCGGCCCGCGCACCGGAGCGGTCTCGTCCAGCGGCTGCTCCCGCTGCCCGGGGAAGGTTCCCCCGGCGGGGAGAGGCGACCTGCGGCGTGCGGCTGCGCCGGGCGGCCCCCGGAGTGCGCGTGCGCGGCGGCGGCCCCGCGACCGGAGGACCGGCGGCCCATAGAGCGCGAGCTCGGAGGAGTGACGGGCATCTCCGGCGTTTATTAACGGTGCTGGTCGCTATAGTTACCGGGGGGGGGGGGGGGGGGGGAGCGTGGGCCGGGCCGGAGGAGCCGCAGGGGCGGGCAGGGAGGCTGCAGGCAGCGACCCCTCCCTGTCCGGGGCCGGTGCTGGAGGAGGAGCCGGTGCGAGCCGAGGCAGGAGCGGGGCCGGGCGGCTGCGGGGAAAGGTGCGGCGGGACCGGGGGCGGAGGCCGCTCCGCGTCGGGGCCGGGCGGCGGCGGCGCTGCCCGGAGCCGCGCGGGGCTGCGCTCGGCCGGGCTTCCGGGTGCGCGGGCGGCGCGGCGGGAGCCGTAGTCACGTGCAGGGGGCTTCCGGTCGGCCATGTTGGCTCCCCGGGGCACGCCGGGAGCTGCAGTTTCTGCGCTCTCGGTTCCCCGCAGCCGCGGCGCTGGCGGGCGCGCGCGGCACGGCACAGCCCTCGGTACCGGCGCGGCCCGAGACGCGGTTTTGTGGCGGTTTCCCGCGGGCTGCCCGCGGCTCCCCGAGACGCGGTGTGCCCCCCGGCCCGGGGGTGCGCATGCGCGGCCGCGGCGTCTCCCGGGAGTGCGCGTGCGCGGCGGAGGTGAGCGTTGGGGCTGCGGCCGGGCCGGTCCGCGGCAATAAGGGTCCCTGCCGCCTCCGTGCCCCCTCCCGAGGCCGCGCTGGGGCCGCGCGTGTCCGTTCCTGCCCCGGGGATGCCGCCGGCTGCGCCCAGCTCGGGCTGGCGTGGGGTGTCTCTGCCCGGCCTGGCGCTTCTCACGGCTCGGGGGCCAGAAGGGACGGGCGGAGCCGAGCCTTCCCGGCCGTGGGCAGCGGGGCGGGAGCCGCCGCGGCTGGAGCTGGAGGGGCCGGAGAAAGGGAAGGAAGGAGAACGTCAAGGGCATGTGGGCAGCAGCCGCCTCGCCCTGCAGGGGGAGAGCGCCTGCCTCTCCGGGTGAGCGAGGAGCCCTCTGCACAGTCCGCAGCGGGCCGGACCCAGGCGCGGAACGGCCGCGGAGCGAGCGAGCGAGCGAGGCTGCGTGTGTCGGAAGCCACGTCTTGTAAGAGCCGAGAGACACCCGCGTATTCTTTTAGGGGGAGGTCAGCCGGGCGAGTGGAGTTTCAGAAGAAGAGGAGGGGCAGGAGGAAGGAAGGAGAAAGAAGCATCTGACCTGTCCAGTTCTCCCGGCAGTGCCGGGAGCGAGAGCCGCGGTGAGTCCCGGGCCCTCGGGGCCCTGTCGCCCCCCTTGTATGTCCCAGTCCCTTCCCGCCCTTCTCTTTCCCATGCTGTGATTTTTTTTTTCTTCTTCTCTATATCTTTTCTTTCTTTTCTTCTGCCTTGCTCCCCCTTCCTCTCTCACTTTCTCTCTCTTGTCTTGCTGCTCCCTTTTCTTTTTCTGTCTGCACTTCTGACTGCTTGTTCTGTACCTTTTGCATCACTCCTCAGTCCATTTCTCTCTCGATCCTTCCGTTCTGCTCCTCACTTCTCGGTTTCTCTCTCTTTCCTCTGTCCTACTCCTGCACGTAGTGTGTGATTGAATGAGGTTCTGTGTCTAGCAGGCCTCATCTCGTAAGAGCTGTGAGACACCTACATCTTCTCATAAGTGGAGGACAGCCAGGCACCTGGAGCTGTAGAAGAGGAAGGGAGAAGGCAAACAGAAGGAGGAGTCTGACCTGTCAAATTCTCACGGCAGCACGGAGAACTGCAGTAAGTCCCGAGCTCTTGGGCCCCTCTCATCCCTCTTGTGTGGCCTGGTCCCTCCCTGTCTTTCTCCTAGACTCCTCTCTTTCTGGTGCTGCTCAACTTTTTTTGCTCACCTGTATCTTCCGTCTTGCTTGGAGCATCTCCCTGTCCCCATCTTGTAGGTCTTCCCTTTCTCTGCCCTGTACCCTGCCGCTCTTGTTGCCTTTCTCCATCCCTCTCTGTCCAGCTCCCTGTTCCTATTGATGCCCCTTTCTTCTTCCTGCACCCGCTGCTATTCCCTGCGATCTCCATCTCTCTCTCTTTCCTGCTCCCTGTCCCCCGTTTTTCATTCCTACCTCCGTCCCTCATAGACTGTCTGGCCTTTTTCCTCGGTGTCTTTCTCTCTGGCTGACTCCCTTCTGCTGTTTTTCATTTCCTCCCTATCCATCTTGTTGCCCATCGCTCTTTTGTCTTCTCTCTCTCCATGTGTCGCTGTCTGTCTTCCAGTCACTGGTCTTTACTTCCTCCCTCTTCCCTGTAGCTTGCTGCTATTTTTTTTTTTCCCTGTTCTCCATCATGCTCTGTCGGGTGCCCTGTCCCTGTTTATCAATTCCTCCCTCTGCCCTGCGGTCTGTCTCTTTTCACCATTTAATTTTTGCCTCGCTCTCTCTCTGTCTGGCTCCTTGTGCCGAGTTTGCGAATTCCTTCCTCTGTGCCCCGTACCCCCTGTGATCTTTGCTGCTTTGTGGCCTGTTTCTGGCTGGCGCTCTGTTACTATTCAGTAATTCCTCTCTCGATGCCTTGTAGTCTGTTGCTTTTGTCTTTTCTCCATCTCTCTGTCTCTGTTTCCCCTGTTTTAGAATACACCCCCCCCACCCCCACCCCCCTTCTTTCTGTATGCATCAGGATTAGTTTTTGGCTCCAGGTCTCTTTTTTTCTGTGTCTCTGTCCCTGTTTCCTAATTCTTCCTTCTCTGCCCTGTCACATGTAGCGATGTGATTTGTTTTGTGTTCCTTCCCATGGTTTGCTGTCCTGACTCCCCATCGCTGTTGCTTTTTCCTCCCTCTGTGCCCTGTTCTCTGGAGCTTTTTGGTCTTTCTTCCATCTTGCTTGGTCTAGCTCCCTGCTCCCCCCCTTTTTTTTTTTCCCCCTCCATGTCTGTTGTGCCACCCATCCCAGCTTTTTTTTTTCTGCATCTCTATGCTGCTCCTCGTCCTTCTTTGTTGGTTTCTGTCCTGCTCCTCCTCCTTTCTGCTGCCTGTTTTCTTCTCTCCCTGCTGCTTTTTTTTCTGCATATCCACGTTGGGTTCCCTGTCCCCATCCTCTCACCGCCCCATTGCTCATCTCTTGTTTTCTCTCTACCCCTGTACTAGTCAGCTAGCTGCCACCTTTCTTCTGTCTTCTTGTGTCCTGCATCTTGCTCCTCATGTTTGGCAGTTTCCAGCTCTGCCCTGCAGCTTGTTGCTCCAGGAACCGACTGACTGTTCCCGGCTGGACTGAGGAGCGTGGCTCCGGGAACAAGCGCCAAGGTGTGCCAGGGGCAGGGGCAGCATTAGGGGCCCTGAGCCCCGGAGCAGACTCACTCCCTTCTGGGACTTGTTCTGTGTGTGACTGAATAAACACTTGCTGGCTGCCGGCTGCCTTTTGTGCTTCCTTTGCCCCAGGTGAGGGGCTGGGAGGGGTGATGATGCTCTGTGGGGGTGGGTGATGGCCTCCAGCTGTGGGCTGGGGCTGGAGGGGCCCCAGGTGTGGGCAGTGAGGCTGATGGCAGCGGCCCCTCCCTGTAAAGGGCTTGCTCCGGGTGGAGGGGCGGGTGCTGCTGTTAAGAGCAAGGCAGCCGTCGGAGGGGTCGGTGTCAACCAAGGGAGGAGCAGAGCAGTCGCTGAGCATTGCTGGGCCCTGGCTGCACCGAGGGAGAAGGTGAGTGGAGCCATGCCATCAGCTGGCAGCTCCTGGGGAGGATGGCGGTGCCTGCAGGGTGGCAGTGTTGGAGGTGGTGGCAGGGGCTGCCCCGAGCCGGTGGTGAGGCTTCTGGGTGCATTGGTGGGGGTTCGGAGGGGTGAGCAACGGTGTTGCTGCAGGGTCAGAAAGCAGAGAAAACTGCCTCTCGCAACCCAGCGGGAGCTGTGGTCCTGGCGTGTGGGGTTTCTGGCCAGCCGCGTTGGTTCCCTGGGTCACGCTGGGATGCGGGGTCTTACAGCGCTTGGCGTGCAGGCGGCCGTGCGGCGTTGGCCAGCGCGTGCCAGGAGCTGTAGGTTCTGCAGACTCGGCTGCCAGGCAGCTGCACCGCTCGTGGGCGCCCGTAGCGCGGCGCAGTCCTCGCTACCGCCGCGGCCCCTGTGGTGCAGCACGAGGGATAGTTTTGTTGCCGCTTTCACGTGGATTCCCGGGGGCTTCCAGCTGCTCCCCACCAAGCGTCGTGCCCGTTCCTCGAGAGCGTGTGCGCAGTGACGTGCCGCTCGGCCGTCGCTCGCGCGGGGGGTGGCGCTCGCCTGCGCTCACCGCCGCTGCCTGTCAAACGCCACCCGGCGCTGTCGGTGGGCGACGCAGAGGTGGCCCCGTGCCCCACGCTGCCGCCCGCCAGCAACGTCAGTTCGATGCTCCGATGCCCGTGGGGGGGTGCGGCCACGCTCGGTGCCCCCTCCTGGTAAGGAAATGCTGCCGCCGCCCCACGTCACGCTGCCGGCGGGCGCTCGGTGCGCGAAGGGCAGGACTGCAGCGCCGGCCCCGCACAGGTGTGCGGCACCGCCAGAGCCGCCTTCCTGCTGCCGCAGCGTGAGGCTTGCTGGGCGTGATTCCTGGGGGTGGGCAAGGGCCGAGGCCGCCGGTGAGGCCGGCCCGCCCCTTTGGCAGGTGTGGGGGCCCCTCCTGCCCGCTGGCCACACGGCAGCGGTGGGGCAGGAAGCTTCACACCGCCTGCTGTGTCAGGCCTCGGCTCTCCTGGAGGTGATCCGGGCCGGGGGAGCCCCAGGGAGTTACCCGAGAGCTGGGACAAAGGCAGAGGGGAAGAAGATGGGTGTCCCCCGGGGGTTGGTGCTGGGTGCCTCCCCAGCTTGCCAGAGCTCCCCTTGAGCTGGCACTGGCCTCGCCCGCACCGTGTCCTGGCCCCAGGTCTCGCACCTCACCCTGAAGCCCGTCCCGTAGCCCCAGGTCACCCCCGAGCCCCGCGGGGATGGCGGCAAGCCGGCCCTTGGCGCCTCCGCAGGAGCCCCTGTGGAAGGGGGGCTCCGGCCAGGGGCGATCTACGGTAATAACGGCAGTCGCTTCACCTTCTCCCAGAGGCCTCACCAGGGCCGTGTTGGAGAATGGCTTGCAGAGCAAGGCCATGGGTCTCTGCAGGAGCTGATTGCAGCCATCTGAGGTAAACAAAGGAAACAACCCAGGGTACAGTTATGCTTACAACGGACTGTTATGTTAACAAAGAGAGAAACTGAGGTACACCATGGCCTTGAGTGTGATGGTGAACAACCTTGGGAAAAAGGCAGGCCAGAAGAGGGAAGATGTTGGGACATATCTGAAATGTCACAAGTGGCTGGGATATTATAATGTAGCCTTTTACATGTATCCAATAGATTTGTGAGTAGTGTGCATGATTATTGTAGAGTGCTTAATGTAAGGGGTGATTTTTTTCAGTTAAAGCTGAAGCTTGCTCTATCATTCACGTTGAATCGGCTGCTTGCTTCCTCCAACCGCCGCAAGTGGCGCACCGAACAGGGTTACCCGAACTCTGCTTTTCCACCTAACGGAACCGAGGAAGCGGCGGGATGGACTCGGAGTAGGAAGGCAACGCTGCCACCTCCTCAGCGCCAGGTGCAGGTGTTCACTCCGAGAAGGGCGACCCCGGAAAGGCTGCAATAGGGGACTTACCCAGGAAAGGCCAAGGAATTAAGGAACCTGGTCATTGGCTACTTGATCGGATGTGGAAGAAGATCGTCAAGGTACACGATCCAGCATTTTAAGGAATTTAAGGAATTTTCGCCCAGGCAGGAATATTTTCAACGAGAGGTAGTCCTAAAACTTTTTGCTTTTTAGAAAAGCGGGGAGTAAGTCTGATAAAAGACTTAGCTCTGCTGATTGGTCTGGGCAAGGCTAGGGGACACTTTAAAGAGCCAAATTTATTGCTTAAAGAATCAGAATGGTGTGATAATCTTTTAGACCCTGATGCTGTAAATCCTGAAAAAGAATCTGAACTGTCTGGCTTGTGTCCTCCCTTAACTGAGGACGATGGACACGGCAAGAAAAATTCTTACTCCTGTAAGCTATGAGCCGGCTCATCAGCCACATTGGGAAAAACGGCTTTTTTCTGTTTTTTAAAGATTTAGAGAAAAGCATTAATGAGAACGGGCTGCAAAAACTCAGATTACAACAGCTGTACTGGAGGCGACGGCTCAGGGATATTGATTGGCCCCATAAAAATTGGCTAACACTTTTAAGAAAAAAACCCGTCATTCACGCCGGCACAGCACTCTACCTGGAAAACCGAGCGTGTAGCTTAACATTTGGAGCTGGCGGCGGCGGCCCGGGGCCTCCCCGAGCCCCCCCGCCGCGGAGCGGCCACCTGCAGCTGAGCTGGCACTGCACGCTCGGCACACCGCCCCCCCGTCCGGCAGGGTTATGCAGCGCAGGCTTTAGATGTGCTTAACGGAGTCTTCGTATTGGTAATATTTGTCATTTTACGTTGTGAGTAATGAGTGTCAGGAGCTCCTCTGTGTAGTTTTGTGAGTGTGTGTGTGTGTGAGTGTGCCGCGGCCGCTGCAGCCGCGGAGTTCTCTGGCCAGGGAAGCGGCCGGCGAGGAACTGCAGGGTCCTAGTGCCTGCCCGCTGGGGCATCGGTGCTGCGGTTGGTTTGGGCTCAGTGCTCTCAGTGTCACAGGTGAAATACCTCCTCTAGCAGGAGGCAGTCATTCTGTGTTGATTGTTGTTTTGAATTTAGGCGCATACTCTGCGGGGAGAGTGCACCTCTGAACCGTCTGCCTAATGGAAATATTGTTAAAAAATCATCTGCAACCTCACAGGGGTTGTTTGTTTTACCAGGGGTTGTAGATGCTGATTATGAAGAGAAAATAAAAATTATGGTCTGTACCCCTGTGTTCTGTAACAAAAGGGTCAAAAATTGTTCAGCTTGCTTCTTTTGCTGCGGCTCCCCCTAACAGTATACCAAGAAGCCGCAATGACTCAGGATTTAGATCAGCAGATACCCCTTAAATATTTTTGGACTAAAACAGTAACACAAGGTTAACTGCTGGTAAAATGTACTCTCGCTAAAACTGAAAAATCTGTTGGGCTAACAGGCATTTTAGATACTAGTGCAGATGTAACCATAATATCTGTGAGCAGATTGGCTGTTAGCTCTGGTAACTCAAATGCTTTTCAGGGTTGGTGTCATGCTGTAACAATTTAAAGCAAGGATCTCATTCATGTAAGAGGCCCAGAAAATTGGGTAGCAAATATTCATCCATTTATATTGGAAAACCCCTATTGCATTTTGGGGTCATAACTGTATGACTCAGTGAGGAACTCAGATTGGATCAAATCTGTCTTAATCACCACTGTAGCACAACCCACCCTGAAACCCACCCTGACACTAACCTTGTAAACCGAATCACCTGTGTGTATTGTCCTGCAACAACTTAAAACTGTTATTAAGACTTTAAAAGATTTACTGAAACTGTTAGGAACCATGAATTGCTTACAGCCGTTGTGGGCCTAACTGATGTTGATCTGCATAGCTTGTTTGATATTTTACGAAAAGATCCTTCACTGACATCACCCAAAGTACTTACAGAGAAAGCAAAACAAGATCTTCCCCGTATAGCTAACAACCATCGCAGGTATACTGCATTCCCCCACAGGGCAAACCATGGTAGAAAGAGCGCACCAGACCTTGAAAGTGCGTTTGCAAAAGCAAAAGGGGGGAGAGATCTTGGCTCCAGGTCAACCGTTTGCTCTGCTGTAAAACGCATGCATTTTTTCCACCAGAATGCCAGAACAACACAAAACCAGTTTTCTTTATCAAGGCATCCAGCTAAAAACATCACTGCAACTTGCCCTGAATACCAGAAAGACTCCATCTCTTCAAACCTTTTAAACATCTCCCCTGTGTTACAGGTGTCACCAGTATTGTGTCGTCTTTCATCACAGATACCAGATCGACAAGAAGTCCACAGCAAAGCTCAAGTGTTAACAAAGACTTAGAAAGTAGTAACTGGGAAAGACAATTTTTTTTTTAATAACCTGGGGAAGAGGTTATGCTTGTGTCTCCACAGGTCTCAGTCTCCAATGGTCACCGACAAGGTGTGTGCGACCACATCTGAGGCGTGAGAGGCAGCCAGCACTCGGGATCCAGCTGTGGGTGCTGTGAGTGCCCCTGTGCGGACAGTCTGCGGTCTCTTCGACTGATGTTTTAAGCAGAATGTCTGAGTAATGTTTGCTACTGCAACAGGACAAACTACACTACAGTTGCCAATTCTTTTAAGAGAAAATGCTAACAGTAACTGCAACTCCTTAATGAAATATATAGGCTTACTAGTCACTTGTGCAAGATGTACTTTAGATAAAATATAGTTATTAATAAGGATAAGATGCTGTAAGAATGTACGTATTCCACTTTCTTTGTTTAGTAATATTAAGAATTAAGAGCTCAAGTGTTTAACCTTATTTAGAAACTCCCTTGGGTTTCCCCCTGGAGTACTGGCCAGGCTCCAGGTGGAACCCAACAGGAGAATGAAATCAGATGTTTCCGCTCAAAGCAAGTTGCCGGTTATTTTGGCCTGTTGATTTAGAGGCTGGACCTGCTTGCAGCGACTTTGGATGCCTCACCTACGGATGGACGCATCACGTAGGGTTTCCAGTTTGTGAGGAAGAGCACTCTAAATTCTCGCTGTATCCAGGGTTCCCTAGCAATTGTGGATCTGAATGTTAGTACCGTACTTTCCTTACTGTTTATTTTGTACTATTTAGTCATATCCCTTGCATGTGGGTAGTATGGGATGCTTTGTGCTTGATAGGGTACCTTTAACAGTTTATTGCGGTGATTAGGAATAGTATTATTGATTGTAGTAATTATTAAAATAGCATATAGTTGTATAATGAGAAATACTAGTAAATTTATGCTTGTGCAGCCTGCACAAAAAGAAAAAGGGGGAATTGTTGGAGAACAGCTTGCAGAGAGCAAGGCCGTGGGTCTCTGCAGGAGCTGATTGCAGCCATCTGAGGTAAACAAAGGAAACAACCCAGGGTACAGTTATGCTTACAACGGACTGTTATGTTAACAAAGAGAGAAACTGAGGTACACCGTGGCCTTGAGTGTGATGGTGAACAACCTTGGGAAAAAAGGCAGGCCAGAAGAGGGAAGATGTTGGGACATATCTGAAATGCCACAAGGGGCTGGGATATTATAATGTAGCCTTTTACACGTATCCAATAGATTTGTGAGTAGTGTGCATGATTATTGTAGAGTGCTTATGTAAGGGGTGATTTTTTTTCAATAAAGCTGAAGCTTGCTCTATCATTCAAGTTGAATCGGCTGCTTGCTTCCTCCACCTGCTGCAGGGCCTCGCTTGCCTGTTCCTTCCCTGGGGATGCTGTTGACCGGACCCACTTCAGAACTGTGTGGGGTTCTCTGCCTGCCCTTGTGCTCCTCGCAGCAGAGAGGTGAGAAGGGACAGGCCCCTGGGACGTTTTCTGGCTGTGGACAGGAGCTGTCACAGCTGAAGCTGGAGAGGCCTGAGAAAGGGAAAGAAGAAAATCAAGGGTATGTGGGCAGCAGCTGCCTTCCACTGCAGGAAGAGAGAGCCTGCCTCTCTGGGCGAGGCAGGAGCCCTCTGTACAGTCCGCAGCGGGCCGGACCACCAGCGTGCGATCAGGGTCCGTGCGCGTCACCCAGAGCGCGGTACGGCCGCGCAGCGTGCGAGCGAGGCCACACGTGCAGGAAGCTGCGTTTTGTAAGAGCCGAGAGACACCCGCGTGTTCTTTGAGGTGGAGGGCAGCTGAGCGACTGCACCTCCAGAAAAGGAAGGGAGGAGAGAAGGAGAAAGAAGGGTCTGAATTGGCAAATTTTTCCTGGCAGCGCTGAGAGCGACAGCTGCGGTGAGTCGCGGACCCTCGGGCCCTGTTGCCCCTCTTGGACGTTTTGGGCTGTCCCCTGGCCCCCTCTCTATCCCATGCTGCTGTGATTTTTTTTTGTTGTTGTTGTTTTTGCTTCCCTATATCTGTGCTCTCCTTCTTTCCTGATCCCACTCCCTGTTGTGGTTTTTGTCTAGCTCTTCCTTTTTTCTAGATGCTTGGTCCTGCTCTCTCTCCTTCCTTTGTTTCATCCTCCCTTTCTCTCCTGTAACCTAGCGCTGTTATTTTCCTTGTTCATTTCTTGTTTCAGATCGGCTTTGGGGTCTCTTTTTGCCCACAGCTTTCTCTGGCCTGTTCCCAGGCATTGTTATCCTCGGCGAGCCTGTCTGCCGCTCCATGTGCCTGCCTGCCCATTTCCCTCCTTCCTAGTCTTCCTGCCTCTATCCTGTGACCTCGCTCATGCCTCCCCTGCTCCTGTATCTCCCTGTCCCCGTCCTCCACCCTGTTCACCTCGCCCTCTCTCAGACCCTTTGTGCTGCTCCCTGTCTCGACTGTTGATGGCTTCATCTCTCTCTTTTGTTCTCTCTTCCTGCCTTCTCTCATGCTCCAAGTCTGTCCTTCTCTGTGTTCCTCTTGTTGGTTCCAGGCCAGCATCCTACTGCCTGTCTCTCTCTTCCGCAGTCGTCTCCTGCTGTCCAGCTCCCTGTCGCTCACCTCTCTTCTAGATGCCTCCGTGCTGCCTCCTCTCCTTGCTGATCCCCCCGCTCTGCTCCCCATCGCTGCCTTGGCGCTCTTTCACCACACCACTCCTGCCCTAAAATACTCGCCCTGTAAATGCCGACCCCACCAATACTGCCCCCCCCCAGGCTCCCCACAGAAACGATCCCCTCAAATAGTCTACCCTGAAACACTTCCTGTAAAATAGTCCCCTCTAAAAAGTCCCCCAGCAAATAATCACTTGGAAATGCTCCAACTTCAAAATATATCCCGGCGAAATAATACTCCTGCCACCCCTGGACCCCCCGTGAAATAATAGTCCCCCCCTGAAATAAGAATTCCCCCCCACCCCCTGAAATAATGGTCCCCAAAAATAGTCCCCCCCCCGCCCCCGAAATAACAATGCTTCTGCCCGTGAAATACGGCTCCACCACCAAAATGATACTGCTAGGAAAAAATCCCCGCCCCTCACGCCGCCCTTCCTTCCCCCACCCAGCCGGTAGAATAATACACCCTTCCAAATAATACTCGCCCAATAATACCCCTGGAAATATTATACCCACCCCCCTTGGAATACTACTATGCCTCCCAGTGAAATAATGCACTCCTCCCCGACCCCCCCCCCCCCCCCCCCCCCCCAATAATGCTCTCCCTGACCCCTGCTGAAGTAAGGCTCGCCCCCCCATGTGAGATGACCCCCCCCCCCCCGTGTGAAATGTTGCTATGGCCCTGAGAAAGAACACTCACTCAGCACTCCACCCCCCCACCCCGGATATAATACTACCTCCAATAATATTACTCCTCCCATACTCCACCCTACCCCCCATTATAAAACTCTCTGCCCCACCGGAGATATAACACTCCCCCTCAATATAAAACTTACCTTTGATATCAAACAAGATACTGCTGCGCTCCTGCGAAATACCACTCCACCACTGCCTGCTAAATACTTCTTCCCCCCACCTCACAAAATAAGATAATTCTAATGTCTGCTTCCTTGCAGTCTCTCACACATTTTGGTCCTTCCACCTCTATTTGGCCTCCAATTACACTTGAACTCTACTTTCTCCAATCCCCTCCTGCTTTCAGCCTCCAGTATTTTCTGGCCTCTACTTATGTTTTTAGCCTCCCACCCTGTTTCAGCTGACCACCTTTCTTCAGACTACAATTTTTTCTGGCCTGTACTGCCCTCCAGCCTCCCACCCCCTTTCAGGCTCCCACCTTTTTTATGGCCTCCAATATTTTCTGGCCTCTACTGCCCTCCAGCCTCCCACCCCGTTTCAGCCTCCCACCCCATTTTGGATACAACATTTTTCTGGCCTGTATTTCCCTTCCAGCCTCTCTTTTAGGTCTCTTGCAGCTTTTCTGCACTGCCTGCGTTCCTGCCTAGATGTGCTCTTTGAAGAATTGAATCGATGGAAGAATTTGAATCTACTGATTGCTTCATCTCTCTCTCTTGTTCTCTCTTCTGTCTTTTCTCGTTCTCCACCCGTCTGTCTTTCTCTCTGTTGCTCTTGTTGGTTCTAGGCCAGCATCCCACTCCCCGTCTCTATTTCTTCCGCAGTCGTCTCCTGCTCTCTGTCTCCCTGTTGCTCACCTGTCTTCTGGATGCCTCAGTGCTGCCTCCTCTTTTTCCTGATCCATCTGGCCTGCTCCCATCCCTGGCTTGATGCTCTTTCTCCACCTCTCTGCCTCGGACCTGTCCCTCTTCTCATCTCTCAGTTGCTACTGTTTCTTTCTCCATCACTTCCTCACTGCCTCTTCCTTTTCCCCTTTTCCCTTCTTCTCTCGGTCCTCCATCCTCTGCCAAGCATTTTGCCTGTAGAGATCCATACCCCTCTCGGTGGTGTTCTTTCCTAGTACAAACTCGTGCCCAGCTCCCGTGCCCTTCCCTTCTGCTCCGTGGGCCTTTCCCTTTCAGCTTGTAGCCCGTCCCGATCCCTCTCCCTTTCTCTCTCTCTTGCTCTCTCTTCCCCTTATGCTCTCTGCCTTTTTAACCTTCTCTTGCTCTCCCTCCTTTCCACCTTCCTTTCTCCCCACATTTGATCTCTCTCTCTCTCTCTCTGCCTTTCTAGTCTCGGCCCATCATTATCTCTCTTCCTCTGTCTTGCTCCCTCAACCTGTTTTTCCTCCAACATGTGCCCGCAGGACTTCTCCTCTTTTTTTTTTTTTTTTTTTTCCCTCGTGATTTCTCCATTTGTAATTCCCACATGGCCTCCCACTCTTTTTTTGTCTTCCCAGCCCTTTTAAGACTCTAATGCCCATCAGAACGTGCACCCCCTACCGGCACCTACTTGTTTCTGGCCTATGTTTGTCCTGTGGACTCTTCTTTCCTGTGGCCTCCCATCACATTTTGGGACCCCTGAAAATACTGCCCCTGAAGAGTCTTCCGAAATAGTCTGTCCAGTAACACTCCCCTGCCTTGAAATAGCCCCGCCTGAAACAGTTCCTCCCCAAATAGTCCCCCCTGCCATATTCCCCCCTGCAATAGTGCCTTCAAAAGAGTCTCCCTGAAGTAGTCCCTCCCGCAATAACTCACTCTCTGAAATAATCCCCCCAAAATATTCCCCCTTAAACTCGTGCCCCTCTGAAATGCTGGGGTTTCAACCCCAAGCCCCAAATTAAGGTTGACATAGGGGCGATTTCCACAGTCCTTCACAAAGTGGTGGTGAGTTTCCCTTTAAACTTCCCTCTGGCTTTGCAGGGAGAGCCATTAGGTAAATGTGCCCCAGGTGTTCTGCATTAAGTAAAGACAGGTCAGGTGTCCCATGGAGAGGATAAAAGCTGGGACCGCTTGCAGGAAGTGTGGACTGGCTGTCTGTGTGGTGGATGCATTCTGAAGAATTTTCTGTTGGGGAAGGATCTCTCGACTCCCTGGAACTGGGCTCTTCAGGTCTGGCTTTTGTCAATGTGGGCTTTGTAGAGATTCAGTATCTGGCTTTCTTGGTCTTATGTATTTGGCTTGTTGACCTGGTTGTCTCCCATCCCTTCTATGGGAGACTGTATTTCAGTGTTTATTGCAGCCATTGCTGATCGTGCGGTGTCGTTGTTGGGATCGTTGTGATTGATGTCAATTATGTGTAACCCGATTGACTTGTACCCCCAGTGATCACCCGTGTAGCAACCCTTTAGTGTCAAATTTAATTTGGTTATCGGTTCATCTTGAGGCTGGCTGTGTCCTTTATGCTAGGCCTGATAATTGGCAAAACACCCTCAAAGTAGCACTCCTGAAATAGTCTGTCCTGTAACACTCCCGCCTCAAAATAGGACTGCAACCAAAGAGTCCTCCCCAAAATACGTCCCCCTGAAATAGTCTCCCTGAAACCGTCCCTCCCATAACACTTCCTCAGGAAGAGTCCTCCACAGTACCCCTGAAATAGTTTTCCCCAATAAATAGTCCCCCTGAAACAGTACCTGCCATAACTCTCCTGCCACAAAACACTCTCCCTGGAAAATCTACCTCCACCAGTACTCCCCCCCCCCAAATGTTCTCCCCAGAAACGGTCCTCCCCAAATCCTTTCTCCTGGAATAGTCTCCCCTCAAATGCTCTCCCCTGAAGCACTCCCTCTGAAATAGATCCCTCGAAAGACATCCCCCTGGAAATAATCCCCCTGTAATGCTCTGCTCTTAAAATACTCCCCCGTCAAATAGTCGTCCGTTAAATATCCCTCCTAAATACACCCACCAAAATACTCCCCCAAAGGAGTCTCCAAATAGCCTCCCTGAAATAGACCCTCCGTATCAATTCCCCTGAAACGATACCCCCTGAAATATTTAGGCCCCAAAACAGTCCCACTGAAACTGTCCGCCCCCAAATAGTTTCCACATAATACACTCCCCTTTATTCTAAGGCCTACTTTCCCGGGGCCTCCCACCCATTTTGGTCCTTCCACACCGTTTGGCCTCCATGTTTTCCTGCCCTCAACTTCCCCTAAGCCTCCCTCCCCCTTGCAGCCACCACTTTTTTTGGTCTCTACACAACCCCCCGACCCCCCCCCCCCCCCCCCCGGGCAGCCTCCCACCATGTTTCAGCCTCCCACATTTTTTTGGCCTTTATCTCCCCCTGGCCACCCACCCCATTTCAGCCTCCCACCTTTTGTCGGCATCCAATTTTTTCTGGCCTCTACAGCCCTCCAGCCTCAGACCCCATTTGGGATACAACATTTTTCTGGTCTGTATCTCCCTTCCAGCCTCTCTTTTAGGTGTCTTGCAGCTTTTCTGCACTGCCTGCGTTCCTGCCTAGATGTGCTCTTTGAAGAATTGAATCGATGGAAGAATTTGAATCTACTGATTGCTTCATCTCTTTCTCTTCTTCTCTCTTCTGTCTTTTGTCGTTCTCCACCCGTCTGTCTTTCTCTCTGTTGCTCTTGTTGGTTCTAGGCCAGCATCCCACCCCCCCGTCTCTATTTCTTCCGCAGTCGTCTCCTGCTCTCTGTCTCCCTGTTGCTCACCTGTCTTCTGGATGCCTCAGTGCTGCCTCCTCTTTTTTCTGATCCATCTGGCCTGCTCCCATCCCTGGCTTGATGCTCTTTCTCCACCTCTCTGCCTCGGACCTGTCCCTCTTCTCATCTCTCAGTTGCTACTGTTTCTTTCTCCATCACTTCCTCACTGCCTCTTCCTTTTCCCCTTTTCCCTTCTTCTCTCGGTCCTCCATCCTCTGCCAAGCGTTTTGCCTGTAGAGATCCATACCCCTCTCGGTGGTGTTCTTTCCTAGTACAAACTCGTGCCCAGCTCCCGTGCCCTTCCCTTCTGCTCCGTGGGCCTTTCCCTTTCAGCTTGTAGCCCGTCCCGATCCCTCTCCCTTTCTCAATCTCTTGCTCTCTCATGCCTTCAATCCCTCTGTCTTCTTGACCGTCCCTTGCTCTCCCTCCTTCCCACCTTCCTTTCCCCCCACAGGTGATTTCTCTCTGTCTTTCTAGTCTCGACCCATCATTACCTCTCTTCCTCTGTCTTGCTCCGTGATCCTGTTTTGCTTCCAACATATGCCTGTAGATCCCCCCCCCCCCCCTCCTTTTCTAAGTGATTTCACCGTCTCTAATTCCACCAGGGCCTCTCATCCCTTTTTGGCTATCCAGCCCTTTTCAAACACTAATGCCCATCAGAGCGTGCACCTCCTTCCGGCATCTCCGCTTTCCTGGCAGAAATTTGCCCTGTGGCGTCTAGGCCTCCACTTTCCTGCAGCCTGCCAGTCATTTTGCTCCTTCCACTCCATGTGCGCCTCCACTTTTTCCCGCCCTTCGCTTACGCCAAGCCTCCCTCCCTCTTGCAGCCTGCCTGCCTGCCTCCCCCCCTCCTGTAGCATCTTGCAGCCTGCCTGACTGCCTCCTACCCTCTTTCAAACTCTTGCAGCCTGTCTGCCTCCCTCCCTTACTCTTGCCTGCTCCCTCCCTCTTGCAGCCTCTTGCCGCTTGCCTGCCTGCCTCCCCCCCTCTTGCAGACTCTTGCACCCTGCCGGCCTGCCTGCTTCCATCCCTCTTGCATCCTCTTGCACAATGCCTGCCTGCGTGCCTCCCTTGATCTTGCAACCTGGCTCCCTGCCTCCCGCCCTCTTGTAGCCTCTTGCAGCCTGCCTGACTGCCTCCTACCCGCTTTCAGCGTCTTGCAGCCTGTCTGCCTCCCTCCCTTACTCTTTCCTTCCTGCCTTCCTCTTGCAGCCTCTTGCAGCTTGCCTGCCTGCCTGCCTGCCTGCCTCCCTCCCTCTTGCATCCTCTTGCACCCTGCCTGCCTGCCTGCCTCCCTCCCTCTTGCATCCTCTTGCACCCTGCCGGCCTGCCTGCCTCCCCCTGACTTGTAGCTTCTTGCAGCCTGCCTGACTGCCTCGTACTCTCTTTCAAACTCTTGCAGCCTGCCTGTCTCCCTCCCTTACTCTTGCCTGCTCCCTCCCTCTTGCAGCCTCTTGCACCCTGCCGGCCTGCCTGCCTCCCCCTGACTTGTAGCCTCTTGCAGCCTGCCTGACTGCCTCGTACTCTCTTTCAAACTCTTGCAGCCTGCCTGTCTCCCTCCCTTACTCTTGCCTGCTCCCTCCCTCTTGCAGCCTCTTGCACCCTGCTGGCCTGCCTGCTCCCTCCCTCTTGCAGCCTCTTGCACCCTGCTGGCCTGCCTGCCTCCGTGCCTCTGGCATCCTCTTGCAGGCTTCCTGGCTGCGTCCTTCCCTCCCTCGTGCAGTCATTTTCAGCGTGCCTGTCTGCCTCCCTCCCTCTTGCATCCTCTTGCACAATGCCTGCCTGCATGCCTCCCTTGATCTTGCAACCTGGCTCCCTGCCTCCCGCCCTCTTGCAGCCTCTTGCAGACTGTCTTCATGCCTCCCTCTTTCAGCCTCTTTAACTTGCATGCCTCCCTCCTTCTTGCAGCCCACCTTTTTTCCCTCCCGCCATATATACCTTCTTTCCTCCGTCTTGCAGCCTCTTTCAGTCTGCCTGCCTGCCTCCCTCTCTCTTGCAGCCTCTTGCACCCTGCCAGCTTGCCTCCCTCCCTCCCTCCCTACATCTCACAGACTGCTTCCCTCCCTCCCTCCCTCCCTCCCTCCCTCCCTCCCTCCCTCCCTCCCTCCCTCCCTCCCTCCCTCCCTCCCTCCCTCCCTCCCTCCCTCCGTCTTGCAGCCTCTTGTAGACTGCCTGCCTGCCTCCCTCTTCCAGCCTCTTGAGGCCTGCCTCCCTCCCTCTCTCTTGAAGCCTGACTCCCTCCCTATATAACTTCCTCTCTTTATTTTGCAGCCTTTTACAGCCTGCCTTCCTCGTTCCCACCCTGCCTCCCTCCATTCCTCCCTCTTGCCATCTCTGATTTTTCTTGCCTCTACCTGCCCCTGGCTTCACACTCCATTTCAACACCCCACCTTTTATTGGTCTCCAATTTTTTCTACTCTCTACTGCCATGCAGGCTTCCACTCTGTTTCAGTCTCCCACCTTTTTTCTTTTTTTTGTCTCCATTTATTTCCTGGCCTCCGCTGCTCTCCAGCCTCCCACTTTATCACGGACTACAATTTTTTCTGGCCTCTACTGCCCTCCAGCCTCCCACCCCATTTCAGCCTCCCACCTCTTTTTGGCCTCCATTATTTCCTGGCCTCTACTGCCCTCCAGCCTCCCACCCCGTTTCAGCCTCCCACCCATTTTCGGCCTCCATTTTTTTCTGGCCTCTACCGCCCTCCAGCCTCCCACCCTTTTTCAGCCTCCCACCTATTTTCGGCCTCCATTTTTTTCTGGCCTCTACCGCCCTCCAACCTCCCACCCGGTTTCAGCCTCCCACCTATTTTTGGCCTCCATTTTTTTCTGGCCTCTACTGCCTTCCAGCCTCCCACCCTGTTTCAGCCTCCCACCTCTTTTCGGCCTCCATTTTTTCCTGGCCTCTACTGCCCTCCAGCCTCCCACCCTTTTTCAGCCTCCCACCTATTTTCGGCCTCCATTTTTTTCTGGCCTCTACCGCCCTCCAGCCTCCCACCCGGTTTGAGCCTCCCACCTATTTTTGGCCTCCATTTTTTTCTGGCCTCCACTGCCTTCCAGCCTCCCACCCTGTTTCAGCCTCCCACCTCTTTTCGGCCTCCATTTTTTCCTGGCCTCTACTGCCCTCCAGCCTCCCACCCTTTTTCAGCCTCCCACCTATTTTCGGCCTCCATTTTTTTTGTGGCCTCTACCGCCCTCCAGCATCCCACCCGGTTTCAGCCTCCCACCTATTTTTGGCCTCCATTTTTTTCTGGCCTCTACTGCCTTCCAGCCTCCCACCCTGTTTCAGCCTCCCACCTCTTTTCGGCCTCCATTTTTTCCTGGCCTCTACTGCCCTCCAGCCTCCCACCCCGTTTCAGCCTCCCACCTATTTTCAGCCTCCATTTCTTCCTGGCCTCTACTGCCCTCCAGCCTCCCACCCCGTTTCAGCCTCCCACCCCGTTTTGGATACCACATTTTTCTGGTCTTTATTTCTCTTCCAGCCTCTCTTTTAGGTCTCTTGCAGCTTTTCTGCACTGCCTGCGTTCCTGCCTTGACGTGCTCTTTGAAGACTTGAATCGATGGAAGACTTTGAATCTGTTGGTTGCTTCATCTCTCTCTCTTGTTCTCTCTTCTGTCTTTTGTCGTTCTCCACCCGTCTGTCTTTCTCTCTGTTGCTCTTGTTGGTTCTAGGCCAGCATCCCACCCCCCCGTCTCTATTTCTTCCGCAGTCGTCTCCTGCTCTCTGTCTCCCTGTTGCTCACCTGTCTTCTGGATGCCTCAGTGCTGCCTCCTCTCTCCTGATCCGTCTGGCCTGTTCCCATCCCTGGCTTGATGCTCTTTCTCCACCTCTCTGCCTCGGACCTGTCCCTCTTCTCATCTCTCAGTTGCTACTGTTTCTTTCTCCATCACTTCCTCACTGCCTCTTCCTTTTCCCCTTTTCCCTTCTCCTCTCGGTCCTCCATCCTCTGCCAAGCATTTTGCCTGTAGAGATCCATACCCGTCTCGGTGGTGCTCTTTCCTGCTATAACCCTGTGCCCAGATCCCTGTTCCATTCTCTTCTGCTCCGTGGCCTTTTCCCTTTCAATTTGTAGCCCGTCCCGCTCCCTCTCCCTTTCTCTCTCTCTTGCTCTCTCTTCCCCTTATGCTCTCTGCCTTTTTAACCTTCTCTTGCTCTCCCTCCTTTCCACCTTCCTTTCTCCCCACATTTGATTTCTCTCTCTCTCTCTCTGCCTTTCTAGTCTCGGCCCATCATTATCTCTCTTCCTCTGTCTTGCTCCCTCAACCTGTTTTTCCTCCAACATGTGCCCGCTGGACTTCTCCTCTTTTTTTTTTTTTTTTTTTTTCCCTCGTGATTTCTCCATTTGTAATTCCCACATGGCCTCCCACTCTTTTTTTGTCTTCCCAGCCCTTTTCAGACTCTAATGCCCATCAGAACGTGCACCCCCTACCGGCACCTACTTGTTTCTGGCCTATGTTTGTCCTGTGGACTCTTCTTTCCTGTGGCCTCCCATCACATTTTGGGACCCCTGAAAATACTGCCCCTGAAGAGTCTTCCGAAATAGTCTGTCCAGTAACACTCCCCTGCCTTGAAATAGCCCCGCCTGAAACAGTTCCTCCCCAAATAGTCCCCCCTGCCATATTCCCCCCTGCAATAGTGCCTTCAAAAGAGTCTCCCTGAAGTAGTCCCTCCCGCAATAACTCACTCTCTGAAATAATCCCCCCAAAATATTCCCCCTTAAACTCGTGCCCCTCTGAAATGCTGGGGTTTCAACCCCAAGCCCCAAATTAAGGTTGACATAGGGGCGATTTCCACAGTCCTTCACAAAGTGGTGGTGAGTTTCCCTTTAAACTTCCCTCTGGCTTTGCAGGGAGAGCCATTAGGTAAATGTGCCCCAGGTGTTCTGCATTAAGTAAAGACAGGTCAGGTGTCCCATGGAGAGGATAAAAGCTGGGACCGCTTGCAGGAAGTGTGGACTGGCTGTCTGTGTGGTGGATGCATTCTGAAGAATTTTCTGTTGGGGAAGGATCTCCCGACTCCCTGGAACTGGGCTCTTCAGGTCTGGCTTTTGTCAATGTGGGCTTTGTAGAGATTCAGTAGCTGGCTTTCTTGGTCTTATGTATTTGGCTTGTTGACCTGGTTGTCTCCCATCCCTTCTATGGGAGACTGTATTTCAGTGTTTATTGCAGCCATTGCTGGTCGTGCGGTGTCGTTGTTGGGATCGTTGTGATTGATGTCAATTATGTGTAACCCGATTGACTTGTACCCCCAGTGATCACCCGTGTAGCAACCCTTTAGTGTCAAATTTAATTTGGTTATCGGTTCATCTTGAGGCTGGCTGTGTCCTTTATGCTAGGCCTGATAATTGGCAAAACACCCTCAAAGTAGCACTCCTGAAATAGTCTGTCCTGTAACACTCCCGCCTCAAAATAGGACTGCAACCAAAGAGTCCTCCCCAAAATACGTCCCCCTGAAATAGTCTCCCTGAAACCGTCCCTCCCATAACACTTCCTCAGGAAGAGTCCTCCACAGTACCCCTGAAATAGTTTTCCCCAATAAATAGTCCCCCTGAAACAGTACCTGCCATAACTCTCCTGCCACAAAACACTCTCCCTGGAAAATCTACCTCCACCAGTACTCCCCCCCCCCAAATGTTCTCCCCAGAAACGGTCCTCCCCAAATCCTTTCTCCTGGAATAGTCTCCCCTCAAATGCTCTCCCCTGAAGCACTCCCTCTGAAATAGATCCCTCGAAAGACATCCCCCTGGAAATAATCCCCCTGTAATGCTCTGCTCTTAAAATACTCCCCCGTCAAATAGTCGTCCGTTAAATATCCCTCCTAAATACACCCACCAAAATACTCCCCCAAAGGAGTCTCCAAATAGCCTCCCTGAAATAGACCCTCCGTATCAATTCCCCTGAAACGATACCCCCTGAAATATTTAGGCCCCAAAACAGTCCCACTGAAACTGTCCGCCCCCAAATAGTTTCCACATAATACACTCCCCTTTATTCTAAGGCCTACTTTCCCGGGGCCTCCCACCCATTTTGGTCCTTCCACACCGTTTGGCCTCCATGTTTTCCTGCCCTCAACTTCCCCTAAGCCTCCCTCCCCCTTGCAGCCACCACTTTTTTTGGTCTCTACACCCCCCCCCCCCCCCCCCCCCCGGGCAGCCTCCCACCATGTTTCAGCCTCCCACATTTTTTTGGCCTTTATCTCCCCCTGGCCACCCACCCCATTTCAGCCTCCCACCTTTTGTCGGCATCCAATTTTTTCTGGCCTCTACAGCCCTCCAGCCTCAGACCCCATTTGGGATACAACATTTTTCTGGCCTGTATTTCCCTTCCAGCCTCTCTTTTAGGTCTCTTGCAGCTTTTCTGCACTGCCTGCGTTCCTGCCTAGATGTGCTCTTTGAAGAATTGAATCGATGGAAGAATTTGAATCTACTGATTGCTTCATCTCTTTCTCTTCTTCTCTCTTCTGTCTTTTGTCGTTCTCCACCCGTCTGTCTTTCTCTCTGTTGCTCTTGTTGGTTCTAGGCCAGCATCCCACCCCCCCGTCTCTATTTCTTCCGCAGTCGTCTCCTGCTCTCTGTCTCCCTGTTGCTCACCTGTCTTCTGGATGCCTCAGTGCTGCCTCCTCTTTTTCCTGATCCATCTGGCCTGCTCCCATCCCTGGCTTGATGCTCTTTCTCCACCTCTCTGCCTCGGACCTGTCCCTCTTCTCATCTCTCAGTTGCTACTGTTTCTTTCTCCATCACTTCCTCACTGCCTCTTCCTTTTCCCCTTTTCCCTTCTTCTCTCGGTCCTCCATCCTCTGCCAAGCGTTTTGCCTGTAGAGATCCATACCCCTCTCGGTGGTGTTCTTTCCTAGTACAAACTCGTGCCCAGCTCCCGTGCCCTTCCCTTCTGCTCCGTGGGCCTTTCCCTTTCAGCTTGTAGCCCGTCCCGATCCCTCTCCCTTTCTCAATCTCTTGCTCTCTCGTGCCTTCAATCCCTCTGTCTTCTTGACCGTCCCTTGCTCTCCCTCCTTCCCACCTTCCTTTCCCCCCACAGGTGATTTCTCTCTGTCTTTCTAGTCTCGACCCATCATTACCTCTCTTCCTCTGTCTTGCTCCGTGATCCTGTTTTGCTTCCAACATATGCCTGTAGATCCCCCCCCCCCCCCCCCCTTTTCTAAGTGATTTCACCGTCTCTAATTCCACCAGGGCCTCTCATCCCTTTTTGGCTATCCAGCCCTTTTCAAACACTAATGCCCATCAGAGCGTGCACCTCCTTCCGGCATCTCCGCTTTCCTGGCAGAAGTTTGCCCTGTGGCGTCTAGGCCTCCACTTTCCTGCAGCCTGCCAGTCATTTTGCTCCTTCCACTCCATGTGCGCCTCCACTTTTTCCCGCCCTTCGCTTACGCCAAGCCTCCCTCCCTCTTGCAGCCTGCCTGCCTGCCTCCCCCCCTCCTGTAGCATCTTGCAGCCTGCCTGACTGCCTCCTACCCTCTTTCAAACTCTTGCAGCCTGTCTGCCTCCCTCCCTTACTCTTGCCTGCTCCCTCCCTCTTGCAGATTCTTGCCGCTTGCCTGCCTGCCTCCCCCCCTCTTGCAGACTCTTGCACCCTGCCGGCCTGCCTGCTTCCATCCCTCTTGCATCCTCTTGCACAATGCCTGCCTGCGTGCCTCCCTTGATCTTGCAACCTGGCTCCCTGCCTCCCGCCCCCTTGTAGCCTCTTGCAGCCTGCCTGACTGCCTCCTACCCGCTTTCAGCGTCTTGCAGCCTGTCTGCCTCCCTCCCTTACTCTTTCCTTCCTGCCTTCCTCTTGCAGCCTCTTGCAGCTTGCCTGCCTGCCTGCCTGCCTCCCTCCCTCTTGCAGCCTCTTGCACCCTGCCTGCCTGCCTGCATCCCTCCCTCTTGCAGCCTCTTGCACCCTGCCGGCCTGCCTGCCTCCCCCTGACTTGTAGCCTCTTGCAGCCTGCCTGACTGCCTCGTACTCTCTTTCAAACTCTTGCAGCCTGCCCGTCTCCCTCCCTTACTCTTGCCTGCTCCCTCCCTCTTGCAGCCTCTTGCACCCTGCTGGCCTGCCTGCTCCCTCCCTCTTGCAGCCTCTTGCACCCTGCCGGCCTGCCTGCCTCCCCCTGACTTGTAGCCTCTTGCAGCCTGCCTGACTGCCTCGTACTCTCTTTCAAACTCTTGCAGCCTGCCCGTCTCCCTCCCTTACTCTTGCCTGCTCCCTCCCTCTTGCAGCCTCTTGCACCCTGCTGGCCTGCCTGCTCCCTCCCTCTTGCAGCCTCTTGCACCCTGCTGGCCTGCCTGCCTCCGTGCCTCTGGCATCCTCTTGCAGGCTTCCTGGCTGCGTCCTTCCCTCCCTCGTGCAGTCATTTTCAGCGTGCCTGTCTGCCTCCCTCCCTCTTGCATCCTCTTGCACAATGCCTGCCTGCATGCCTCCCTTGATCTTGCAACCTGGCTCCCTGCCTCCCGCCCTCTTGCAGCCTCTTGCAGACTGTCTTCATGCCTCCCTCTTTCAGCCTCTTTAACTTGCATGCCTCCCTCCTTCTTGCAGCCCACCTTTTTTCCCTCCCTCCATATATACCTTCTTTCCTCCGTCTTGCAGCCTCTTTCAGTCTGCCTGCCTGCCTCCCTCTCTCTTGCAGCCTCTTGCACCCTGCCAGCTTGCCTCCCTCCTTCCCTCCCTACATCTCACAGACTGCTTCCCTCCCTCCCTCCCTCCCTCCGTCTTGCAGCCTCTTGTAGACTGCCTGCCTGCCTCCCTCTTCCAGCCTCTTGAGGCCTGCCTCCCTCCCTCTCTCTTGAAGCCTGACTCCCTCCCTATATAACTTCCTCTCTTTATTTTGCAGCCTTTTGCAGCCTGCTTTCCTCGTTCCCACCCTGCCTCCCTCCATTCCTCCCTCTTGCCATCTCTGATTTTTCTTGCCTCTACCTGCCCCTGGCTTCACACTCCATTTCAACACCCCACCTTTTATTGGTCTCCAATTTTTTCTACTCTCTACTGCCATGCAGGCTTCCACTCTGTTTCAGTCTCCCACCTTTTTTCTTTTTTTTGTCTCCATTTATTTCCTGGCCTCCGCTGCTCTCCAGCCTCCCACTTTATCACGGACTACAATTTTTTCTGGCCTCTACTGCCCTCCAGCCTCCCACCCCGTTTCAGCCTCCCACCCCGTTTCAGCCTCCCACCCATTTTCGGCCTCCATTTTTTTCTGGCCTCTACCGCCCTCCAGCCTCCCACCCTTTTTCAGCCTCCCACCTATTTTCGGCCTCCATTTTTTTCTGGCCTCTACCGCCCTCCAACCTCCCACCCGGTTTCAGCCTCCCACCTATTTTTGGCCTCCATTTTTTTCTGGCCTCTACTGCCTTCCAGCCTCCCACCCTGTTTCAGCCTCCCACCTCTTTTCGGCCTCCATTTTTTCCTGGCCTCTACTGCCCTCCAGCCTCCCACCCTTTTTCAGCCTCCCACCTATTTTCGGCCTCCATTTTTTTCTGGCCTCTACCGCCCTCCAGCCTCCCACCCGGTTTGAGCCTCCCACCTATTTTTGGCCTCCATTTTTTTCTGGCCTCTACTGCCTTCCAGCCTCCCACCCTGTTTCAGCCTCCCACCTCTTTTCGGCCTCCATTTCTTCCTGGCCTCTACTGCCCTCCAGCCTCCCACCCCGTTTCAGCCTCCCACCTATTTTCAGCCTCCATTTCTTCCTGGCCTCTACTGCCCTCCAGCCTCCCACCCCGTTTCAGCCTCCCACCCCGTTTTGGATACCACATTTTTCTGGTCTTTATTTCTCTTCCAGCCTCTCTTTTAGGTCTCTTGCAGCTTTTCTGCACTGCCTGCGTTCCTGCCTTGACGTGCTCTTTGAAGACTTGAATCGATGGAAGACTTTGAATCTGTTGGTTGCTTCATCTCTCTCTCTTGTTCTCTCTTCTGTCTTTTGTCGTTCTCCACCCGTCTGTCTTTCTCTCTGTTGCTCTTGTTGGTTCTAGGCCAGCATCCCACCCCCCCGTCTCTATTTCTTCCGCAGTCGTCTCCTGCTCTCTGTCTCCCTGTTGCTCACCTGTCTTCTGGATGCCTCAGTGCTGCCTCCTCTCTCCTGATCCGTCTGGCCTGTTCCCATCCCTGGCTTGATGCTCTTTCTCCACCTCTCTGCCTCGGACCTGTCCCTCTTCTCATCTCTCAGTTGCTACTGTTTCTTTCTCCATCACTTCCTCACTGCCTCTTCCTTTTCCCCTTTTCCCTTCTCCTCTCGGTCCTCCATCCTCTGCCAAGCATTTTGCCTGTAGAGATCCATACCCGTCTCGGTGGTGCTCTTTCCTGCTATAACCCTGTGCCCAGATCCCTGTTCCATTCTCTTCTGCTCTGTGGCCTTTTCCCTTTCAATTTGTAGCCCGTCCCGCTCCCTCTCCCTTTGTCTCTCTCTTGCTCTCTCTTCCCCTTATGCTCTCTGCCTTTTTAACCTTCTCTTGCTCTCCCTCCTTTCCACCTTCCTTTCTCCCCACATTTGATTTCTCTCTCTCTCTCTCTGCCTTTCTAGTCTCGGCCCATCATTATCTCTCTTCCTCTGTCTTGCTCCCTCAACCTGTTTTTCCTCCAACATGTGCCCGCTGGACTTCTCCTCTTTTTTTTTTTTTTTTTTTTCCCTCGTGATTTCTCCATTTGTAATTCCCACATGGCATCCCACTCTTTTTTTGTCTTCCCAGCCCTTTTCAGACTCTAATGCCCATCAGAACGTGCACCCCCTACCGGCACCTACTTGTTTCTGGCCTATGTTTGTCCTGTGGACTCTTCTTTCCTGTGGCCTCCCATCACATTTTGGGACCCCTGAAAATACTGCCCCTGAAGAGTCTTCCGAAATAGTCTGTCCAGTAACACTCCCCTGCCTTGAAATAGCCCCGCCTGAAACAGTTCCTCCCCAAATAGTCCCCCCTGCCATATTCCCCCCTGCAATAGTGCCTTCAAAAGAGTCTCCCTGAAGTAGTCCCTCCCGCAATAACTCACTCTCTGAAATAATCCCCCCAAAATATTCCCCCTTAAACTCGTGCCCCTCTGAAATGCTGGGGTTTCAACCCCAAGCCCCAAATTAAGGTTGACATAGGGGCGATTTCCACAGTCCTTCACAAAGTGGTGGTGAGTTTCCCTTTAAACTTCCCTCTGGCTTTGCAGGGAGAGCCATTAGGTAAATGTGCCCCAGGTGTTCTGCATTAAGTAAAGACAGGTCAGGTGTCCCATGGAGAGGATAAAAGCTGGGACCGCTTGCAGGAAGTGTGGACTGGCTGTCTGTGTGGTGGATGCATTCTGAAGAATTTTCTGTTGGGGAAGGATCTCCCGACTCCCTGGAACTGGGCTCTTCAGGTCTGGCTTTTGTCAATGTGGGCTTTGTAGAGATTCAGTAGCTGGCTTTCTTGGTCTTATGTATTTGGCTTGTTGACCTGGTTGTCTCCCATCCCTTCTATGGGAGACTGTATTTCAGTGTTTATTGCAGCCATTGCTGGTCGTGCGGTGTCGTTGTTGGGATCGTTGTGATTGATGTCAATTATGTGTAACCCGATTGACTTGTACCCCCAGTGATCACCCGTGTAGCAACCCTTTAGTGTCAAATTTAATTTGGTTATCGGTTCATCTTGAGGCTGGCTGTGTCCTTTATGCTAGGCCTGATAATTGGCAAAACACCCTCAAAGTAGCACTCCTGAAATAGTCTGTCCTGTAACACTCCCGCCTCAAAATAGGACTGCAACCAAAGAGTCCTCCCCAAAATACGTCCCCCTGAAATAGTCTCCCTGAAACCGTCCCTCCCATAACACTTCCTCAGGAAGAGTCCTCCACAGTACCCCTGAAATAGTTTTCCCCAATAAATAGTCCCCCTGAAACAGTACCTGCCATAACTCTCCTGCCACAAAACACTCTCCCTGGAAAATCTACCTCCACCAGTACTCCCCCCCCCCAAATGTTCTCCCCAGAAACGGTCCTCCCCAAATCCTTTCTCCTGGAATAGTCTCCCCTCAAATGCTCTCCCCTGAAGCACTCCCTCTGAAATAGATCCCTCGAAAGACATCCCCCTGGAAATAATCCCCCTGTAATGCTCTGCTCTTAAAATACTCCCCCGTCAAATAGTCGTCCGTTAAATATCCCTCCTAAATACACCCACCAAAATACTCCCCCAAAGGAGTCTCCAAATAGCCTCCCTGAAATAGACCCTCCGTATCAATTCCCCTGAAACGATACCCCCTGAAATATTTAGGCCCCAAAACAGTCCCACTGAAACTGTCCGCCCCCAAATAGTTTCCACATAATACACTCCCCTTTATTCTAAGGCCTACTTTCCCGGGGCCTCCCACCCATTTTGGTCCTTCCACACCGTTTGGCCTCCATGTTTTCCTGCCCTCAACTTCCCCTAAGCCTCCCTCCCCCTTGCAGCCACCACTTTTTTTGGTCTCTACACCCCCCCCCCCCCCCCCCCCCGGGCAGCCTCCCACCATGTTTCAGCCTCCCACATTTTTTTGGCCTTTATCTCCCCCTGGCCACCCACCCCATTTCAGCCTCCCACCTTTTGTCGGCATCCAATTTTTTCTGGCCTCTACAGCCCTCCAGCCTCAGACCCCATTTGGGATACAACATTTTTCTGGCCTGTATTTCCCTTCCAGCCTCTCTTTTAGGTCTCTTGCAGCTTTTCTGCACTGCCTGCGTTCCTGCCTAGATGTGCTCTTTGAAGAATTGAATCGATGGAAGAATTTGAATCTACTGATTGCTTCATCTCTTTCTCTTCTTCTCTCTTCTGTCTTTTGTCGTTCTCCACCCGTCTGTCTTTCTCTCTGTTGCTCTTGTTGGTTCTAGGCCAGCATCCCACCCCCCCGTCTCTATTTCTTCCGCAGTCGTCTCCTGCTCTCTGTCTCCCTGTTGCTCACCTGTCTTCTGGATGCCTCAGTGCTGCCTCCTCTTTTTCCTGATCCATCTGGCCTGCTCCCATCCCTGGCTTGATGCTCTTTCTCCACCTCTCTGCCTCGGACCTGTCCCTCTTCTCATCTCTCAGTTGCTACTGTTTCTTTCTCCATCACTTCCTCACTGCCTCTTCCTTTTCCCCTTTTCCCTTCTTCTCTCGGTCCTCCATCCTCTGCCAAGCGTTTTGCCTGTAGAGATCCATACCCCTCTCGGTGGTGTTCTTTCCTAGTACAAACTCGTGCCCAGCTCCCGTGCCCTTCCCTTCTGCTCCGTGGGCCTTTCCCTTTCAGCTTGTAGCCCGTCCCGATCCCTCTCCCTTTCTCAATCTCTTGCTCTCTCGTGCCTTCAATCCCTCTGTCTTCTTGACCGTCCCTTGCTCTCCCTCCTTCCCACCTTCCTTTCCCCCCACAGGTGATTTCTCTCTGTCTTTCTAGTCTCGACCCATCATTACCTCTCTTCCTCTGTCTTGCTCCGTGATCCTGTTTTGCTTCCAACATATGCCTGTAGATCCCCCCCCCCCCCCCCCCCCCTTTTCTAAGTGATTTCACCGTCTCTAATTCCACCAGGGCCTCTCATCCCTTTTTGGCTATCCAGCCCTTTTCAAACACTAATGCCCATCAGAGCGTGCACCTCCTTCCGGCATCTCCGCTTTCCTGGCAGAAGTTTGCCCTGTGGCGTCTAGGCCTCCACTTTCCTGCAGCCTGCCAGTCATTTTGCTCCTTCCACTCCATGTGCGCCTCCACTTTTTCCCGCCCTTCGCTTACGCCAAGCCTCCCTCCCTCTTGCAGCCTGCCTGCCTGCCTCCCCCCCTCCTGTAGCATCTTGCAGCCTGCCTGACTGCCTCCTACCCTCTTTCAAACTCTTGCAGCCTGTCTGCCTCCCTCCCTTACTCTTGCCTGCTCCCTCCCTCTTGCAGATTCTTGCCGCTTGCCTGCCTGCCTCCCCCCCTCTTGCAGACTCTTGCACCCTGCCGGCCTGCCTGCTTCCATCCCTCTTGCATCCTCTTGCACAATGCCTGCCTGCGTGCCTCCCTTGATCTTGCAACCTGGCTCCCTGCCTCCCGCCCCCTTGTAGCCTCTTGCAGCCTGCCTGACTGCCTCCTACCCGCTTTCAGCGTCTTGCAGCCTGTCTGCCTCCCTCCCTTACTCTTTCCTTCCTGCCTTCCTCTTGCAGCCTCTTGCAGCTTGCCTGCCTGCCTGCCTGCCTCCCTCCCTCTTGCAGCCTCTTGCACCCTGCCTGCCTGCCTGCATCCCTCCCTCTTGCAGCCTCTTGCACCCTGCCGGCCTGCCTGCCTCCCCCTGACTTGTAGCCTCTTGCAGCCTGCCTGACTGCCTCGTACTCTCTTTCAAACTCTTGCAGCCTGCCCGTCTCCCTCCCTTACTCTTGCCTGCTCCCTCCCTCTTGCAGCCTCTTGCACCCTGCTGGCCTGCCTGCTCCCTCCCTCTTGCAGCCTCTTGCACCCTGCCGGCCTGCCTGCCTCCCCCTGACTTGTAGCCTCTTGCAGCCTGCCTGACTGCCTCGTACTCTCTTTCAAACTCTTGCAGCCTGCCCGTCTCCCTCCCTTACTCTTGCCTGCTCCCTCCCTCTTGCAGCCTCTTGCACCCTGCTGGCCTGCCTGCTCCCTCCCTCTTGCAGCCTCTTGCACCCTGCTGGCCTGCCTGCCTCCGTGCCTCTGGCATCCTCTTGCAGGCTTCCTGGCTGCGTCCTTCCCTCCCTCGTGCAGTCATTTTCAGCGTGCCTGTCTGCCTCCCTCCCTCTTGCATCCTCTTGCACAATGCCTGCCTGCATGCCTCCCTTGATCTTGCAACCTGGCTCCCTGCCTCCCGCCCTCTTGCAGCCTCTTGCAGACTGTCTTCATGCCTCCCTCTTTCAGCCTCTTTAACTTGCATGCCTCCCTCCTTCTTGCAGCCCACCTTTTTTCCCTCCCTCCATATATACCTTCTTTCCTCCGTCTTGCAGCCTCTTTCAGTCTGCCTGCCTGCCTCCCTCTCTCTTGCAGCCTCTTGCACCCTGCCAGCTTGCCTCCCTCCTTCCCTCCCTACATCTCACAGACTGCTTCCCTCCCTCCCTCCCTCCCTCCGTCTTGCAGCCTCTTGTAGACTGCCTGCCTGCCTCCCTCTTCCAGCCTCTTGAGGCCTGCCTCCCTCCCTCTCTCTTGAAGCCTGACTCCCTCCCTATATAACTTCCTCTCTTTATTTTGCAGCCTTTTGCAGCCTGCTTTCCTCGTTCCCACCCTGCCTCCCTCCATTCCTCCCTCTTGCCATCTCTGATTTTTCTTGCCTCTACCTGCCCCTGGCTTCACACTCCATTTCAACACCCCACCTTTTATTGGTCTCCAATTTTTTCTACTCTCTACTGCCATGCAGGCTTCCACTCTGTTTCAGTCTCCCACCTTTTTTCTTTTTTTTGTCTCCATTTATTTCCTGGCCTCCGCTGCTCTCCAGCCTCCCACTTTATCACGGACTACAATTTTTTCTGGCCTCTACTGCCCTCCAGCCTCCCACCCCGTTTCAGCCTCCCACCCCGTTTCAGCCTCCCACCCATTTTCGGCCTCCATTTTTTTCTGGCCTCTACCGCCCTCCAGCCTCCCACCCTTTTTCAGCCTCCCACCTATTTTCGGCCTCCATTTTTTTCTGGCCTCTACCGCCCTCCAACCTCCCACCCGGTTTCAGCCTCCCACCTATTTTTGGCCTCCATTTTTTTCTGGCCTCTACTGCCTTCCAGCCTCCCACCCTGTTTCAGCCTCCCACCTCTTTTCGGCCTCCATTTTTTCCTGGCCTCTACTGCCCTCCAGCCTCCCACCCTTTTTCAGCCTCCCACCTATTTTCGGCCTCCATTTTTTTCTGGCCTCTACCGCCCTCCAGCCTCCCACCCGGTTTGAGCCTCCCACCTATTTTTGGCCTCCATTTTTTTCTGGCCTCTACTGCCTTCCAGCCTCCCACCCTGTTTCAGCCTCCCACCTCTTTTCGGCCTCCATTTCTTCCTGGCCTCTACTGCCCTCCAGCCTCCCACCCCGTTTCAGCCTCCCACCTATTTTCAGCCTCCATTTCTTCCTGGCCTCTACTGCCCTCCAGCCTCCCACCCCGTTTCAGCCTCCCACCCCGTTTTGGATACCACATTTTTCTGGTCTTTATTTCTCTTCCAGCCTCTCTTTTAGGTCTCTTGCAGCTTTTCTGCACTGCCTGCGTTCCTGCCTTGACGTGCTCTTTGAAGACTTGAATCGATGGAAGACTTTGAATCTGTTGGTTGCTTCATCTCTCTCTCTTGTTCTCTCTTCTGTCTTTTGTCGTTCTCCACCCGTCTGTCTTTCTCTCTGTTGCTCTTGTTGGTTCTAGGCCAGCATCCCACCCCCCCGTCTCTATTTCTTCCGCAGTCGTCTCCTGCTCTCTGTCTCCCTGTTGCTCACCTGTCTTCTGGATGCCTCAGTGCTGCCTCCTCTCTCCTGATCCGTCTGGCCTGTTCCCATCCCTGGCTTGATGCTCTTTCTCCACCTCTCTGCCTCGGACCTGTCCCTCTTCTCATCTCTCAGTTGCTACTGTTTCTTTCTCCATCACTTCCTCACTGCCTCTTCCTTTTCCCCTTTTCCCTTCTCCTCTCGGTCCTCCATCCTCTGCCAAGCATTTTGCCTGTAGAGATCCATACCCGTCTCGGTGGTGCTCTTTCCTGCTATAACCCTGTGCCCAGATCCCTGTTCCATTCTCTTCTGCTCTGTGGCCTTTTCCCTTTCAATTTGTAGCCCGTCCCGCTCCCTCTCCCTTTGTCTCTCTCTTGCTCTCTCTTCCCCTTATGCTCTCTGCCTTTTTAACCTTCTCTTGCTCTCCCTCCTTTCCACCTTCCTTTCTCCCCACATTTGATTTCTCTCTCTGCCTTTCTAGTCTCGGCCCATCATTATCTCTCTTCCTCTGTCTTGCTCCCTCAACCTGTTTTTCCTCCAACATGTGCCCGCTGGACTTCTCCTCTTTTTTTTTTTTTTTTTTTTCCCTCGTGATTTCTCCATTTGTAATTCCCACATGGCATCCCACTCTTTTTTTGTCTTCCCAGCCCTTTTCAGACTCTAATGCCCATCAGAACGTGCACCCCCTACCGGCACCTACTTGTTTCTGGCCTATGTTTGTCCTGTGGACTCTTCTTTCCTGTGGCCTCCCATCACATTTTGGGACCCCTGAAAATACTGCCCCTGAAGAGTCTTCCGAAATAGTCTGTCCAGTAACACTCCCCTGCCTTGAAATAGCCCCGCCTGAAACAGTTCCTCCCCAAATAGTCCCCCCTGCCATATTCCCCCCTGCAATAGTGCCTTCAAAAGAGTCTCCCTGAAGTAGTCCCTCCCGCAATAACTCACTCTCTGAAATAATCCCCCCAAAATATTCCCCCTTAAACTCGTGCCCCTCTGAAATGCTGGGGTTTCAACCCCAAGCCCCAAATTAAGGTTGACATAGGGGCGATTTCCACAGTCCTTCACAAAGTGGTGGTGAGTTTCCCTTTAAACTTCCCTCTGGCTTTGCAGGGAGAGCCATTAGGTAAATGTGCCCCAGGTGTTCTGCATTAAGTAAAGACAGGTCAGGTGTCCCATGGAGAGGATAAAAGCTGGGACCGCTTGCAGGAAGTGTGGACTGGCTGTCTGTGTGGTGGATGCATTCTGAAGAATTTTCTGTTGGGGAAGGATCTCCCGACTCCCTGGAACTGGGCTCTTCAGGTCTGGCTTTTGTCAATGTGGGCTTTGTAGAGATTCAGTAGCTGGCTTTCTTGGTCTTATGTATTTGGCTTGTTGACCTGGTTGTCTCCCATCCCTTCTATGGGAGACTGTATTTCAGTGTTTATTGCAGCCATTGCTGGTCGTGCGGTGTCGTTGTTGGGATCGTTGTGATTGATGTCAATTATGTGTAACCCGATTGACTTGTACCCCCAGTGATCACCCGTGTAGCAACCCTTTAGTGTCAAATTTAATTTGGTTATCGGTTCATCTTGAGGCTGGCTGTGTCCTTTATGCTAGGCCTGATAATTGGCAAAACACCCTCAAAGTAGCACTCCTGAAATAGTCTGTCCTGTAACACTCCCGCCTCAAAATAGGACTGCAACCAAAGAGTCCTCCCCAAAATACGTCCCCCTGAAATAGTCTCCCTGAAACCGTCCCTCCCATAACACTTCCTCAGGAAGAGTCCTCCACAGTACCCCTGAAATAGTTTTCCCCAATAAATAGTCCCCCTGAAACAGTACCTGCCATAACTCTCCTGCCACAAAACACTCTCCCTGGAAAATCTACCTCCACCAGTACTCCCCCCCCCCAAATGTTCTCCCCAGAAACGGTCCTCCCCAAATCCTTTCTCCTGGAATAGTCTCCCCTCAAATGCTCTCCCCTGAAGCACTCCCTCTGAAATAGATCCCTCGAAAGACATCCCCCTGGAAATAATCCCCCTGTAATGCTCTGCTCTTAAAATACTCCCCCGTCAAATAGTCGTCCGTTAAATATCCCTCCTAAATACACCCACCAAAATACTCCCCCAAAGGAGTCTCCAAATAGCCTCCCTGAAATAGACCCTCCGTATCAATTCCCCTGAAACGATACCCCCTGAAATATTTAGGCCCCAAAACAGTCCCACTGAAACTGTCCGCCCCCAAATAGTTTCCACATAATACACTCCCCTTTATTCTAAGGCCTACTTTCCCGGGGCCTCCCACCCATTTTGGTCCTTCCACACCGTTTGGCCTCCATGTTTTCCTGCCCTCAACTTCCCCTAAGCCTCCCTCCCCCTTGCAGCCACCACTTTTTTTGGTCTCTACACAACCCCCCGACCCCCCCCCCCCCCCCCCCCCCGGGCAGCCTCCCACCATGTTTCAGCCTCCCACATTTTTTTGGCCTTTATCTCCCCCTGGCCACCCACCCCATTTCAGCCTCCCACCTTTTGTCGGCATCCAATTTTTTCTGGCCTCTACAGCCCTCCAGCCTCAGACCCCATTTGGGATACAACATTTTTCTGGTCTGTATCTCCCTTCCAGCCTCTCTTTTAGGTGTCTTGCAGCTTTTCTGCACTGCCTGCGTTCCTGCCTAGATGTGCTCTTTGAAGAATTGAATCGATGGAAGAATTTGAATCTACTGATTGCTTCATCTCTTTCTCTTCTTCTCTCTTCTGTCTTTTGTCGTTCTCCACCCGTCTGTCTTTCTCTCTGTTGCTCTTGTTGGTTCTAGGCCAGCATCCCACCCCCCCGTCTCTATTTCTTCCGCAGTCGTCTCCTGCTCTCTGTCTCCCTGTTGCTCACCTGTCTTCTGGATGCCTCAGTGCTGCCTCCTCTTTTTTCTGATCCATCTGGCCTGCTCCCATCCCTGGCTTGATGCTCTTTCTCCACCTCTCTGCCTCGGACCTGTCCCTCTTCTCATCTCTCAGTTGCTACTGTTTCTTTCTCCATCACTTCCTCACTGCCTCTTCCTTTTCCCCTTTTCCCTTCTTCTCTCGGTCCTCCATCCTCTGCCAAGCGTTTTGCCTGTAGAGATCCATACCCCTCTCGGTGGTGTTCTTTCCTAGTACAAACTCGTGCCCAGCTCCCGTGCCCTTCCCTTCTGCTCCGTGGGCCTTTCCCTTTCAGCTTGTAGCCCGTCCCGATCCCTCTCCCTTTCTCAATCTCTTGCTCTCTCATGCCTTCAATCCCTCTGTCTTCTTGACCGTCCCTTGCTCTCCCTCCTTCCCACCTTCCTTTCCCCCCACAGGTGATTTCTCTCTGTCTTTCTAGTCTCGACCCATCATTACCTCTCTTCCTCTGTCTTGCTCCGTGATCCTGTTTTGCTTCCAACATATGCCTGTAGATCCCCCCCCCCCCCTCCTTTTCTAAGTGATTTCACCGTCTCTAATTCCACCAGGGCCTCTCATCCCTTTTTGGCTATCCAGCCCTTTTCAAACACTAATGCCCATCAGAGCGTGCACCTCCTTCCGGCATCTCCGCTTTCCTGGCAGAAATTTGCCCTGTGGCGTCTAGGCCTCCACTTTCCTGCAGCCTGCCAGTCATTTTGCTCCTTCCACTCCATGTGCGCCTCCACTTTTTCCCGCCCTTCGCTTACGCCAAGCCTCCCTCCCTCTTGCAGCCTGCCTGCCTGCCTCCCCCCCTCCTGTAGCATCTTGCAGCCTGCCTGACTGCCTCCTACCCTCTTTCAAACTCTTGCAGCCTGTCTGCCTCCCTCCCTTACTCTTGCCTGCTCCCTCCCTCTTGCAGCCTCTTGCCGCTTGCCTGCCTGCCTCCCCCCCTCTTGCAGACTCTTGCACCCTGCCGGCCTGCCTGCTTCCATCCCTCTTGCATCCTCTTGCACAATGCCTGCCTGCGTGCCTCCCTTGATCTTGCAACCTGGCTCCCTGCCTCCCGCCCTCTTGTAGCCTCTTGCAGCCTGCCTGACTGCCTCCTACCCGCTTTCAGCGTCTTGCAGCCTGTCTGCCTCCCTCCCTTACTCTTTCCTTCCTGCCTTCCTCTTGCAGCCTCTTGCAGCTTGCCTGCCTGCCTGCCTGCCTGCCTCCCTCCCTCTTGCAGCCTCTTGCACCCTGCCTGCCTGCCTGCCTCCCTCCCTCTTGCATCCTCTTGCACCCTGCCTGCCTGCCTGCATCCCTCCCTCTTGCAGCCTCTTGCACCCTGCCGGCCTGCCTGCCTCCCCCTGACTTGTAGCTTCTTGCAGCCTGCCTGACTGCCTCGTACTCTCTTTCAAACTCTTGCAGCCTGCCTGTCTCCCTCCCTTACTCTTGCCTGCTCCCTCCCTCTTGCAGCCTCTTGCACCCTGCCGGCCTGCCTGCCTCCCCCTGACTTGTAGCCTCTTGCAGCCTGCCTGACTGCCTCGTACTCTCTTTCAAACTCTTGCAGCCTGCCTGTCTCCCTCCCTTACTCTTGCCTGCTCCCTCCCTCTTGCAGTCTCTTGCACCCTGCTGGCCTGCCTGCTCCCTCCCTCTTGCAGCCTCTTGCACCCTGCTGGCCTGCCTGCCTCCGTGCCTCTGGCATCCTCTTGCAGGCTTCCTGGCTGCGTCCTTCCCTCCCTCGTGCAGTCATTTTCAGCGTGCCTGTCTGCCTCCCTCCCTCTTGCATCCTCTTGCACAATGCCTGCCTGCATGCCTCCCTTGATCTTGCAACCTGGCTCCCTGCCTCCCGCCCTCTTGCAGCCTCTTGCAGACTGTCTTCATGCCTCCCTCTTTCAGCCTCTTTAACTTGCATGCCTCCCTCCTTCTTGCAGCCCACCTTTTTTCCCTCCCGCCATATATACCTTCTTTCCTCCGTCTTGCAGCCTCTTTCAGTCTGCCTGCCTGCCTCCCTCTCTCTTGCAGCCTCTTGCACCCTGCCAGCTTGCCTCCCTCCCTCCCTCCCTACATCTCACAGACTGCTTCCCTCCCTCCCTCCCTCCCTCCCTCCCTCCGTCTTGCAGCCTCTTGTAGACTGCCTGCCTGCCTCCCTCTTCCAGCCTCTTGAGGCCTGCCTCCCTCCCTCTCTCTTGAAGCCTGACTCCCTCCCTATATAACTTCCTCTCTTTATTTTGCAGCCTTTTACAGCCTGCCTTCCTCGTTCCCACCCTGCCTCCCTCCATTCCTCCCTCTTGCCATCTCTGATTTTTCTTGCCTCTACCTGCCCCTGGCTTCACACTCCATTTCAACACCCCACCTTTTATTGGTCTCCAATTTTTTCTACTCTCTACTGCCATGCAGGCTTCCACTCTGTTTCAGTCTCCCACCTTTTTTCTTTTTTTTGTCTCCATTTATTTCCTGGCCTCCGCTGCTCTCCAGCCTCCCACTTTATCACGGCCTCCAATTTTTTCTGGCCTCTACTGCCCTCCAGCCTCCCACCCCATTTCAGCCTCCCACCTCTTTTCGGCCTCCATTATTTCCTGGCCTCTACTGCCCTCCAGCCTCCCACCCCGTTTCAGCCTCCCACCCATTTTCGGCCTCCATTTTTTTCCTGGCCTCTACTGCCCTCCAGCCTCCCACCCCGTTTCAGCCTCCCACCCATTTTCGGCCTCCATTTTTTCCTGGCCTCTACTGCCCTCCAGCCTCCCACCCCGTTTCAGCCTCCCACTGCTCTTCGGCCTCCATTTTTTTCTGGCCTCTACCGCCCTCCAGCCTCCCACCCTTTTTCAGCCTCCCACCTATTTTCAGCCTCCATTTTTTTCTGGCCTCTACCGCCCTCCAGCCTCCCACCCTTTTTCAGCCTCCCACCTCTTTTCGGCCTCCATTTTTTCCTGGCCTCTACTGCCCTCCAGCCTCCCACCCCGTTTCAGCCTCCCACCTATTTTCGGCCTCCATTTCTTCCTGGCCTCTACTGCCCTCCAGCCTCCCACCCCGTTTCAGCCTCCCACCCCGTTTTGGATACCACATTTTTCTGGTCTTTATTTCTCTTCCAGCCTCTCTTTTAGGTCTCTTGCAGCTTTTCTGCACTGCCTGCGTTCCTGCCTTGACATGCTCTTTGAAGACTTGAATCGATGGAAGACTTTGAATCTGTTGGTTGCTTCATCTCTCTCTCTTGTTCTCTCTTCTGTCTTTTCTCGTTCTCCACCCGTCTGTCTTTCTCTCTGTTGCTCTTGTTGGTTCTAGGCCAGCATCCCACCCCCCCGTCTCTATTTCTTCCGCAGTCGTCTCCTGCTCTCTGTCTCCCTGTTGCTCACCTGTCTTCTGGATGCCTCAGTGCTGCCTCCTCTCTCCTGATCCGTCTGGCCTGTTCCCATCCCTGGCTTGATGCTCTTTCTCCACCTCTCTGCCTCGGACCTGTCCCTCTTCTCATCTCTCAGTTGCTACTGTTTCTTTCTCCATCACTTCCTCACTGCCTCTTCCTTTTCCCCTTTTCCCTTCTCCTCTCGGTCCTCCATCCTCTGCCAAGCATTTTGCCTGTAGAGATCCATACCCGTCTCGGTGGTGCTCTTTCCTGCTATAACCCTGTTCCCAGATCCCTGTTCCATTCTCTTCTGCTCCGTGGCCTTTTCCCTTTCAATTTGTAGCCCGTCCCGCTCCCTCTCCCTTTCTCTCTCTCTTGCTCTCTCTTCCCCTTATGCTCTCTGCCTTTTTAACCTTCTCTTGCTCTCCCTCCTTTCCACCTTCCTTTCTCCCCACATTTGATTTCTCTCTCTCTCTCTCTGCCTTTCTAGTCTCGGCCCATCATTATCTCTCTTCCTCTGTCTTGCTCCCTCAACCTGTTTTTCCTCCAACATGTGCCCGCAGGACTTCTCCTCTTTTTTTTTTTTTTTTTTTTCCTCGTGATTTCTCCATTTGTAATTCCCACATGGCCTCCCACTCTTTTTTTGTCTTCCCAGCCCTTTTCAGACTCTAATGCCCATCAGAACGTGCACCCCCTACCGGCACCTACTTGTTTCTGGCCTATGTTTGTCCTGTGGACTCTTTTTTCCTGTGGCCTCCCATCACATTTTGGGACCCCTGAAAATACTGCCCCTGAAGAGTCTTCCGAAATAGTCTGTCCAGTAACACTCCCCTGCCTTGAAATAGCCCCGCCTGAAACAGTTCCTCCCCAAATAGTCCCCCCTGCCATATTCCCCCCTGCAATAGTGCCTTCAAAAGAGTCTCCCTGAAGTAGTCCCTCCCGCAATAACTCACTCTCTGAAATAATCCCCCCAAAATATTCCCCCTTAAACTCGTGCCCCTCTGAAATGCTGGGGTTTCAACCCCAAGCCCCAAATTAAGGTTGACATAGGGGCGATTTCCACAGTCCTTCACAAAGTGGTGGTGAGTTTCCCTTTAAACTTCCCTCTGGCTTTGCAGGGAGAGCCATTAGGTAAATGTGCCCCAGGTGTTCTGCATTAAGTAAAGACAGGTCAGGTGTCCCATGGAGAGGATAAAAGCTGGGACCGCTTGCAGGAAGTGTGGACTGGCTGTCTGTGTGGTGGATGCATTCTGAAGAATTTTCTGTTGGGGAAGGATCTCCCGACTCCCTGGAACTGGGCTCTTCAGGTCTGGCTTTTGTCAATGTGGGCTTTGTAGAGATTCAGTAGCTGGCTTTCTTGGTCTTATGTATTTGGCTTGTTGACCTGGTTGTCTCCCATCCCTTCTATGGGAGACTGTATTTCAGTGTTTATTGCAGCCATTGCTGGTCGTGCGGTGTCGTTGTTGGGATCGTTGTGATTGATGTCAATTATGTGTAACCCGATTGACTTGTACCCCCAGTGATCACCCGTGTAGCAACCCTTTAGTGTCAAATTTAATTTGGTTATCGGTTCATCTTGAGGCTGGCTGTGTCCTTTATGCTAGGCCTGATAATTGGCAAAACACCCTCAAAGTAGCACTCCTGAAATAGTCTGTCCTGTAACACTCCCGCCTCAAAATAGGACTGCAACCAAAGAGTCCTCCCCAAAATACGTCCCCCTGAAATAGTCTCCCTGAAACCGTCCCTCCCATAACACTTCCTCAGGAAGAGTCCTCCACAGTACCCCTGAAATAGTTTTCCCCAATAAATAGTCCCCCTGAAACAGTACCTGCCATAACTCTCCTGCCACAAAACACTCTCCCTGGAAAATCTACCTCCACCAGTACTCCCCCCCCCCAAATGTTCTCCCCAGAAACGGTCCTCCCCAAATCCTTTCTCCTGGAATAGTCTCCCCTCAAATGCTCTCCCCTGAAGCACTCCCTCTGAAATAGATCCCTCGAAAGACATCCCCCTGGAAATAATCCCCCTGTAATGCTCTGCTCTTAAAATACTCCCCCGTCAAATAGTCGTCCGTTAAATATCCCTCCTAAATACACCCACCAAAATACTCCCCCAAAGGAGTCTCCAAATAGCCTCCCTGAAATAGACCCTCCGTATCAATTCCCCTGAAACGATACCCCCTGAAATATTTAGGCCCCAAAACAGTCCCACTGAAACTGTCCGCCCCCAAATAGTTTCCACATAATACACTCCCCTTTATTCTAAGGCCTACTTTCCCGGGGCCTCCCACCCATTTTGGTCCTTCCACACCGTTTGGCCTCCATGTTTTCCTGCCCTCAACTTCCCCTAAGCCTCCCTCCCCCTTGCAGCCACCACTTTTTTTGGTCTCTACACCCCCCCCCCCCCCCCCCCCGGGCAGCCTCCCACCATGTTTCAGCCTCCCACATTTTTTTGGCCTTTATCTCCCCCTGGCCACCCACCCCATTTCAGCCTCCCACCTTTTGTCGGCATCCAATTTTTTCTGGCCTCTACAGCCCTCCAGCCTCAGACCCCATTTGGGATACAACATTTTTCTGGCCTGTATTTCCCTTCCAGCCTCTCTTTTAGGTCTCTTGCAGCTTTTCTGCACTGCCTGCGTTCCTGCCTAGATGTGCTCTTTGAAGAATTGAATCGATGGAAGAATTTGAATCTACTGATTGCTTCATCTCTTTCTCTTCTTCTCTCTTCTGTCTTTTGTCGTTCTCCACCCGTCTGTCTTTCTCTCTGTTGCTCTTGTTGGTTCTAGGCCAGCATCCCACCCCCCCGTCTCTATTTCTTCCGCAGTCGTCTCCTGCTCTCTGTCTCCCTGTTGCTCACCTGTCTTCTGGATGCCTCAGTGCTGCCTCCTCTTTTTCCTGATCCATCTGGCCTGCTCCCATCCCTGGCTTGATGCTCTTTCTCCACCTCTCTGCCTCGGACCTGTCCCTCTTCTCATCTCTCAGTTGCTACTGTTTCTTTCTCCATCACTTCCTCACTGCCTCTTCCTTTTCCCCTTTTCCCTTCTTCTCTCGGTCCTCCATCCTCTGCCAAGCGTTTTGCCTGTAGAGATCCATACCCCTCTCGGTGGTGTTCTTTCCTAGTACAAACTCGTGCCCAGCTCCCGTGCCCTTCCCTTCTGCTCCGTGGGCCTTTCCCTTTCAGCTTGTAGCCCGTCCCGATCCCTCTCCCTTTCTCAATCTCTTGCTCTCTCGTGCCTTCAATCCCTCTGTCTTCTTGACCGTCCCTTGCTCTCCCTCCTTCCCACCTTCCTTTCCCCCCACAGGTGATTTCTCTCTGTCTTTCTAGTCTCGACCCATCATTACCTCTCTTCCTCTGTCTTGCTCCGTGATCCTGTTTTGCTTCCAACATATGCCTGTAGATCCCCCCCCCCCCCCCCCCCCTTTTCTAAGTGATTTCACCGTCTCTAATTCCACCAGGGCCTCTCATCCCTTTTTGGCTATCCAGCCCTTTTCAAACACTAATGCCCATCAGAGCGTGCACCTCCTTCCGGCATCTCCGCTTTCCTGGCAGAAGTTTGCCCTGTGGCGTCTAGGCCTCCACTTTCCTGCAGCCTGCCAGTCATTTTGCTCCTTCCACTCCATGTGCGCCTCCACTTTTTCCCGCCCTTCGCTTACGCCAAGCCTCCCTCCCTCTTGCAGCCTGCCTGCCTGCCTCCCCCCCTCCTGTAGCATCTTGCAGCCTGCCTGACTGCCTCCTACCCTCTTTCAAACTCTTGCAGCCTGTCTGCCTCCCTCCCTTACTCTTGCCTGCTCCCTCCCTCTTGCAGATTCTTGCCGCTTGCCTGCCTGCCTCCCCCCCTCTTGCAGACTCTTGCACCCTGCCGGCCTGCCTGCTTCCATCCCTCTTGCATCCTCTTGCACAATGCCTGCCTGCGTGCCTCCCTTGATCTTGCAACCTGGCTCCCTGCCTCCCGCCCCCTTGTAGCCTCTTGCAGCCTGCCTGACTGCCTCCTACCCGCTTTCAGCGTCTTGCAGCCTGTCTGCCTCCCTCCCTTACTCTTTCCTTCCTGCCTTCCTCTTGCAGCCTCTTGCAGCTTGCCTGCCTGCCTGCCTGCCTCCCTCCCTCTTGCAGCCTCTTGCACCCTGCCTGCCTGCCTGCATCCCTCCCTCTTGCAGCCTCTTGCACCCTGCCGGCCTGCCTGCCTCCCCCTGACTTGTAGCCTCTTGCAGCCTGCCTGACTGCCTCGTACTCTCTTTCAAACTCTTGCAGCCTGCCCGTCTCCCTCCCTTACTCTTGCCTGCTCCCTCCCTCTTGCAGCCTCTTGCACCCTGCTGGCCTGCCTGCTCCCTCCCTCTTGCAGCCTCTTGCACCCTGCCGGCCTGCCTGCCTCCCCCTGACTTGTAGCCTCTTGCAGCCTGCCTGACTGCCTCGTACTCTCTTTCAAACTCTTGCAGCCTGCCCGTCTCCCTCCCTTACTCTTGCCTGCTCCCTCCCTCTTGCAGCCTCTTGCACCCTGCTGGCCTGCCTGCTCCCTCCCTCTTGCAGCCTCTTGCACCCTGCTGGCCTGCCTGCCTCCGTGCCTCTGGCATCCTCTTGCAGGCTTCCTGGCTGCGTCCTTCCCTCCCTCGTGCAGTCATTTTCAGCGTGCCTGTCTGCCTCCCTCCCTCTTGCATCCTCTTGCACAATGCCTGCCTGCATGCCTCCCTTGATCTTGCAACCTGGCTCCCTGCCTCCCGCCCTCTTGCAGCCTCTTGCAGACTGTCTTCATGCCTCCCTCTTTCAGCCTCTTTAACTTGCATGCCTCCCTCCTTCTTGCAGCCCACCTTTTTTCCCTCCCTCCATATATACCTTCTTTCCTCCGTCTTGCAGCCTCTTTCAGTCTGCCTGCCTGCCTCCCTCTCTCTTGCAGCCTCTTGCACCCTGCCAGCTTGCCTCCCTCCTTCCCTCCCTACATCTCACAGACTGCTTCCCTCCCTCCCTCCCTCCCTCCGTCTTGCAGCCTCTTGTAGACTGCCTGCCTGCCTCCCTCTTCCAGCCTCTTGAGGCCTGCCTCCCTCCCTCTCTCTTGAAGCCTGACTCCCTCCCTATATAACTTCCTCTCTTTATTTTGCAGCCTTTTGCAGCCTGCTTTCCTCGTTCCCACCCTGCCTCCCTCCATTCCTCCCTCTTGCCATCTCTGATTTTTCTTGCCTCTACCTGCCCCTGGCTTCACACTCCATTTCAACACCCCACCTTTTATTGGTCTCCAATTTTTTCTACTCTCTACTGCCATGCAGGCTTCCACTCTGTTTCAGTCTCCCACCTTTTTTCTTTTTTTTGTCTCCATTTATTTCCTGGCCTCCGCTGCTCTCCAGCCTCCCACTTTATCACGGACTACAATTTTTTCTGGCCTCTACTGCCCTCCAGCCTCCCACCCCGTTTCAGCCTCCCACCCCGTTTCAGCCTCCCACCCATTTTCGGCCTCCATTTTTTTCTGGCCTCTACCGCCCTCCAGCCTCCCACCCTTTTTCAGCCTCCCACCTATTTTCGGCCTCCATTTTTTTCTGGCCTCTACCGCCCTCCAACCTCCCACCCGGTTTCAGCCTCCCACCTATTTTTGGCCTCCATTTTTTTCTGGCCTCTACTGCCTTCCAGCCTCCCACCCTGTTTCAGCCTCCCACCTCTTTTCGGCCTCCATTTTTTCCTGGCCTCTACTGCCCTCCAGCCTCCCACCCTTTTTCAGCCTCCCACCTATTTTCGGCCTCCATTTTTTTCTGGCCTCTACCGCCCTCCAGCCTCCCACCCGGTTTGAGCCTCCCACCTATTTTTGGCCTCCATTTTTTTCTGGCCTCTACTGCCTTCCAGCCTCCCACCCTGTTTCAGCCTCCCACCTCTTTTCGGCCTCCATTTCTTCCTGGCCTCTACTGCCCTCCAGCCTCCCACCCCGTTTCAGCCTCCCACCTATTTTCAGCCTCCATTTCTTCCTGGCCTCTACTGCCCTCCAGCCTCCCACCCCGTTTCAGCCTCCCACCCCGTTTTGGATACCACATTTTTCTGGTCTTTATTTCTCTTCCAGCCTCTCTTTTAGGTCTCTTGCAGCTTTTCTGCACTGCCTGCGTTCCTGCCTTGACGTGCTCTTTGAAGACTTGAATCGATGGAAGACTTTGAATCTGTTGGTTGCTTCATCTCTCTCTCTTGTTCTCTCTTCTGTCTTTTGTCGTTCTCCACCCGTCTGTCTTTCTCTCTGTTGCTCTTGTTGGTTCTAGGCCAGCATCCCACCCCCCCGTCTCTATTTCTTCCGCAGTCGTCTCCTGCTCTCTGTCTCCCTGTTGCTCACCTGTCTTCTGGATGCCTCAGTGCTGCCTCCTCTCTCCTGATCCGTCTGGCCTGTTCCCATCCCTGGCTTGATGCTCTTTCTCCACCTCTCTGCCTCGGACCTGTCCCTCTTCTCATCTCTCAGTTGCTACTGTTTCTTTCTCCATCACTTCCTCACTGCCTCTTCCTTTTCCCCTTTTCCCTTCTCCTCTCGGTCCTCCATCCTCTGCCAAGCATTTTGCCTGTAGAGATCCATACCCGTCTCGGTGGTGCTCTTTCCTGCTATAACCCTGTGCCCAGATCCCTGTTCCATTCTCTTCTGCTCTGTGGCCTTTTCCCTTTCAATTTGTAGCCCGTCCCGCTCCCTCTCCCTTTGTCTCTCTCTTGCTCTCTCTTCCCCTTATGCTCTCTGCCTTTTTAACCTTCTCTTGCTCTCCCTCCTTTCCACCTTCCTTTCTCCCCACATTTGATTTCTCTCTCTCTCTCTCTGCCTTTCTAGTCTCGGCCCATCATTATCTCTCTTCCTCTGTCTTGCTCCCTCAACCTGTTTTTCCTCCAACATGTGCCCGCTGGACTTCTCCTCTTTTTTTTTTTTTTTCCCTCGTGATTTCTCCATTTGTAATTCCCACATGGCATCCCACTCTTTTTTTGTCTTCCCAGCCCTTTTCAGACTCTAATGCCCATCAGAACGTGCACCCCCTACCGGCACCTACTTGTTTCTGGCCTATGTTTGTCCTGTGGACTCTTCTTTCCTGTGGCCTCCCATCACATTTTGGGACCCCTGAAAATACTGCCCCTGAAGAGTCTTCCGAAATAGTCTGTCCAGTAACACTCCCCTGCCTTGAAATAGCCCCGCCTGAAACAGTTCCTCCCCAAATAGTCCCCCCTGCCATATTCCCCCCTGCAATAGTGCCTTCAAAAGAGTCTCCCTGAAGTAGTCCCTCCCGCAATAACTCACTCTCTGAAATAATCCCCCCAAAATATTCCCCCTTAAACTCGTGCCCCTCTGAAATGCTGGGGTTTCAACCCCAAGCCCCAAATTAAGGTTGACATAGGGGCGATTTCCACAGTCCTTCACAAAGTGGTGGTGAGTTTCCCTTTAAACTTCCCTCTGGCTTTGCAGGGAGAGCCATTAGGTAAATGTGCCCCAGGTGTTCTGCATTAAGTAAAGACAGGTCAGGTGTCCCATGGAGAGGATAAAAGCTGGGACCGCTTGCAGGAAGTGTGGACTGGCTGTCTGTGTGGTGGATGCATTCTGAAGAATTTTCTGTTGGGGAAGGATCTCCCGACTCCCTGGAACTGGGCTCTTCAGGTCTGGCTTTTGTCAATGTGGGCTTTGTAGAGATTCAGTATCTGGCTTTCTTGGTCTTATGTATTTGGCTTGTTGACCTGGTTGTCTCCCATCCCTTCTATGGGAGACTGTATTTCAGTGTTTATTGCAGCCATTGCTGGTCGTGCGGTGTCGTTGTTGGGATCGTTGTGATTGATGTCAATTATGTGTAACCCGATTGACTTGTACCCCCAGTGATCACCCGTGTAGCAACCCTTTAGTGTCAAATTTAATTTGGTTATCGGTTCATCTTGAGGCTGGCTGTGTCCTTTATGCTAGGCCTGATAATTGGCAAAACACCCTCAAAGTAGCACTCCTGAAATAGTCTGTCCTGTAACACTCCCGCCTCAAAATAGGACTGCAACCAAAGAGTCCTCCCCAAAATACGTCCCCCTGAAATAGTCTCCCTGAAACCGTCCCTCCCATAACACTTCCTCAGGAAGAGTCCTCCACAGTACCCCTGAAATAGTTTTCCCCAATAAATAGTCCCCCTGAAACAGTACCTGCCATAACTCTCCTGCCACAAAACACTCTCCCTGGAAAATCTACCTCCACCAGTACTCCCCCCCCCAAAATGTTCTCCCCAGAAACGGTCCTCCCCAAATCCTTTCTCCTGGAATAGTCTCCCCTCAAATGCTCTCCCCTGAAGCACTCCCTCTGAAATAGATCCCTCGAAAGACATCCCCCTGGAAATAATCCCCCTGTAATGCTCTGCTCTTAAAATACTCCCCCGTCAAATAGTCGTCCGTTAAATATCCCTCCTAAATACACCCACCAAAATACTCCCCCAAAGGAGTCTCCAAATAGCCTCCCTGAAATAGACCCTCCGTATCAATTCCCCTGAAACGATACCCCCTGAAATATTTAGGCCCCAAAACAGTCCCACTGAAACTGTCCGCCCCCAAATAGTTTCCACATAATACACTCCCCTTTATTCTAAGGCCTACTTTCCCGGGGCCTCCCACCCATTTTGGTCCTTCCACACCGTTTGGCCTCCATGTTTTCCTGCCCTCAACTTCCCCTAAGCCTCCCTCCCCCTTGCAGCCACCACTTTTTTTGGTCTCTACACCCCCCCCCCCCCCCCCCCCGGGCAGCCTCCCACCATGTTTCAGCCTCCCACATTTTTTTGGCCTTTATCTCCCCCTGGCCACCCACCCCATTTCAGCCTCCCACCTTTTGTCGGCATCCAATTTTTTCTGGCCTCTACAGCCCTCCAGCCTCAGACCCCATTTGGGATACAACATTTTTCTGGCCTGTATTTCCCTTCCAGCCTCTCTTTTAGGTCTCTTGCAGCTTTTCTGCACTGCCTGCGTTCCTGCCTAGATGTGCTCTTTGAAGAATTGAATCGATGGAAGAATTTGAATCTACTGATTGCTTCATCTCTTTCTCTTCTTCTCTCTTCTGTCTTTTGTCGTTCTCCACCCGTCTGTCTTTCTCTCTGTTGCTCTTGTTGGTTCTAGGCCAGCATCCCACCCCCCCGTCTCTATTTCTTCCGCAGTCGTCTCCTGCTCTCTGTCTCCCTGTTGCTCACCTGTCTTCTGGATGCCTCAGTGCTGCCTCCTCTTTTTCCTGATCCATCTGGCCTGCTCCCATCCCTGGCTTGATGCTCTTTCTCCACCTCTCTGCCTCGGACCTGTCCCTCTTCTCATCTCTCAGTTGCTACTGTTTCTTTCTCCATCACTTCCTCACTGCCTCTTCCTTTTCCCCTTTTCCCTTCTTCTCTCGGTCCTCCATCCTCTGCCAAGCGTTTTGCCTGTAGAGATCCATACCCCTCTCGGTGGTGTTCTTTCCTAGTACAAACTCGTGCCCAGCTCCCGTGCCCTTCCCTTCTGCTCCGTGGGCCTTTCCCTTTCAGCTTGTAGCCCGTCCCGATCCCTCTCCCTTTCTCAATCTCTTGCTCTCTCGTGCCTTCAATCCCTCTGTCTTCTTGACCGTCCCTTGCTCTCCCTCCTTCCCACCTTCCTTTCCCCCCACAGGTGATTTCTCTCTGTCTTTCTAGTCTCGACCCATCATTACCTCTCTTCCTCTGTCTTGCTCCGTGATCCTGTTTTGCTTCCAACATATGCCTGTAGATCCCCCCCCCCCCCCCCCCCCCTTTTCTAAGTGATTTCACCGTCTCTAATTCCACCAGGGCCTCTCATCCCTTTTTGGCTATCCAGCCCTTTTCAAACACTAATGCCCATCAGAGCGTGCACCTCCTTCCGGCATCTCCGCTTTCCTGGCAGAAGTTTGCCCTGTGGCGTCTAGGCCTCCACTTTCCTGCAGCCTGCCAGTCATTTTGCTCCTTCCACTCCATGTGCGCCTCCACTTTTTCCCGCCCTTCGCTTACGCCAAGCCTCCCTCCCTCTTGCAGCCTGCCTGCCTGCCTCCCCCCCTCCTGTAGCATCTTGCAGCCTGCCTGACTGCCTCCTACCCTCTTTCAAACTCTTGCAGCCTGTCTGCCTCCCTCCCTTACTCTTGCCTGCTCCCTCCCTCTTGCAGATTCTTGCCGCTTGCCTGCCTGCCTCCCCCCCTCTTGCAGACTCTTGCACCCTGCCGGCCTGCCTGCTTCCATCCCTCTTGCATCCTCTTGCACAATGCCTGCCTGCGTGCCTCCCTTGATCTTGCAACCTGGCTCCCTGCCTCCCGCCCCCTTGTAGCCTCTTGCAGCCTGCCTGACTGCCTCCTACCCGCTTTCAGCGTCTTGCAGCCTGTCTGCCTCCCTCCCTTACTCTTTCCTTCCTGCCTTCATCTTGCAGCCTCTTGCAGCTTGCCTGCCTGCCTGCCTGCCTCCCTCCCTCTTGCAGCCTCTTGCACCCTGCGTGCCTGCCTGCATCCCTCCCTCTTGCAGCCTCTTGCACCCTGCTGGTCTGCCTGCTCCCTCCCTCTTGCAGCCTCTTGCACCCTGCTGGCCTGCCTGCCTCCGTGCCTCTGGCATCCTCTTGCAGGCTTCCTGGCTGCGTCCTTCCCTCCCTCGTGCAGTCATTTTCAGCGTGCCTGTCTGCCTCCCTCCCTCTTGCATCCTCTTGCACAATGCCTGCCTGCATGCCTCCCTTGATCTTGCAACCTGGCTCCCTGCCTCCCGCCCTCTTGCAGCCTCTTGCAGACTGTCTTCATGCCTCCCTCTTTCAGCCTCTTTAACTTGCATGCCTCCCTCCTTCTTGCAGCCCACCTTTTTTCCCTCCCTCCATATATACCTTCTTTCCTCCGTCTTGCAGCCTCTTTCAGTCTGCCTGCCTGCCTCCCTCTCTCTTGCAGCCTCTTGCACCCTGCCAGCTTGCCTCCCTCCCTCCCTCCCTACATCTCACAGACTGCTTCCCTTCCTCCCTCCCTCCCTCCCTCCCTCCCTCCCTCCCTCCCTCCCTCCCTCCCTCCGTCTTGCAGCCTCTTGTAGACTGCCTGCCTGCCTCCCTCTTCCAGCCTCTTGAGGCCTGCCTCCCTCCCTCTCTCTTGAAGCCTGACTCCCTCCCTATATAACTTCCTCTCTTTATTTTGCAGCCTTTTGCAGCCTGCTTTCCTCGTTCCCACCCTGCCTCCCTCCATTCCTCCCTCTTGCCATCTCTGATTTTTCTTGCCTCTACCTGCCCCTGGCTTCACACTCCATTTCAACACCCCACCTTTTATTGGTCTCCAATTTTTTCTACTCTCTACTGCCATGCAGGCTTCCACTCTGTTTCAGTCTCCCACCTTTTTTCTTTTTTTTGTCTCCATTTATTTCCTGGCCTCCGCTGCTCTCCAGCCTCCCACTTTATCACGGACTACAATTTTTTCTGGCCTCTACTGCCCTCCAGCCTCCCACCCCATTTCAGCCTCCCACCTCTTTTTGGCCTCCATTATTTCCTGGCCTCTACTGCCCTCCAGCCTCCCACCCCGTTTCAGCCTCCCACCCATTTTCGGCCTCCATTTTTTTCTGGCCTCTACCGCCCTCCAGCCTCCCACCCTTTTTCAGCCTCCCACCTATTTTCGGCCTCCATTTTTTTCTGGCCTCTACCGCCCTCCAACCTCCCACCCGGTTTCAGCCTCCCACCTATTTTTGGCCTCCATTTTTTTCTGGCCTCTACTGCCTTCCAGCCTCCCACCCTGTTTCAGCCTCCCACCTCTTTTCGGCCTCCATTTTTTCCTGGCCTCTACTGCCCTCCAGCCTCCCACCCTTTTTCAGCCTCCCACCTATTTTCGGCCTCCATTTTTTTCTGGCCTCTACCGCCCTCCAGCCTCCCACCCGGTTTGAGCCTCCCACCTATTTTTGGCCTCCATTTTTTTCTGGCCTGCACTGCCTTCCAGCCTCCCACCCTGTTTCAGCCTCCCACCTCTTTTCGGCCTCCATTTTTTCCTGGCCTCTACTGCCCTCCAGCCTCCCACCCTTTTTCAGCCTCCCACCTATTTTCGGCCTCCATTTTTTTTGTGGCCTCTACCGCCCTCCAGCATCCCACCCGGTTTCAGCCTCCCACCTATTTTTGGCCTCCATTTTTTTCTGGCCTCTACTGCCTTCCAGCCTCCCACCCTGTTTCAGCCTCCCACCTCTTTTCGGCCTCCATTTTTTCCTGGCCTCTACTGCCCTCCAGCCTCCCACCCCGTTTCAGCCTCCCACCTATTTTCAGCCTCCATTTCTTCCTGGCCTCTACTGCCCTCCAGCCTCCCACCCCGTTTCAGCCTCCCACCCCGTTTTGGATACCACATTTTTCTGGTCTTTATTTCTCTTCCAGCCTCTCTTTTAGGTCTCTTGCAGCTTTTCTGCACTGCCTGCGTTCCTGCCTTGACGTGCTCTTTGAAGACTTGAATCGATGGAAGACTTTGAATCTGTTGGTTGCTTCATCTCTCTCTCTTGTTCTCTCTTCTGTCTTTTGTCGTTCTCCACCCGTCTGTCTTTCTCTCTGTTGCTCTTGTTGGTTCTAGGCCAGCATCCCACCCCCCCGTCTCTATTTCTTCCGCAGTCGTCTCCTGCTCTCTGTCTCCCTGTTGCTCACCTGTCTTCTGGATGCCTCAGTGCTGCCTCCTCTCTCCTGATCCGTCTGGCCTGTTCCCATCCCTGGCTTGATGCTCTTTCTCCACCTCTCTGCCTCGGACCTGTCCCTCTTCTCATCTCTCAGTTGCTACTGTTTCTTTCTCCATCACTTCCTCACTGCCTCTTCCTTTTCCCCTTTTCCCTTCTCCTCTCGGTCCTCCATCCTCTGCCAAGCATTTTGCCTGTAGAGATCCATACCCGTCTCGGTGGTGCTCTTTCCTGCTATAACCCTGTGCCCAGATCCCTGTTCCATTCTCTTCTGCTCCGTGGCCTTTTCCCTTTCAATTTGTAGCCCGTCCCGCTCCCTCTCCCTTTCTCTCTCTCTTGCTCTCTCTTCCCCTTATGCTCTCTGCCTTTTTAACCTTCTCTTGCTCTCCCTCCTTTCCACCTTCCTTTCTCCCCACATTTGATTTCTCTCTCTCTCTCTCTGCCTTTCTAGTCTCGGCCCATCATTATCTCTCTTCCTCTGTCTTGCTCCCTCAACCTGTTTTTCCTCCAACATGTGCCCGCTGGACTTCTCCTCTTTTTTTTTTTTTTTTTTTTTCCCTCGTGATTTCTCCATTTGTAATTCCCATATGGCCTCCCACTCTTTTTTTGTCTTCCCAGCCCTTTTCAGACTCTAATGCCCATCAGAACGTGCACCCCCTACCGGCACCTACTTGTTTCTGGCCTATGTTTGTCCTGTGGACTCTTCTTTCCTGTGGCCTCCCATCACATTTTGGGACCCCTGAAAATACTGCCCCTGAAGAGTCTTCCGAAATAGTCTGTCCAGTAACACTCCCCTGCCTTGAAATAGCCCCGCCTGAAACAGTTCCTCCCCAAATAGTCCCCCCTGCCATATTCCCCCCTGCAATAGTGCCTTCAAAAGAGTCTCCCTGAAGTAGTCCCTCCCGCAATAACTCACTCTCTGAAATAATCCCCCCAAAATATTCCCCCTTAAACTCGTGCCCCTCTGAAATGCTGGGGTTTCAACCCCAAGCCCCAAATTAAGGTTGACATAGGGGCGATTTCCACAGTCCTTCACAAAGTGGTGGTGAGTTTCCCTTTAAACTTCCCTCTGGCTTTGCAGGGAGAGCCATTAGGTAAATGTGCCCCAGGTGTTCTGCATTAAGTAAAGACAGGTCAGGTGTCCCATGGAGAGGATAAAAGCTGGGACCGCTTGCAGGAAGTGTGGACTGGCTGTCTGTGTGGTGGATGCATTCTGAAGAATTTTCTGTTGGGGAAGGATCTCCCGACTCCCTGGAACTGGGCTCTTCAGGTCTGGCTTTTGTCAATGTGGGCTTTGTAGAGATTCAGTAGCTGGCTTTCTTGGTCTTATGTATTTGGCTTGTTGACCTGGTTGTCTCCCATCCCTTCTATGGGAGACTGTATTTCAGTGTTTATTGCAGCCATTGCTGGTCGTGCGGTGTCGTTGTTGGGATCGTTGTGATTGATGTCAATTATGTGTAACCCGATTGACTTGTACCCCCAGTGATCACCCGTGTAGCAACCCTTTAGTGTCAAATTTAATTTGGTTATCGGTTCATCTTGAGGCTGGCTGTGTCCTTTATGCTAGGCCTGATAATTGGCAAAACACCCTCAAAGTAGCACTCCTGAAATAGTCTGTCCTGTAACACTCCCGCCTCAAAATAGGACTGCAACCAAAGAGTCCTCCCCAAAATACGTCCCCCTGAAATAGTCTCCCTGAAACCGTCCCTCCCATAACACTTCCTCAGGAAGAGTCCTCCACAGTACCCCTGAAATAGTTTTCCCCAATAAATAGTCCCCCTGAAACAGTACCTGCCATAACTCTCCTGCCACAAAACACTCTCCCTGGAAAATCTACCTCCACCAGTACTCCCCCCCCCCAAATGTTCTCCCCAGAAACGGTCCTCCCCAAATCCTTTCTCCTGGAATAGTCTCCCCTCAAATGCTCTCCCCTGAAGCACTCCCTCTGAAATAGATCCCTCGAAAGACATCCCCCTGGAAATAATCCCCCTGTAATGCTCTGCTCTTAAAATACTCCCCCGTCAAATAGTCGTCCGTTAAATATCCCTCCTAAATACACCCACCAAAATACTCCCCCAAAGGAGTCTCCAAATAGCCTCCCTGAAATAGACCCTCCGTATCAATTCCCCTGAAACGATACCCCCTGAAATATTTAGGCCCCAAAACAGTCCCACTGAAACTGTCCGCCCCCAAATAGTTTCCACATAATACACTCCCCTTTATTCTAAGGCCTACTTTCCCGGGGCCTCCCACCCATTTTGGTCCTTCCACACCGTTTGGCCTCCATGTTTTCCTGCCCTCAACTTCCCCTAAGCCTCCCTCCCCCTTGCAGCCACCACTTTTTTTGGTCTCTACACCCCCCCCCCCCCCCCCCCCCGGGCAGCCTCCCACCATGTTTCAGCCTCCCACATTTTTTTGGCCTTTATCTCCCCCTGGCCACCCACCCCATTTCAGCCTCCCACCTTTTGTCGGCATCCAATTTTTTCTGGCCTCTACAGCCCTCCAGCCTCAGACCCCATTTGGGATACAACATTTTTCTGGCCTGTATTTCCCTTCCAGCCTCTCTTTTAGGTCTCTTGCAGCTTTTCTGCACTGCCTGCGTTCCTGCCTAGATGTGCTCTTTGAAGAATTGAATCGATGGAAGAATTTGAATCTACTGATTGCTTCATCTCTTTCTCTTCTTCTCTCTTCTGTCTTTTGTCGTTCTCCACCCGTCTGTCTTTCTCTCTGTTGCTCTTGTTGGTTCTAGGCCAGCATCCCACCCCCCCGTCTCTATTTCTTCCGCAGTCGTCTCCTGCTCTCTGTCTCCCTGTTGCTCACCTGTCTTCTGGATGCCTCAGTGCTGCCTCCTCTTTTTCCTGATCCATCTGGCCTGCTCCCATCCCTGGCTTGATGCTCTTTCTCCACCTCTCTGCCTCGGACCTGTCCCTCTTCTCATCTCTCAGTTGCTACTGTTTCTTTCTCCATCACTTCCTCACTGCCTCTTCCTTTTCCCCTTTTCCCTTCTTCTCTCGGTCCTCCATCCTCTGCCAAGCGTTTTGCCTGTAGAGATCCATACCCCTCTCGGTGGTGTTCTTTCCTAGTACAAACTCGTGCCCAGCTCCCGTGCCCTTCCCTTCTGCTCCGTGGGCCTTTCCCTTTCAGCTTGTAGCCCGTCCCGATCCCTCTCCCTTTCTCAATCTCTTGCTCTCTCGTGCCTTCAATCCCTCTGTCTTCTTGACCGTCCCTTGCTCTCCCTCCTTCCCACCTTCCTTTCCCCCCACAGGTGATTTCTCTCTGTCTTTCTAGTCTCGACCCATCATTACCTCTCTTCCTCTGTCTTGCTCCGTGATCCTGTTTTGCTTCCAACATATGCCTGTAGATCCCCCCCCCCCCCCCCCCCTTTTCTAAGTGATTTCACCGTCTCTAATTCCACCAGGGCCTCTCATCCCTTTTTGGCTATCCAGCCCTTTTCAAACACTAATGCCCATCAGAGCGTGCACCTCCTTCCGGCATCTCCGCTTTCCTGGCAGAAGTTTGCCCTGTGGCGTCTAGGCCTCCACTTTCCTGCAGCCTGCCAGTCATTTTGCTCCTTCCACTCCATGTGCGCCTCCACTTTTTCCCGCCCTTCGCTTACGCCAAGCCTCCCTCCCTCTTGCAGCCTGCCTGCCTGCCTCCCCCCCTCCTGTAGCATCTTGCAGCCTGCCTGACTGCCTCCTACCCTCTTTCAAACTCTTGCAGCCTGTCTGCCTCCCTCCCTTACTCTTGCCTGCTCCCTCCCTCTTGCAGATTCTTGCCGCTTGCCTGCCTGCCTCCCCCCCTCTTGCAGACTCTTGCACCCTGCCGGCCTGCCTGCTTCCATCCCTCTTGCATCCTCTTGCACAATGCCTGCCTGCGTGCCTCCCTTGATCTTGCAACCTGGCTCCCTGCCTCCCGCCCCCTTGTAGCCTCTTGCAGCCTGCCTGACTGCCTCCTACCCGCTTTCAGCGTCTTGCAGCCTGTCTGCCTCCCTCCCTTACTCTTTCCTTCCTGCCTTCCTCTTGCAGCCTCTTGCAGCTTGCCTGCCTGCCTGCCTGCCTCCCTCCCTCTTGCAGCCTCTTGCACCCTGCCTGCCTGCCTGCATCCCTCCCTCTTGCAGCCTCTTGCACCCTGCCGGCCTGCCTGCCTCCCCCTGACTTGTAGCCTCTTGCAGCCTGCCTGACTGCCTCGTACTCTCTTTCAAACTCTTGCAGCCTGCCCGTCTCCCTCCCTTACTCTTGCCTGCTCCCTCCCTCTTGCAGCCTCTTGCACCCTGCTGGCCTGCCTGCTCCCTCCCTCTTGCAGCCTCTTGCACCCTGCCGGCCTGCCTGCCTCCCCCTGACTTGTAGCCTCTTGCAGCCTGCCTGACTGCCTCGTACTCTCTTTCAAACTCTTGCAGCCTGCCCGTCTCCCTCCCTTACTCTTGCCTGCTCCCTCCCTCTTGCAGCCTCTTGCACCCTGCTGGCCTGCCTGCTCCCTCCCTCTTGCAGCCTCTTGCACCCTGCTGGCCTGCCTGCCTCCGTGCCTCTGGCATCCTCTTGCAGGCTTCCTGGCTGCGTCCTTCCCTCCCTCGTGCAGTCATTTTCAGCGTGCCTGTCTGCCTCCCTCCCTCTTGCATCCTCTTGCACAATGCCTGCCTGCATGCCTCCCTTGATCTTGCAACCTGGCTCCCTGCCTCCCGCCCTCTTGCAGCCTCTTGCAGACTGTCTTCATGCCTCCCTCTTTCAGCCTCTTTAACTTGCATGCCTCCCTCCTTCTTGCAGCCCACCTTTTTTCCCTCCCTCCATATATACCTTCTTTCCTCCGTCTTGCAGCCTCTTTCAGTCTGCCTGCCTGCCTCCCTCTCTCTTGCAGCCTCTTGCACCCTGCCAGCTTGCCTCCCTCCTTCCCTCCCTACATCTCACAGACTGCTTCCCTCCCTCCCTCCCTCCCTCCGTCTTGCAGCCTCTTGTAGACTGCCTGCCTGCCTCCCTCTTCCAGCCTCTTGAGGCCTGCCTCCCTCCCTCTCTCTTGAAGCCTGACTCCCTCCCTATATAACTTCCTCTCTTTATTTTGCAGCCTTTTGCAGCCTGCTTTCCTCGTTCCCACCCTGCCTCCCTCCATTCCTCCCTCTTGCCATCTCTGATTTTTCTTGCCTCTACCTGCCCCTGGCTTCACACTCCATTTCAACACCCCACCTTTTATTGGTCTCCAATTTTTTCTACTCTCTACTGCCATGCAGGCTTCCACTCTGTTTCAGTCTCCCACCTTTTTTCTTTTTTTTGTCTCCATTTATTTCCTGGCCTCCGCTGCTCTCCAGCCTCCCACTTTATCACGGACTACAATTTTTTCTGGCCTCTACTGCCCTCCAGCCTCCCACCCCGTTTCAGCCTCCCACCCCGTTTCAGCCTCCCACCCATTTTCGGCCTCCATTTTTTTCTGGCCTCTACCGCCCTCCAGCCTCCCACCCTTTTTCAGCCTCCCACCTATTTTCGGCCTCCATTTTTTTCTGGCCTCTACCGCCCTCCAACCTCCCACCCGGTTTCAGCCTCCCACCTATTTTTGGCCTCCATTTTTTTCTGGCCTCTACTGCCTTCCAGCCTCCCACCCTGTTTCAGCCTCCCACCTCTTTTCGGCCTCCATTTTTTCCTGGCCTCTACTGCCCTCCAGCCTCCCACCCTTTTTCAGCCTCCCACCTATTTTCGGCCTCCATTTTTTTCTGGCCTCTACCGCCCTCCAGCCTCCCACCCGGTTTGAGCCTCCCACCTATTTTTGGCCTCCATTTTTTTCTGGCCTCTACTGCCTTCCAGCCTCCCACCCTGTTTCAGCCTCCCACCTCTTTTCGGCCTCCATTTCTTCCTGGCCTCTACTGCCCTCCAGCCTCCCACCCCGTTTCAGCCTCCCACCTATTTTCAGCCTCCATTTCTTCCTGGCCTCTACTGCCCTCCAGCCTCCCACCCCGTTTCAGCCTCCCACCCCGTTTTGGATACCACATTTTTCTGGTCTTTATTTCTCTTCCAGCCTCTCTTTTAGGTCTCTTGCAGCTTTTCTGCACTGCCTGCGTTCCTGCCTTGACGTGCTCTTTGAAGACTTGAATCGATGGAAGACTTTGAATCTGTTGGTTGCTTCATCTCTCTCTCTTGTTCTCTCTTCTGTCTTTTGTCGTTCTCCACCCGTCTGTCTTTCTCTCTGTTGCTCTTGTTGGTTCTAGGCCAGCATCCCACCCCCCCGTCTCTATTTCTTCCGCAGTCGTCTCCTGCTCTCTGTCTCCCTGTTGCTCACCTGTCTTCTGGATGCCTCAGTGCTGCCTCCTCTCTCCTGATCCGTCTGGCCTGTTCCCATCCCTGGCTTGATGCTCTTTCTCCACCTCTCTGCCTCGGACCTGTCCCTCTTCTCATCTCTCAGTTGCTACTGTTTCTTTCTCCATCACTTCCTCACTGCCTCTTCCTTTTCCCCTTTTCCCTTCTCCTCTCGGTCCTCCATCCTCTGCCAAGCATTTTGCCTGTAGAGATCCATACCCGTCTCGGTGGTGCTCTTTCCTGCTATAACCCTGTGCCCAGATCCCTGTTCCATTCTCTTCTGCTCTGTGGCCTTTTCCCTTTCAATTTGTAGCCCGTCCCGCTCCCTCTCCCTTTGTCTCTCTCTTGCTCTCTCTTCCCCTTATGCTCTCTGCCTTTTTAACCTTCTCTTGCTCTCCCTCCTTTCCACCTTCCTTTCTCCCCACATTTGATTTCTCTCTCTCTCTCTCTGCCTTTCTAGTCTCGGCCCATCATTATCTCTCTTCCTCTGTCTTGCTCCCTCAACCTGTTTTTCCTCCAACATGTGCCCGCTGGACTTCTCCTCTTTTTTTTTTTTTTTTTTTTTCCCTCGTGATTTCTCCATTTGTAATTCCCACATGGCCTCCCACTCTTTTTTTGTCTTCCCAGCCCTTTTCAGACTCTAATGCCCATCAGAACGTGCACCCCCTACCGGCACCTACTTGTTTCTGGCCTATGTTTGTCCTGTGGACTCTTCTTTCCTGTGGCCTCCCATCACATTTTGGGACCCCTGAAAATACTGCCCCTGAAGAGTCTTCCGAAATAGTCTGTCCAGTAACACTCCCCTGCCTTGAAATAGCCCCGCCTGAAACAGTTCCTCCCCAAATAGTCCCCCCTGCCATATTCCCCCCTGCAATAGTGCCTTCAAAAGAGTCTCCCTGAAGTAGTCCCTCCCGCAATAACTCACTCTCTGAAATAATCCCCCCAAAATATTCCCCCTTAAACTCGTGCCCCTCTGAAATGCTGGGGTTTCAACCCCAAGCCCCAAATTAAGGTTGACATAGGGGCGATTTCCACAGTCCTTCACAAAGTGGTGGTGAGTTTCCCTTTAAACTTCCCTCTGGCTTTGCAGGGAGAGCCATTAGGTAAATGTGCCCCAGGTGTTCTGCATTAAGTAAAGACAGGTCAGGTGTCCCATGGAGAGGATAAAAGCTGGGACCGCTTGCAGGAAGTGTGGACTGGCTGTCTGTGTGGTGGATGCATTCTGAAGAATTTTCTGTTGGGGAAGGATCTCCCGACTCCCTGGAACTGGGCTCTTCAGGTCTGGCTTTTGTCAATGTGGGCTTTGTAGAGATTCAGTATCTGGCTTTCTTGGTCTTATGTATTTGGCTTGTTGACCTGGTTGTCTCCCATCCCTTCTATGGGAGACTGTATTTCAGTGTTTATTGCAGCCATTGCTGGTCGTGCGGTGTCGTTGTTGGGATCGTTGTGATTGATGTCAATTATGTGTAACCCGATTGACTTGTACCCCCAGTGATCACCCGTGTAGCAACCCTTTAGTGTCAAATTTAATTTGGTTATCGGTTCATCTTGAGGCTGGCTGTGTCCTTTATGCTAGGCCTGATAATTGGCAAAACACCCTCAAAGTAGCACTCCTGAAATAGTCTGTCCTGTAACACTCCCGCCTCAAAATAGGACTGCAACCAAAGAGTCCTCCCCAAAATACGTCCCCCTGAAATAGTCTCCCTGAAACCGTCCCTCCCATAACACTTCCTCAGGAAGAGTCCTCCACAGTACCCCTGAAATAGTTTTCCCCAATAAATAGTCCCCCTGAAACAGTACCTGCCATAACTCTCCTGCCACAAAACACTCTCCCTGGAAAATCTACCTCCACCAGTACTCCCCCCCCCAAAATGTTCTCCCCAGAAACGGTCCTCCCCAAATCCTTTCTCCTGGAATAGTCTCCCCTCAAATGCTCTCCCCTGAAGCACTCCCTCTGAAATAGATCCCTCGAAAGACATCCCCCTGGAAATAATCCCCCTGTAATGCTCTGCTCTTAAAATACTCCCCCGTCAAATAGTCGTCCGTTAAATATCCCTCCTAAATACACCCACCAAAATACTCCCCCAAAGGAGTCTCCAAATAGCCTCCCTGAAATAGACCCTCCGTATCAATTCCCCTGAAACGATACCCCCTGAAATATTTAGGCCCCAAAACAGTCCCACTGAAACTGTCCGCCCCCAAATAGTTTCCACATAATACACTCCCCTTTATTCTAAGGCCTACTTTCCCGGGGCCTCCCACCCATTTTGGTCCTTCCACACCGTTTGGCCTCCATGTTTTCCTGCCCTCAACTTCCCCTAAGCCTCCCTCCCCCTTGCAGCCACCACTTTTTTTGGTCTCTACACCCCCCCCCCCCCCCCCCCCCCGGGCAGCCTCCCACCATGTTTCAGCCTCCCACATTTTTTTGGCCTTTATCTCCCCCTGGCCACCCACCCCATTTCAGCCTCCCACCTTTTGTCGGCATCCAATTTTTTCTGGCCTCTACAGCCCTCCAGCCTCAGACCCCATTTGGGATACAACATTTTTCTGGCCTGTATTTCCCTTCCAGCCTCTCTTTTAGGTCTCTTGCAGCTTTTCTGCACTGCCTGCGTTCCTGCCTAGATGTGCTCTTTGAAGAATTGAATCGATGGAAGAATTTGAATCTACTGATTGCTTCATCTCTTTCTCTTCTTCTCTCTTCTGTCTTTTGTCGTTCTCCACCCGTCTGTCTTTCTCTCTGTTGCTCTTGTTGGTTCTAGGCCAGCATCCCACCCCCCCGTCTCTATTTCTTCCGCAGTCGTCTCCTGCTCTCTGTCTCCCTGTTGCTCACCTGTCTTCTGGATGCCTCAGTGCTGCCTCCTCTTTTTCCTGATCCATCTGGCCTGCTCCCATCCCTGGCTTGATGCTCTTTCTCCACCTCTCTGCCTCGGACCTGTCCCTCTTCTCATCTCTCAGTTGCTACTGTTTCTTTCTCCATCACTTCCTCACTGCCTCTTCCTTTTCCCCTTTTCCCTTCTTCTCTCGGTCCTCCATCCTCTGCCAAGCGTTTTGCCTGTAGAGATCCATACCCCTCTCGGTGGTGTTCTTTCCTAGTACAAACTCGTGCCCAGCTCCCGTGCCCTTCCCTTCTGCTCCGTGGGCCTTTCCCTTTCAGCTTGTAGCCCGTCCCGATCCCTCTCCCTTTCTCAATCTCTTGCTCTCTCGTGCCTTCAATCCCTCTGTCTTCTTGACCGTCCCTTGCTCTCCCTCCTTCCCACCTTCCTTTCCCCCCACAGGTGATTTCTCTCTGTCTTTCTAGTCTCGACCCATCATTACCTCTCTTCCTCTGTCTTGCTCCGTGATCCTGTTTTGCTTCCAACATATGCCTGTAGATCCCCCCCCCCCCCCCCCCCTTTTCTAAGTGATTTCACCGTCTCTAATTCCACCAGGGCCTCTCATCCCTTTTTGGCTATCCAGCCCTTTTCAAACACTAATGCCCATCAGAGCGTGCACCTCCTTCCGGCATCTCCGCTTTCCTGGCAGAAGTTTGCCCTGTGGCGTCTAGGCCTCCACTTTCCTGCAGCCTGCCAGTCATTTTGCTCCTTCCACTCCATGTGCGCCTCCACTTTTTCCCGCCCTTCGCTTACGCCAAGCCTCCCTCCCTCTTGCAGCCTGCCTGCCTGCCTCCCCCCCTCCTGTAGCATCTTGCAGCCTGCCTGACTGCCTCCTACCCTCTTTCAAACTCTTGCAGCCTGTCTGCCTCCCTCCCTTACTCTTGCCTGCTCCCTCCCTCTTGCAGATTCTTGCCGCTTGCCTGCCTGCCTCCCCCCCTCTTGCAGACTCTTGCACCCTGCCGGCCTGCCTGCTTCCATCCCTCTTGCATCCTCTTGCACAATGCCTGCCTGCGTGCCTCCCTTGATCTTGCAACCTGGCTCCCTGCCTCCCGCCCCCTTGTAGCCTCTTGCAGCCTGCCTGACTGCCTCCTACCCGCTTTCAGCGTCTTGCAGCCTGTCTGCCTCCCTCCCTTACTCTTTCCTTCCTGCCTTCCTCTTGCAGCCTCTTGCAGCTTGCCTGCCTGCCTGCCTGCCTCCCTCCCTCTTGCAGCCTCTTGCACCCTGCCTGCCTGCCTGCATCCCTCCCTCTTGCAGCCTCTTGCACCCTGCCGGCCTGCCTGCCTCCCCCTGACTTGTAGCCTCTTGCAGCCTGCCTGACTGCCTCGTACTCTCTTTCAAACTCTTGCAGCCTGCCCGTCTCCCTCCCTTACTCTTGCCTGCTCCCTCCCTCTTGCAGCCTCTTGCACCCTGCTGGCCTGCCTGCTCCCTCCCTCTTGCAGCCTCTTGCACCCTGCCGGCCTGCCTGCCTCCCCCTGACTTGTAGCCTCTTGCAGCCTGCCTGACTGCCTCGTACTCTCTTTCAAACTCTTGCAGCCTGCCCGTCTCCCTCCCTTACTCTTGCCTGCTCCCTCCCTCTTGCAGCCTCTTGCACCCTGCTGGCCTGCCTGCTCCCTCCCTCTTGCAGCCTCTTGCACCCTGCTGGCCTGCCTGCCTCCGTGCCTCTGGCATCCTCTTGCAGGCTTCCTGGCTGCGTCCTTCCCTCCCTCGTGCAGTCATTTTCAGCGTGCCTGTCTGCCTCCCTCCCTCTTGCATCCTCTTGCACAATGCCTGCCTGCATGCCTCCCTTGATCTTGCAACCTGGCTCCCTGCCTCCCGCCCTCTTGCAGCCTCTTGCAGACTGTCTTCATGCCTCCCTCTTTCAGCCTCTTTAACTTGCATGCCTCCCTCCTTCTTGCAGCCCACCTTTTTTCCCTCCCTCCATATATACCTTCTTTCCTCCGTCTTGCAGCCTCTTTCAGTCTGCCTGCCTGCCTCCCTCTCTCTTGCAGCCTCTTGCACCCTGCCAGCTTGCCTCCCTCCTTCCCTCCCTACATCTCACAGACTGCTTCCCTCCCTCCCTCCCTCCCTCCGTCTTGCAGCCTCTTGTAGACTGCCTGCCTGCCTCCCTCTTCCAGCCTCTTGAGGCCTGCCTCCCTCCCTCTCTCTTGAAGCCTGACTCCCTCCCTATATAACTTCCTCTCTTTATTTTGCAGCCTTTTGCAGCCTGCTTTCCTCGTTCCCACCCTGCCTCCCTCCATTCCTCCCTCTTGCCATCTCTGATTTTTCTTGCCTCTACCTGCCCCTGGCTTCACACTCCATTTCAACACCCCACCTTTTATTGGTCTCCAATTTTTTCTACTCTCTACTGCCATGCAGGCTTCCACTCTGTTTCAGTCTCCCACCTTTTTTCTTTTTTTTGTCTCCATTTATTTCCTGGCCTCCGCTGCTCTCCAGCCTCCCACTTTATCACGGACTACAATTTTTTCTGGCCTCTACTGCCCTCCAGCCTCCCACCCCGTTTCAGCCTCCCACCCCGTTTCAGCCTCCCACCCATTTTCGGCCTCCATTTTTTTCTGGCCTCTACCGCCCTCCAGCCTCCCACCCTTTTTCAGCCTCCCACCTATTTTCGGCCTCCATTTTTTTCTGGCCTCTACCGCCCTCCAACCTCCCACCCGGTTTCAGCCTCCCACCTATTTTTGGCCTCCATTTTTTTCTGGCCTCTACTGCCTTCCAGCCTCCCACCCTGTTTCAGCCTCCCACCTCTTTTCGGCCTCCATTTTTTCCTGGCCTCTACTGCCCTCCAGCCTCCCACCCTTTTTCAGCCTCCCACCTATTTTCGGCCTCCATTTTTTTCTGGCCTCTACCGCCCTCCAGCCTCCCACCCGGTTTGAGCCTCCCACCTATTTTTGGCCTCCATTTTTTTCTGGCCTCTACTGCCTTCCAGCCTCCCACCCTGTTTCAGCCTCCCACCTCTTTTCGGCCTCCATTTCTTCCTGGCCTCTACTGCCCTCCAGCCTCCCACCCCGTTTCAGCCTCCCACCTATTTTCAGCCTCCATTTCTTCCTGGCCTCTACTGCCCTCCAGCCTCCCACCCCGTTTCAGCCTCCCACCCCGTTTTGGATACCACATTTTTCTGGTCTTTATTTCTCTTCCAGCCTCTCTTTTAGGTCTCTTGCAGCTTTTCTGCACTGCCTGCGTTCCTGCCTTGACGTGCTCTTTGAAGACTTGAATCGATGGAAGACTTTGAATCTGTTGGTTGCTTCATCTCTCTCTCTTGTTCTCTCTTCTGTCTTTTGTCGTTCTCCACCCGTCTGTCTTTCTCTCTGTTGCTCTTGTTGGTTCTAGGCCAGCATCCCACCCCCCCGTCTCTATTTCTTCCGCAGTCGTCTCCTGCTCTCTGTCTCCCTGTTGCTCACCTGTCTTCTGGATGCCTCAGTGCTGCCTCCTCTCTCCTGATCCGTCTGGCCTGTTCCCATCCCTGGCTTGATGCTCTTTCTCCACCTCTCTGCCTCGGACCTGTCCCTCTTCTCATCTCTCAGTTGCTACTGTTTCTTTCTCCATCACTTCCTCACTGCCTCTTCCTTTTCCCCTTTTCCCTTCTCCTCTCGGTCCTCCATCCTCTGCCAAGCATTTTGCCTGTAGAGATCCATACCCGTCTCGGTGGTGCTCTTTCCTGCTATAACCCTGTGCCCAGATCCCTGTTCCATTCTCTTCTGCTCTGTGGCCTTTTCCCTTTCAATTTGTAGCCCGTCCCGCTCCCTCTCCCTTTGTCTCTCTCTTGCTCTCTCTTCCCCTTATGCTCTCTGCCTTTTTAACCTTCTCTTGCTCTCCCTCCTTTCCACCTTCCTTTCTCCCCACATTTGATTTCTCTCTCTCTCTCTCTGCCTTTCTAGTCTCGGCCCATCATTATCTCTCTTCCTCTGTCTTGCTCCCTCAACCTGTTTTTCCTCCAACATGTGCCCGCTGGACTTCTCCTCTTTTTTTTTTTTTTTTTTTTTCCCTCGTGATTTCTCCATTTGTAATTCCCACATGGCCTCCCACTCTTTTTTTGTCTTCCCAGCCCTTTTCAGACTCTAATGCCCATCAGAACGTGCACCCCCTACCGGCACCTACTTGTTTCTGGCCTATGTTTGTCCTGTGGACTCTTCTTTCCTGTGGCCTCCCATCACATTTTGGGACCCCTGAAAATACTGCCCCTGAAGAGTCTTCCGAAATAGTCTGTCCAGTAACACTCCCCTGCCTTGAAATAGCCCCGCCTGAAACAGTTCCTCCCCAAATAGTCCCCCCTGCCATATTCCCCCCTGCAATAGTGCCTTCAAAAGAGTCTCCCTGAAGTAGTCCCTCCCGCAATAACTCACTCTCTGAAATAATCCCCCCAAAATATTCCCCCTTAAACTCGTGCCCCTCTGAAATGCTGGGGTTTCAACCCCAAGCCCCAAATTAAGGTTGACATAGGGGCGATTTCCACAGTCCTTCACAAAGTGGTGGTGAGTTTCCCTTTAAACTTCCCTCTGGCTTTGCAGGGAGAGCCATTAGGTAAATGTGCCCCAGGTGTTCTGCATTAAGTAAAGACAGGTCAGGTGTCCCATGGAGAGGATAAAAGCTGGGACCGCTTGCAGGAAGTGTGGACTGGCTGTCTGTGTGGTGGATGCATTCTGAAGAATTTTCTGTTGGGGAAGGATCTCCCGACTCCCTGGAACTGGGCTCTTCAGGTCTGGCTTTTGTCAATGTGGGCTTTGTAGAGATTCAGTATCTGGCTTTCTTGGTCTTATGTATTTGGCTTGTTGACCTGGTTGTCTCCCATCCCTTCTATGGGAGACTGTATTTCAGTGTTTATTGCAGCCATTGCTGGTCGTGCGGTGTCGTTGTTGGGATCGTTGTGATTGATGTCAATTATGTGTAACCCGATTGACTTGTACCCCCAGTGATCACCCGTGTAGCAACCCTTTAGTGTCAAATTTAATTTGGTTATCGGTTCATCTTGAGGCTGGCTGTGTCCTTTATGCTAGGCCTGATAATTGGCAAAACACCCTCAAAGTAGCACTCCTGAAATAGTCTGTCCTGTAACACTCCCGCCTCAAAATAGGACTGCAACCAAAGAGTCCTCCCCAAAATACGTCCCCCTGAAATAGTCTCCCTGAAACCGTCCCTCCCATAACACTTCCTCAGGAAGAGTCCTCCACAGTACCCCTGAAATAGTTTTCCCCAATAAATAGTCCCCCTGAAACAGTACCTGCCATAACTCTCCTGCCACAAAACACTCTCCCTGGAAAATCTACCTCCACCAGTACTCCCCCCCCCAAAATGTTCTCCCCAGAAACGGTCCTCCCCAAATCCTTTCTCCTGGAATAGTCTCCCCTCAAATGCTCTCCCCTGAAGCACTCCCTCTGAAATAGATCCCTCGAAAGACATCCCCCTGGAAATAATCCCCCTGTAATGCTCTGCTCTTAAAATACTCCCCCGTCAAATAGTCGTCCGTTAAATATCCCTCCTAAATACACCCACCAAAATACTCCCCCAAAGGAGTCTCCAAATAGCCTCCCTGAAATAGACCCTCCGTATCAATTCCCCTGAAACGATACCCCCTGAAATATTTAGGCCCCAAAACAGTCCCACTGAAACTGTCCGCCCCCAAATAGTTTCCACATAATACACTCCCCTTTATTCTAAGGCCTACTTTCCCGGGGCCTCCCACCCATTTTGGTCCTTCCACACTGTTTGGCCTCCATGTTTTCCTGCCCTCAACTTCCCCTAAGCCTCCCTCCCCCTTGCAGCCACCACTTTTTTTGGTCTCTACACCCCCCCCCCCCCCCCCCCCGGGCAGCCTCCCACCATGTTTCAGCCTCCCACATTTTTTTGGCCTTTATCTCCCCCTGGCCACCCACCCCATTTCAGCCTCCCACCTTTTGTCGGCATCCAATTTTTTCTGGCCTCTACAGCCCTCCAGCCTCAGACCCCATTTGGGATACAACATTTTTCTGGCCTGTATTTCCCTTCCAGCCTCTCTTTTAGGTCTCTTGCAGCTTTTCTGCACTGCCTGCGTTCCTGCCTAGATGTGCTCTTTGAAGAATTGAATCGATGGAAGAATTTGAATCTACTGATTGCTTCATCTCTTTCTCTTCTTCTCTCTTCTGTCTTTTGTCGTTCTCCACCCGTCTGTCTTTCTCTCTGTTGCTCTTGTTGGTTCTAGGCCAGCATCCCACCCCCCCGTCTCTATTTCTTCCGCAGTCGTCTCCTGCTCTCTGTCTCCCTGTTGCTCACCTGTCTTCTGGATGCCTCAGTGCTGCCTCCTCTTTTTCCTGATCCATCTGGCCTGCTCCCATCCCTGGCTTGATGCTCTTTCTCCACCTCTCTGCCTCGGACCTGTCCCTCTTCTCATCTCTCAGTTGCTACTGTTTCTTTCTCCATCACTTCCTCACTGCCTCTTCCTTTTCCCCTTTTCCCTTCTTCTCTCGGTCCTCCATCCTCTGCCAAGCGTTTTGCCTGTAGAGATCCATACCCCTCTCGGTGGTGTTCTTTCCTAGTACAAACTCGTGCCCAGCTCCCGTGCCCTTCCCTTCTGCTCCGTGGGCCTTTCCCTTTCAGCTTGTAGCCCGTCCCGATCCCTCTCCCTTTCTCAATCTCTTGCTCTCTCGTGCCTTCAATCCCTCTGTCTTCTTGACCGTCCCTTGCTCTCCCTCCTTCCCACCTTCCTTTCCCCCCACAGGTGATTTCTCTCTGTCTTTCTAGTCTCGACCCATCATTACCTCTCTTCCTCTGTCTTGCTCCGTGATCCTGTTTTGCTTCCAACATATGCCTGTAGATCCCCCCCCCCCCCCCCCCTTTTCTAAGTGATTTCACCGTCTCTAATTCCACCAGGGCCTCTCATCCCTTTTTGGCTATCCAGCCCTTTTCAAACACTAATGCCCATCAGAGCGTGCACCTCCTTCCGGCATCTCCGCTTTCCTGGCAGAAGTTTGCCCTGTGGCGTCTAGGCCTCCACTTTCCTGCAGCCTGCCAGTCATTTTGCTCCTTCCACTCCATGTGCGCCTCCACTTTTTCCCGCCCTTCGCTTACGCCAAGCCTCCCTCCCTCTTGCAGCCTGCCTGCCTGCCTCCCCCCCTCCTGTAGCATCTTGCAGCCTGCCTGACTGCCTCCTACCCTCTTTCAAACTCTTGCAGCCTGTCTGCCTCCCTCCCTTACTCTTGCCTGCTCCCTCCCTCTTGCAGATTCTTGCCGCTTGCCTGCCTGCCTCCCCCCCTCTTGCAGACTCTTGCACCCTGCCGGCCTGCCTGCTTCCATCCCTCTTGCATCCTCTTGCACAATGCCTGCCTGCGTGCCTCCCTTGATCTTGCAACCTGGCTCCCTGCCTCCCGCCCCCTTGTAGCCTCTTGCAGCCTGCCTGACTGCCTCCTACCCGCTTTCAGCGTCTTGCAGCCTGTCTGCCTCCCTCCCTTACTCTTTCCTTCCTGCCTTCCTCTTGCAGCCTCTTGCAGCTTGCCTGCCTGCCTGCCTGCCTCCCTCCCTCTTGCAGCCTCTTGCACCCTGCCTGCCTGCCTGCATCCCTCCCTCTTGCAGCCTCTTGCACCCTGCCGGCCTGCCTGCCTCCCCCTGACTTGTAGCCTCTTGCAGCCTGCCTGACTGCCTCGTACTCTCTTTCAAACTCTTGCAGCCTGCCCGTCTCCCTCCCTTACTCTTGCCTGCTCCCTCCCTCTTGCAGCCTCTTGCACCCTGCCGGCCTGCCTGCCTCCCCCTGACTTGTAGCCTCTTGCAGCCTGCCTGACTGCCTCGTACTCTCTTTCAAACTCTTGCAGCCTGCCCGTCTCCCTCCCTTACTCTTGCCTGCTCCCTCCCTCTTGCAGCCTCTTGCACCCTGCTGGCCTGCCTGCTCCCTCCCTCTTGCAGCCTCTTGCACCCTGCTGGCCTGCCTGCCTCCGTGCCTCTGGCATCCTCTTGCAGGCTTCCTGGCTGCGTCCTTCCCTCCCTCGTGCAGTCATTTTCAGCGTGCCTGTCTGCCTCCCTCCCTCTTGCATCCTCTTGCACAATGCCTGCCTGCATGCCTCCCTTGATCTTGCAACCTGGCTCCCTGCCTCCCGCCCTCTTGCAGCCTCTTGCAGACTGTCTTCATGCCTCCCTCTTTCAGCCTCTTTAACTTGCATGCCTCCCTCCTTCTTGCAGCCCACCTTTTTTCCCTCCCTCCATATATACCTTCTTTCCTCCGTCTTGCAGCCTCTTTCAGTCTGCCTGCCTGCCTCCCTCTCTCTTGCAGCCTCTTGCACCCTGCCAGCTTGCCTCCCTCCCTCCCTCCCTACATCTCACAGACTGCTTCCCTCCCTCCCTCCCTCCCTCCCTCCCTCCCTCCCTCCCTCCCTCCCTCCCTCCGTCTTGCAGCCTCTTGTAGACTGCCTGCCTGCCTCCCTCTTCCAGCCTCTTGAGGCCTGCCTCCCTCCCTCTCTCTTGAAGCCTGACTCCCTCCCTATATAACTTCCTCTCTTTATTTTGCAGCCTTTTGCAGCCTGCCTTCCTCGTTCCCACCCTGCCTCCCTCCATTCCTCCCTCTTGCCATCTCTGATTTTTCTTGCCTCTACCTGCCCCTGGCTTCACACTCCATTTCAACACCCCACCTTTTATTGGTCTCCAATTTTTTCTACTCTCTACTGCCATGCAGGCTTCCACTCTGTTTCAGTCTCCCACCTTTTTTCTTTTTTTTGTCTCCATTTATTTCCTGGCCTCCGCTGCCCTCCAGCCTCCCACTTTATCACGGCCTCCAATTTTTTCTGGCCTCTACTGCCCTCCAGCCTCCCACCCCATTTCAGCCTCCCACCTCTTTTTGGCCTCCATTATTTCCTGGCCTCTACTGCCCTCCAGCCTCCCACCCCGTTTCAGCCTCCCACCCATTTTCGGCCTCCATTCTTTTCCTGGCCTCTACTGCCCTCCAGCCTCCCACCCCGTTTCAGCCTCTCACTGCTCTTCGGCCTCCATTTTTTCCTGGCCTCTACCGCCCTCCAGCCTCCCACCCTTTTTCAGCCTCCCACCTATTTTCGGCCTCCATTTTTTTCTGGCCTCTACCGCCGTCCAACCTCCCACCCGGTTTCAGCCTCCCACCTATTTTTGGCCTCCATTTTTTTCTAGCCTCTACTGCCTTCCAGCCTCCCACCCTGTTTCAGCCTCCCACCTCTTTTCGGCCTCCATTTTTTCCTGGCCTCTACTGCCCTCCAGCCTCCCACCCTTTTTCAGCCTCCCACCTATTTTCGGCCTCCGTTTTTTTCTGGCCTCTACCGCCCTCCAGCCTCCCACCCGGTTTGAGCCTCCCACCTATTTTTGGCCTCCATTTCTTTTCTGGCCTCTACTGCCTTCCAGCCTCCCACCCTGTTTCAGCCTCCCACCTCTTTTCGGCCTCCATTTTTTCCTGGCCTCTACTGCCCTCCAGCCTCCCACCCTTTTTCAGCCTCCCACCTATTTTCGGCCTCCATTTTTTTCTGGCCTCTACCGCCCTCCAGCATCCCACCCGGTTTCAGCCTCCCACCTATTTTTGGCCTCCATTTTTTTCTGGCCTCTACTGCCTTCCAGCCTCCCACCCTGTTTCAGCCTCCCACCTCTTTTCAGCCTCCATTTTTTCCTGGCCTCTACTGCCCTCCAGCCTCCCACCCCGTTTCAGCCTCCCACCTATTTTCAGCCTCCATTTCTTCCTGGCCTCTACTGCCCTCCAGCCTCCCACCCCGTTTCAGCCTCTCACCCCGTTTTGGATACCACATTTTTCTGGTCTTTATTTCTCTTCCAGCCTCTCTTTTAGGTCTCTTGCAGCTTTTCTGCACTGCCTGCATTCCTGCCTTGACGTGCTCTTTGAAGACTTGAATCGATGGAAGACTTTGAATCTGTTGGTTGCTTCATCTCTCTCTCTTGTTCTCTCTTCAGTCTTTTCTCGTTCTCCACCCGTCTGTCTTTCTCTCTGTTGCTCTTGTTGGTTCTAGGCCAGCATCCCACCCCCCCGTCTCTATTTCTTCCGCAGTCGTCTCCTGCTCTCTGTCTCCCTGTTGCTCACCTGTCTTCTGGATGCCTCAGTGCTGCCTCCTCTCTCCTGATCCGTCTGGCCTGTTCCCATCCCTGGCTTGATGCTCTTTCTCCACCTCTCTGCCTCGGACCTGTCCCTCTTCTCATCTCTCAGTTGCTACTGTTTCTTTCTCCATCACTTCCTCACTGCCTCTTCCTTTTCCCCTTTTCCCTTCTCCTCTCGGTCCTCCATCCTCTGCCAAGCATTTTGCCTGTAGAGATCCATACCCGTCTCGGTGGTGCTCTTTCCTGCTATAACCCTGTGCCCAGATCCCTGTTCCATTCTCTTCTGCTCCGTGGCCTTTTCCCTTTCAATTTGTAGCCCGTCCCGCTCCCTCTCCCTTTCTCTCTCTCTTGCTCTCTCTTCCCCTTATGCTCTCTGCCTTTTTAACCTTCTCTTGCTCTCCCTCCTTTCCACCTTCCTTTCCCCCCACATTTGATTTCTCTCTCTCTCTCTCTGCCTTTCTAGTCTCGGCCCATCATTATCTCTCTTCCTCTGTCTTGCTCCCTCAACCTGTTTTTCCTCCAACATGTGCCCGCAGGACTTCTCCTCTTTTTTTTTTTTTTTTTCCTCGTGATTTCTCCATTTGTAATTCCCACATGGCCTCCCACTCTTTTTTTGTCTTCCCAGCCCTTTTCAGACTCTAATGCCCATCAGAACGTGCACCCTCTACCGGCACCTACTTGTTTCTGGCCTATGTTTGTCCTGTGGACTCTTCTTTCCTGTGGCCTCCCATCACATTTTGGGACCCCTGAAAATACTGCCCCTGAAGAGTCTTCCGAAATAGTCTGTCCAGTAACACTCCCCTGCCTTGAAATAGCCCCGCCTGAAACAGTTCCTCCCCAAATAGTCCCCCCTGCCATATTCCCCCCTGCAATAGTGCCTTCAAAAGAGTCTCCCTGAAGTAGTCCCTCCCGCAATAACTCACTCTCTGAAATAATCCCCCCAAAATATTCCCCCTTAAACTCGTGCCCCTCTGAAATGCTGGGGTTTCAACCCCAAGCCCCAAATTAAGGTTGACATAGGGGCGATTTCCACAGTCCTTCACAAAGTGGTGGTGAGTTTCCCTTTAAACTTCCCTCTGGCTTTGCAGGGAGAGCCATTAGGTAAATGTGCCCCAGGTGTTCTGCATTAAGTAAAGACAGGTCAGGTGTCCCATGGAGAGGATAAAAGCTGGGACCGCTTGCAGGAAGTGTGGACTGGCTGTCTGTGTGGTGGATGCATTCTGAAGAATTTTCTGTTGGGGAAGGATCTCTCGACTCCCTGGAACTGGGCTCTTCAGGTCTGGCTTTTGTCAATGTGGGCTTTGTAGAGATTCAGTAGCTGGCTTTCTTGGTCTTATGTATTTGGCTTGTTGACCTGGTTGTCTCCCATCCCTTCTATGGGAGACTGTATTTCAGTGTTTATTGCAGCCATTGCTGGTCGTGCGGTGTCGTTGTTGGGATCGTTGTGATTGATGTCAATTATGTGTAACCCGATTGACTTGTACCCCCAGTGATCACCCGTGTAGCAACCCTTTAGTGTCAAATTTAATTTGGTTATCGGTTCATCTTGAGGCTGGCTGTGTCCTTTATGCTAGGCCTGATAATTGGCAAAACACCCTCAAAGTAGCACTCCTGAAATAGTCTGTCCTGTAACACTCCTGCCTCAAAATAGGACTGCAACCAAAGAGTCCTCCCCAAAATACGTCCCCCTGAAATAGTCTCCCTGAAACCGTCCCTCCCATAACACTTCCTCAGGAAGAGTCCTCCACAGTACCCCTGAAATAGTTTTCCCCAATAAATAGTCCCCCTGAAACAGTACCTGCCATAACTCTCCTGCCACAAAACACTCTCCCTGGAAAATCTACCTCCACCAGTACTCCCCCCCCCCAAATGTTCTCCCCAGAAACGGTCCTCCCCAAATCCTTTCTCCTGGAATAGTCTCCCCTCAAATGCTCTCCCCTGAAGCACTCCCTCTGAAATAGATCCCTCGAAAGACATCCCCCTGGAAATAATCCCCCTGTAATGCTCTGCTCTTAAAATACTCCCCCGTCAAATAGTCGTCCGTTAAATATCCCTCCTAAATACACCCACCAAAATACTCCCCCAAAGGAGTCTCCAAATAGCCTCCCTGAAATAGACCCTCCGTATCAATTCCCCTGAAACGATACCCCCTGAAATATTTAGGCCCCAAAACAGTCCCACTGAAACTGTCCGCCCCCAAATAGTTTCCACATAATACACTCCCCTTTATTCTAAGGCCTACTTTCCCGGGGCCTCCCACCCATTTTGGTCCTTCCACACCGTTTGGCCTCCATGTTTTCCTGCCCTCAACTTCCCCTAAGCCTCCCTCCCCCTTGCAGCCACCACTTTTTTTGGTCTCTACACCCCCCCCCCCCCCCCCCCCCGGGCAGCCTCCCACCATGTTTCAGCCTCCCACATTTTTTTGGCCTTTATCTCCCCCTGGCCACCCACCCCATTTCAGCCTCCCACCTTTTGTCGGCATCCAATTTTTTCTGGCCTCTACAGCCCTCCAGCCTCAGACCCCATTTGGGATACAACATTTTTCTGGCCTGTATTTCCCTTCCAGCCTCTCTTTTAGGTCTCTTGCAGCTTTTCTGCACTGCCTGCGTTCCTGCCTAGATGTGCTCTTTGAAGAATTGAATCGATGGAAGAATTTGAATCTACTGATTGCTTCATCTCTTTCTCTTCTTCTCTCTTCTGTCTTTTGTCGTTCTCCACCCGTCTGTCTTTCTCTCTGTTGCTCTTGTTGGTTCTAGGCCAGCATCCCACCCCCCCGTCTCTATTTCTTCCGCAGTCGTCTCCTGCTCTCTGTCTCCCTGTTGCTCACCTGTCTTCTGGATGCCTCAGTGCTGCCTCCTCTTTTTCCTGATCCATCTGGCCTGCTCCCATCCCTGGCTTGATGCTCTTTCTCCACCTCTCTGCCTCGGACCTGTCCCTCTTCTCATCTCTCAGTTGCTACTGTTTCTTTCTCCATCACTTCCTCACTGCCTCTTCCTTTTCCCCTTTTCCCTTCTTCTCTCGGTCCTCCATCCTCTGCCAAGCGTTTTGCCTGTAGAGATCCATACCCCTCTCGGTGGTGTTCTTTCCTAGTACAAACTCGTGCCCAGCTCCCGTGCCCTTCCCTTCTGCTCCGTGGGCCTTTCCCTTTCAGCTTGTAGCCCGTCCCGATCCCTCTCCCTTTCTCAATCTCTTGCTCTCTCGTGCCTTCAATCCCTCTGTCTTCTTGACCGTCCCTTGCTCTCCCTCCTTCCCACCTTCCTTTCCCCCCACAGGTGATTTCTCTCTGTCTTTCTAGTCTCGACCCATCATTACCTCTCTTCCTCTGTCTTGCTCCGTGATCCTGTTTTGCTTCCAACATATGCCTGTAGATCCCCCCCCCCCCCCCCCTTTTCTAAGTGATTTCACCGTCTCTAATTCCACCAGGGCCTCTCATCCCTTTTTGGCTATCCAGCCCTTTTCAAACACTAATGCCCATCAGAGCGTGCACCTCCTTCCGGCATCTCCGCTTTCCTGGCAGAAGTTTGCCCTGTGGCGTCTAGGCCTCCACTTTCCTGCAGCCTGCCAGTCATTTTGCTCCTTCCACTCCATGTGCGCCTCCACTTTTTCCCGCCCTTCGCTTACGCCAAGCCTCCCTCCCTCTTGCAGCCTGCCTGCCTGCCTCCCCCCCTCCTGTAGCATCTTGCAGCCTGCCTGACTGCCTCCTACCCTCTTTCAAACTCTTGCAGCCTGTCTGCCTCCCTCCCTTACTCTTGCCTGCTCCCTCCCTCTTGCAGATTCTTGCCGCTTGCCTGCCTGCCTCCCCCCCTCTTGCAGACTCTTGCACCCTGCCGGCCTGCCTGCTTCCATCCCTCTTGCATCCTCTTGCACAATGCCTGCCTGCGTGCCTCCCTTGATCTTGCAACCTGGCTCCCTGCCTCCCGCCCCCTTGTAGCCTCTTGCAGCCTGCCTGACTGCCTCCTACCCGCTTTCAGCGTCTTGCAGCCTGTCTGCCTCCCTCCCTTACTCTTTCCTTCCTGCCTTCCTCTTGCAGCCTCTTGCAGCTTGCCTGCCTGCTGCCTGCCTCCCTCCCTCTTGCAGCCTCTTGCACCCTGCCTGCCTGCCTGCATCCCTCCCTCTTGCAGCCTCTTGCACCCTGCCGGCCTGCCTGCCTCCCCCTGACTTGTAGCCTCTTGCAGCCTGCCTGACTGCCTCGTACTCTCTTTCAAACTCTTGCAGCCTGCCCGTCTCCCTCCCTTACTCTTGCCTGCTCCCTCCCTCTTGCAGCCTCTTGCACCCTGCCGGCCTGCCTGCCTCCCCCTGACTTGTAGCCTCTTGCAGCCTGCCTGACTGCCTCGTACTCTCTTTCAAACTCTTGCAGCCTGCCCGTCTCCCTCCCTTACTCTTGCCTGCTCCCTCCCTCTTGCAGCCTCTTGCACCCTGCTGGCCTGCCTGCTCCCTCCCTCTTGCAGCCTCTTGCACCCTGCTGGCCTGCCTGCCTCCGTGCCTCTGGCATCCTCTTGCAGGCTTCCTGGCTGCGTCCTTCCCTCCCTCGTGCAGTCATTTTCAGCGTGCCTGTCTGCCTCCCTCCCTCTTGCATCCTCTTGCACAATGCCTGCCTGCATGCCTCCCTTGATCTTGCAACCTGGCTCCCTGCCTCCCGCCCTCTTGCAGCCTCTTGCAGACTGTCTTCATGCCTCCCTCTTTCAGCCTCTTTAACTTGCATGCCTCCCTCCTTCTTGCAGCCCACCTTTTTTCCCTCCCTCCATATATACCTTCTTTCCTCCGTCTTGCAGCCTCTTTCAGTCTGCCTGCCTGCCTCCCTCTCTCTTGCAGCCTCTTGCACCCTGCCAGCTTGCCTCCCTCCCTCCCTCCCTACATCTCACAGACTGCTTCCCTCCCTCCCTCCCTCCCTCCCTCCGTCTTGCAGCCTCTTGTAGACTGCCTGCCTGCCTCCCTCTTCCAGCCTCTTGAGGCCTGCCTCCCTCCCTCTCTCTTGAAGCCTGACTCCCTCCCTATATAACTTCCTCTCTTTATTTTGCAGCCTTTTGCAGCCTGCCTTCCTCGTTCCCACCCTGCCTCCCTCCATTCCTCCCTCTTGCCATCTCTGATTTTTCTTGCCTCTACCTGCCCCTGGCTTCACACTCCATTTCAACACCCCACCTTTTATTGGTCTCCAATTTTTTCTACTCTCTACTGCCATGCAGGCTTCCACTCTGTTTCAGTCTCCCACCTTTTTTCTTTTTTTTTGTCTCCATTTATTTCCTGGCCTCCGCTGCTCTCCAGCCTCCCACTTTATCACGGCCTCCAATTTTTTCTGGCCTCTACTGCCCTCCAGCCTCCCACCCCATTTCAGCCTCCCACCCCATTTCAGCCTCCCACCTCTTTTTGGCCTCCATTATTTCCTGGCCTCTACTGCCCTCCAGCCTCCCACCCCGTTTCAGCCTCCCACCCATTTTCGGCCTCCATTTTTTCCTGGCCTCTACTGCCCTCCAGCCTCCCACCGTGTTTCATCCTCCCACCGCTCTTCGGCCTCCATTTTTTTCCTGGCCTCTACTGCCCTCCAGCCTCCCACCCTTTTTCAGCCTCCCACCTATTTTCGGCCTCCATTTTTTTCTGGCCTCTACCGCCGTCAAACCTCCCACCCGGTTTCAGCCTCCCACCTATTTTTGGCCTCCATTTTTTTCTGGCCTCTACTGCCTTCCGGCCTCCCACCCTGTTTCAGCCTCCCACCTATTTTCGGCCTCCGTTTTTTTCTGGCCTCTACTGCCCTCCAGCCTCCCACCCTTTTTCAGCCTCCCACCTCTTTTCGGCCTCCATTTTTTTCTGGCCTCTACCGCCCTCCAGCATCCCACCCGGTTTCAGCCTCCCACCTATTTTTGGCCTCCATTTTTTTCTGGCCTCTACTGCCTTCCAGCCTCCCACCCTGTTTCAGCCTCCCACCTCTTTTCAGCCTCCATTTTTTCCTGGCCTCTACTGCCCTCCAGCCTCCCACCCCGTTTCAGCCTCCCACCTATTTTCAGCCTCCATTTCTTCCTGGCCTCTACTGCCCTCCAGCCTCCCACCCCGTTTCAGCCTCTCACCCCGTTTTGGATACCACATTTTTCTGGTCTTTATTTCTCTTCCAGCCTCTCTTTTAGGTCTCTTGCAGCTTTTCTGCACTGCCTGCATTCCTGCCTTGACGTGCTCTTTGAAGACTTGAATCGATGGAAGACTTTGAATCTGTTGGTTGCTTCATCTCTCTCTCTTGTTCTCTCTTCAGTCTTTTCTCGTTCTCCACCCGTCTGTCTTTCTCTCTGTTACTCTTGTTGGTTCTAGGCCAGCATCCCACCCCCCCGTCTCTATTTCTTCCGCAGTCGTCTCCTGCTCTCTGTCTCCCTGTTGCTCACCTGTCTTCTGGATGCCTCAGTGCTGCCTCCTCTCTCCTGATCCGTCTGGCCTGTTCCCATCCCTGGCTTGATGCTCTTTCTCCACCTCTCTGCCTCGGACCTGTCCCTCTTCTCATCTCTCAGTTGCTACTGTTTCTTTCTCCATCACTTCCTCACTGCCTCTTCCTTTTCCCCTTTTCCCTTCTCCTCTCGGTCCTCCATCCTCTGCCAAGCATTTTGCCTGTAGAGATCCATACCCGTCTCGGTGGTGCTCTTTCCTGTTATAACCCTGTGCCCAGATCCCTGTTCCATTCTCTTCTGCTCCGTGGCCTTTTCCCTTTCAATTTGTAGCCCGTCCCGCTCCCTCTCCCTTTCTCTCTCTCTTGCTCTCTCTTCCCCTTATGCTCTCTGCCTTTTTAACCTTCTCTTGCTCTCCCTCCTTTCCACCTTCCTTTCCCCCCACATTTGATTTCTCTCTCTCTCTCTCTCTGCCTTTCTAGTCTCGGCCCATCATTATCTCTCTTCCTCTGTCTTGCTCCCTCAACCTGTTTTTCCTCCAACATGTGCCCGCAGGACTTCTCCTCTTTTTTTTTTTTTTTTTTTTCCCTCGTGATTTCTCCATTTGTAATTCCCATATGGCCTCCCACTCTTTTTTTGTCTTCCCAGCCCTTTTCAGACTCTAATGCCCATCAGAACGTGCACCCCCTACCGGCACCTACTTGTTTCTGGCCTATGTTTGTCCTGTGGACTCTTCTTTCCTGTGGCCTCCCATCACATTTTGGGACCCCTGAAAATACTGCCCCTGAAGAGTCTTCCGAAATAGTCTGTCCAGTAACACTCCCCTGCCTTGAAATAGCCCCGCCTGAAACAGTTCCTCCCCAAATAGTCCCCCCTGCCATATTCCCCCCTGCAATAGTGCCTTCAAAAGAGTCTCCCTGAAGTAGTCCCTCCCGCAATAACTCACTCTCTGAAATAATCCCCCCAAAATATTCCCCCTTAAACTCGTGCCCCTCTGAAATGCTGGGGTTTCAACCCCAAGCCCCAAATTAAGGTTGACATAGGGGCGATTTCCACAGTCCTTCACAAAGTGGTGGTGAGTTTCCCTTTAAACTTCCCTCTGGCTTTGCAGGGAGAGCCATTAGGTAAATGTGCCCCAGGTGTTCTGCATTAAGTAAAGACAGGTCAGGTGTCCCATGGAGAGGATAAAAGCTGGGACCGCTTGCAGGAAGTGTGGACTGGCTGTCTGTGTGGTGGATGCATTCTGAAGAATTTTCTGTTGGGGAAGGATCTCTCGACTCCCTGGAACTGGGCTCTTCAGGTCTGGCTTTTGTCAATGTGGGCTTTGTAGAGATTCAGTAGCTGGCTTTCTTGGTCTTATGTATTTGGCTTGTTGACCTGGTTGTCTCCCATCCCTTCTATGGGAGACTGTATTTCAGTGTTTATTGCAGCCATTGCTGGTCGTGCGGTGTCGTTGTTGGGATCGTTGTGATTGATGTCAATTATGTGTAACCCGATTGACTTGTACCCCCAGTGATCACCCGTGTAGCAACCCTTTAGTGTCAAATTTAATTTGGTTATCGGTTCATCTTGAGGCTGGCTGTGTCCTTTATGCTAGGCCTGATAATTGGCAAAACACCCTCAAAGTAGCACTCCTGAAATAGTCTGTCCTGTAACACTCCCGCCTCAAAATAGGACTGCAACCAAAGAGTCCTCCCCAAAATACGTCCCCCTGAAATAGTCTCCCTGAAACCGTCCCTCCCATAACACTTCCTCAGGAAGAGTCCTCCACAGTACCCCTGAAATAGTTTTCCCCAATAAATAGTCCCCCTGAAACAGTACCTGCCATAACTCTCCTGCCACAAAACACTCTCCCTGGAAAATCTACCTCCACCAGTACTCCCCCCCCCCAAATGTTCTCCCCAGAAACGGTCCTCCCCAAATCCTTTCTCCTGGAATAGTCTCCCCTCAAATGCTCTCCCCTGAAGCACTCCCTCTGAAATAGATCCCTCGAAAGACATCCCCCTGGAAATAATCCCCCTGTAATGCTCTGCTCTTAAAATACTCCCCCGTCAAATAGTCGTCCGTTAAATATCCCTCCTAAATACACCCACCAAAATACTCCCCCAAAGGAGTCTCCAAATAGCCTCCCTGAAATAGACCCTCCGTATCAATTCCCCTGAAACGATACCCCCTGAAATATTTAGGCCCCAAAACAGTCCCACTGAAACTGTCCGCCCCCAAATAGTTTCCACATAATACACTCCCCTTTATTCTAAGGCCTACTTTCCCGGGGCCTCCCACCCATTTTGGTCCTTCCACACCGTTTGGCCTCCATGTTTTCCTGCCCTCAACTTCCCCTAAGCCTCCCTCCCCCTTGCAGCCACCACTTTTTTTGGTCTCCACACAACCCCCCCACCCCCCCCCCCCCCCGGGCAGCCTCCCACCATGTTTCAGCCTCCCACATTTTTTTGGCCTTTATCTCCCCCTGGCCACCCACCCCATTTCAGCCTCCCACCTTTTGTCGGCATCCAATTTTTTCTGGCCTCTACAGCCCTCCAGCCTCAGACCCCATTTGGGATACAACATTTTTCTGGCCTGTATCTCCCTTCCAGCCTCTCTTTTAGGTGTCTTGCAGCTTTTCTGCACTGCCTGCGTTCCTGCCTAGATGTGCTCTTTGAAGAATTGAATCGATGGAAGAATTTGAATCTACTGATTGCTTCATCTCTTTCTCTTCTTCTCTCTTCTGTCTTTTGTCGTTCTCCACCCGTCTGTCTTTCTCTCTGTTGCTCTTGTTGGTTCTAGGCCAGCATCCCAACCCCCGTCTCTATTTCTTCTGCAGTCGTCTCCTGCTCTCTGTCTCCCTGTTGCTCACCTGTCTTCTGGATGCCTCAGTGCTGCCTCCTCTTTTTTCTGATCCATCTGGCCTGCTCCCATCCCTGGCTTGATGCTCTTTCTCCACCTCTCTGCCTCGGACCTGTCCCTCTTCTCATCTCTCAGTTGCTACTGTTTCTTTCTCCATCACTTCCTCACTGCCTCTTCCTTTTCCCCTTTTCCCTTCTTCTCTCGGTCCTCCATCCTCTGCCAAGCGTTTTGCCTGTAGAGATCCATACCCCTCTCGGTGGTGTTCTTTCCTAGTACAAACTCGTGCCCAGCTCCCGTGCCCTTCCCTTCTGCTCCGTGGGCCTTTCCCTTTCAGCTTGTAGCCCGTCCCGATCCCTCTCCCTTTCTCAATCTCTTGCTCTCTCGTGCCTTCAATCCCTCTGTCTTCTTGACCGTCCCTTGCTCTCCCTCCTTCCCACCTTCCTTTCCCCCCACAGGTGATTTCTCTCTGTCTTTCTAGTCTCGACCCATCATTACCTCTCTTCCTCTGTCTTGCTCCGTGATCCTGTTTTGCTTCCAACATATGCCTGTAGATCCCCCCCCCCCCCCTCCTTTTCTAAGTGATTTCACTGTCTCTAATTCCACCAGGGCCTCTCATCCCTTTTTGGCTATCCAGCCCTTTTCAAACACTAATGCCCATCAGAGCGTGCACCTCCTTCCGGCATCTCCGCTTTCCTGGCAGAAGTTTGCCCTGTGGCGTCTAGGCCTCCACTTTCCTGCAGCCTGCCAGTCATTTTGCTCCTTCCACTCCATGTGCGCCTCCACTTTTTCCCGCCCTTCGCTTACGCCAAGCCTCCCTCCCTCTTGCAGCCTGCCTGCCTGCCTCCCCCCCTCCTGTAGCATCTTGCAGCCTGCCTGACTGCCTCCTACCCTCTTTCAAACTCTTGCAGCCTGTCTGCCTCCCTCCCTTACTCTTGCCTGCTCCCTCCCTCTTGCAGATTCTTGCCGCTTGCCTGCCTGCCTCCCCCCCTCTTGCAGACTCTTGCACCCTGCCGGCCTGCCTGCTTCCATCCCTCTTGCATCCTCTTGCACAATGCCTGCCTGCGTGCCTCCCTTGATCTTGCAACCTGGCTCCCTGCCTCCCGCCCCCTTGTAGCCTCTTGCAGCCTGCCTGACTGCCTCCTACCCGCTTTCAGCGTCTTGCAGCCTGTCTGCCTCCCTCCCTTACTCTTTCCTTCTTGCCTTCCTCTTGCAGCCTCCTGCAGCTTGCCTGCCTGCCTGCCTCCCTCCCTCTTGCACCCTCTTGCACCCTGCCTGCCTGACTGCATCCCTCCCTCTTGCAGCCTCTTGCACCCTGCCGGCCTGCCTGCCTCCCCCTGACTTGTAGCCTCTTGCAGCCTGCCTGACTGCCTCGTACTCTCTTTCAAACTCTTGCAGCCTGCCCGTCTCCCTCCCTTACTCTTGCCTGCTCCCTCCCTCTTGCAGCCTCTTGCACCCTGCTGGCCTGCCTGCTCCCTCCCTCTTGCAGCCTCTTGCACCCTGCCGGCCTGCCTGCCTCCCCCTGACTTGTAGCCTCTTGCAGCCTGCCTGACTGCCTCGTACTCTCTTTCAAACTCTTGCAGCCTGCCTGTCTCCCTCCCTTACTCTTGCCTGCTCCCTCCCTCTTGCAGCCTCTTGCACCCTTCTGGCCTGCCTGCCTCCGTGCCTCTGGCATCCTCTTGCAGGCTTCCTGGCTGCGTCCTTCCCTCCCTCGTGCAGTCATTTTCAGCGTGCCTGTCTGCCTCCCTCCCTCTTGCATCCTCTTGCACAATGCCTGCCTGCATGCCTCCCTTGATCTTGCAACCTGGCTCCCTGCCTCCCGCCCTCTTGCAGCCTCTTGCAGACTGTCTTCATGCCTCCCTCTTTCAGCCTCTTTAACTTGCATGCCTCCCTCCTTCTTGCAGCCTACCTTTTTTCCCTCCCTCCATATATACCTTCTTTCCTCCGTCTTGCAGCCTCTTTCAGTTTGCCTGCCTGCCTCCCTCTCTCTTGCAGCCTCTTGCACCCTGCCAGCTTGCCTCCCTCCTTCCCTCCCTACATCTCACAGACTGCTTCCCTCCCTCCCTCCCTCCCTCCGTCTTGCAGCCTCTTGTAGACTGCCTGCCTGCCTCCCTCTTCCAGCCTCTTGAGGCCTGCCTCCCTCCCTCTCTCTTGAAGCCTGACTCCCTCCCTATATAACTTCCTCTCTTTATTTTGCAGCCTTTTGCAGCCTGCCTTCCTCGTTCCCACCCTGCCTCCCTCCGTTCCTCCCTCTTGCCATCTCTGATTTTTCTTGCCGCTACCTGCCCCTGGCTTCACACTCCATTTCAACACCCCACCTTTTATTGGTCTCCAATTTTTTCTACTCTCTACTGCCATGCAGGCTTCCACTCTGTTTCAGTCTCCCACCTTTTTTCTTTTTTTTGTCTCCATTTATTTCCTGGCCTCCGCTGCTCTCCAGCCTCCCACTTTATCACGGCCTCCAATTTTTTCTGGCCTCTACTGCCCTCCAGCCTCCCACCCCATTTCAGCCTCCCACCTCTTTTCGGCCTCCATTATTTCCTGGCCTCTACTGCCCTCCAGCCTCCCACCCCGTTTCAGCCTCCCACCCATTTTCGGCCTCCATTTTTTTCCTGGCCTCTACTGCCCTCCAGTCTCCCACCCCGTTTCAGCCTCCCACCCATTTTCGGCCTCCATTTTTTTCCTGGCCTCTACTGCCCTCCAGCCTCCCACCCCGTTTCAGCCTCCCACCTATTTTTGGCCTCCATTTTTTTCTGGCCTCTACTGCCTTCCAGCCTCCCCCCCTGTTTCAGCCTCCCACCTCTTTTCGGCCTCCATTTTTTACTGGCCTCTACTGCCCTCCAGCCTCCCACCCCATTTCAGCCTCCCACCTATTTTCAGCCTCCATTTCTTCCTGGCCTCTACTGCCCTCCAGCCTCCCACCCCGTTTCAGCCTCCCACCCCGTTTTGGATACCACATTATTCTGGTCTTTATTTCTCTTCCAGCCTCTCTTTTAGGTCTCTTGCAGCTTTTCTGCACTGCCTGCGTTCCTGCCTTGACGTGCTCTTTGAAGACTTGAATCGATGGAAGACTTTGAATCTACTGATTGCTTCATCTCTCTCTCTTGTTCTCTCTTCTGTCTTTTCTCGTTCTCCACCCGTCTGTCTTTCTCTCTGTTGCTCTTGTTGGTTCTAGGCCAGCATCCCACTCCCCGTCTCTATTTCTTCCGCAGTCGTCTCCTGCTCTCTGTCTCCCTGTTGCTCACCTGTCTTCTGGATGCCTCAGTGCTGCCTCCTCTTTTTCCTGATCCATCTGGCCTGCTCCCATCCCTGGCTTGATGCTCTTTCTCCACCTCTCTGCCTCGGACCTGTCCCTCTTCTCATCTCTCAGTTGCTACTGTTTCTTTCTCCATCACTTCCTCACTGCCTCTTCCTTTTCCCCTTTTCCCTTCTTCTCTCGGTCCTCCATCCTCTGCCAAGCGTTTTGCCTGTAGAGATCCATACCCCTCTCGGTGGTGTTCTTTCCTATTACAAACTCGTGCCCAGCTCCCGTGCCCTTCCCTTCTGCTCCGTGGGCCTTTCCCTTTCAGCTTGTAGCCCGTCCCGATCCCTCTCCCTTTCTCAATCTCTTGCTCTCTCATGCCTTCAATCCCTCTGTCTTCTTGACCGTCCCTTGCTCTCCCTCCTTCCCACCTTCCTTTCCCCCCACAGGTGATTTCTCTCTGTCTTTCTAGTCTCGACCCATCATTACCTCTCTTCCTCCCTCTGTCTTGCTCCGTGATCCTGTTTTGCTTCCAACATATGCCTGTAGATCCCCCCCCCCCCCCCCTTTTCTAAGTGATTTCACCGTCTCTAATTCCACCAGGGCCTCTCATCCCTTTTTGGCTATCCAGCCCTTTTCAAACACTAATGCCCATCAGAGCGTGTACCTCCTTCCGGCATCTCCGCTTTCCTGGCAGAAATTTGCCCTGTGGCGTCTAGGCCTCCACTTTCCTGCAGCCTGCCAGTCATTTTGCTCCTTCCACTCCATGTGCGCCTCCACTTTTTCCCGCCCTTCGCTTACGCCAAGCCTCCCTCCCTCTTGCAGCCTGCCTGCCTGCCTCCTCCCCTCCTGTAGCATCTTGCAGCCTGCCTGACTGCCTCCTACCCTCTTTCAAACTCTTGCAGCCTGTCTGCCTCCCTCCCTTACTCTTGCCTGCTCCCTCCCTCTTGCAGATTCTTGCCGCTTGCCTGCCTGCCTCCCCCCCTCTTGCAGACTCTTGCAGCCTGCCGGCCTGCCTGCCTCCCCTTGACTTGTAGCCTCTTGCAGCCTGCCTGCCTCCCTCCCTTACTCTTGCCTGCTCCCTCCCTCTTGCATCCTCTTGCACCCTGCTGGCCTGCCTGCCTCTCTCCCTCTTGCAGCGTGTCTGCCTCCTTCCCTCCCTCTTGCAGCTTCTTGCACCCTGCCAGCCTGCCTGCTTCCATCCCTCTTGCATCTTCTTGCACAATGCCTGCCTGCGTGCCTCCCTTGATCTTGCAACCTGGCTCCCTGCCTCCCGCCCTCTTGTAGCCTATTGCAGCCTGCCTGACTGCCTCCTACCCACTTTCAGCGTCTTGCAGCCTGTCTGCCTCCCTCCCTTACTCTTTCCTCCCTCCCTCCCTCTTGCAGCCTCTTGCAGCTTTCCTGCCTGCCTGCCTCCCTCCCTCTTGCAGTGTGCCTGCCTGCCTCCCTCCCTCTTGCAGTGTGCCTGCCTGCCTCCCTCCCTCTTGCAGCTTCTTGCACCCTGCCAGCCTGCCTGCTTCCATCCCTCTTGCATCCTCTTGCAGGCTTCCTGGCTGCGTCCTTCCCTCCCTCTTGTAGTCATTTTCAGCTTGCTTGCCTGCCTCCCTCGCTCTTGCAGCCTCTTGCAGCATGCCTGCCTTCCTCCCTCCCTCTTGCATTGTGCCTGCCTTCCTCCCTCCCTCCTGCAGCCTGCCTGCCTGCCTCCCATCCTTCTGCAGCCTCTTGCAGCCTACCTGCCTCCCTCCCACTTGCAGTTTACCTGCCTGCCTCTCTCCGTTTTGTAGCCTCTTGAAGTCTGCCTGCCTACCTGCCTCTTGCAGCTTCTTACATTCTGCTTGCGTGACTCCCTCTCACTTGCACCCTCTTGCAGCCTGCCTGACTCTCTTCCTCTTGCAGACTGTTTCCCTCACTCATGCAGCCTCTTGCTGCTTGCATGCCTGCCTCCCCCCCCTCAGTCTCGCAGTCTCTTGTAGCTTGCCTGTCTGCCTCCCTCTCTCCCACTTGCAGCCTCTTGCAGCCTGCCTGCCTGTTTCCCTCCTTCTTGGAGCCTGCCTGCCTGCCTCCCTCCTACTTGCAACGTCTTGCAGCCTGCCTGCCTCTCTCCCTCCCTCTTGCAGCCCCTTCACCTTGCCTGCTTTCCTGCCTCCCTCCCTCCTGCATCATCTTGCAGCCTGCCTCCCTCTCTTTTGCAGCTTGGCTCCCTAACTCTCTCCAACTTGCAGCCTCCCTACCTCTCTCTTTCTTGTGGTATTCCTGCCTTCCTCCCTCTTGCAGCCTATGCTTTTTTCTTGCCTCTACTTTCCTGGCTTCACACCCTGGTTCAGCCTACCACCTTTTTTCGGTCTCCAATATTTCCTACCTTCTACTGTCCTGCAGCCTCCCATGCGATTTCAGCCTTGTGCTTTTTTTGTTCTTCCAATATTTTCTGACCTCTACTGCCCTGCAGCCTCCCACCCTGTTTCAGACTCCCACCTTTTTTCGACCTCGATTTTTTTTTATGCCCTCTACTGCTCTCCATACTCCCGCCCAGTTTCAGCCTCCAACCTTCTTTCAGCATCCAATTTTTTCTACCCTCTACTCACCTGCAGTCTCCCACCTTATCTCAGCCTCCCATCTTTTTTCTGGCCTCATTTTTTTTATGGCATCTCCCACCCTATTTCAGTCTCCCCCTTTTTTCGACCTCCAATTTTTTCTGGCCTCTACTGGCCCTGGCCTCCCACCTCTTCTCTGCCTTCCACCACTTTTTGGATTACAAGTTTTTCTGGCCTGTATTTCCTTTCTAGACGCTTGTTTTAGAAGTGTTTCTATCTTTGTTTTGAGTCAACTCTTCCCTAGACTTCCACTGTGGTCAGAACAGTCTTATTTTTACCTCTGTCATGTATGGTGCCTCTGTTTACTTCCTGGTCAACTGAGGGTGTATGTATCCTGTTCATATCTCCTTCCGCATTACTCATTATGTCAGTATTCCTCTGTTTGTGTCTATGTCTAAATTTCTGATAAATCCCAGAGATGTCTTTTACCCCTCACCCCACCCCCTCCCCCTCCCTGAGGCTGTCTGTGTGCCACAGCACACTTTGCAGCTCTCTTTCCATCCCTTGTACTCAGGCTGAACCCTCACTCTCAGGGTTTGTATGTGTCCCAGAACAGTCACCGTATTTAATGCCATCTCAAGTCTCTAGATGTAGTTGTTTGTTCCCTGTAGAGATCTGTGCATTGTTGGGACCCCTTCTTGAGTTGTAAATTGCGTCTTAGAGCTGCCTCCTGTGTCTGTTTCACTCCCAGCATCCTGGTCTAGTTGTGATGATGCCTCCCAGGGCCATCCTCATGCTCTGCAGCCATCTTTTGTCTCTCTTGTGCATTTTTGAACCCTTTTCACTCTCAGATAACCTTTCCTATGTCACCTTTAATCTCCAGAACAGTCATCTTGTTCTCTATGCTAGCTAGGATCCCGCTGTTTAGTTCCTGGTCCCCTGAGCACATCTGTAATTTGATTAGATCCCTTCTGTATGACCGGATCACGTCCTTGAGAATTATTTGGGTCGTGCTGCTCGTCAGAATCCTTTTGATAATGTCACAACGCCTCACGCAGTCTTGGGTATTCACCGCAGCATGCTGTTAGCACCCTAAGCCCCCTGTGGACTCTTTTTGTCGCAGTTGCACTGCTCCTAATATCTCCATTCCCGAAGAGGAGCATTGTTTTTCTTGTGTATGTCATCTAGAATGCCTCTCTAGATCTTGCTTGTGCTTCATGGAATTTTGGTAGCATTTTGCCTGTGTTCCAATGTCTCTTATTCCTACGAGCCTTTTGTGACAGCTTTGTTCCCAGTCACTGCGTGTCCCAAGACCTTCTTTGGGTACCACAACCCCATTTGCCCTCTATAGTGGCCATCACTCCCTTCTCGTTTCCTCAGAAAGATGTCTGCAGGTTTGCATTTCAGAGCGCTTTTACTGTTATTGTCCATGCCATCTAGGGTGTCTCCATTTGCTCCTCAGCCTCCTAAGGACATCTGTAGTCTGCTCAAATCTCTTTCAGCCTTCCTCTTTGTGTCCTTGAGCTGCCTTTGGTGTCTTTGCCCCTGTTGGGACTCCTCTAGTGGTGTTGTGATGTACATCAATGTTTTTGAGGTTGTTCTTAGCAGACTTCTTTCTCTGTAGCTGGCCTAGAAATGTTCGCATTCCATCAGAGTGCTCCATCTGTGACCCAGCCTGGTCATTCTGCCCTCTCTTCAGTCTAGCCATGCCTCTATTCAGTCCATGGCCTTCCAATGACACATTTACTCGGTCTGGATCCTTTTGGGATTTAATTGGCAGTTCCCCATTCCTTTTCTGATTTCCTGGCTTCCTCAGGACAGTTTTTCTCCCAGTCACGATGCGTTCCCGAGAACTTCTCGGTTTTCTAGTTCCCTCTTGTAGAGCTTTAGGTGGGGCCATCTTTGAGCTACAGAGCACTCTTTTGTTCATCTATGCTGTCTGGGATTGCAGCTTTCAGTTCCCAGCCACCCAAGACCATCAGTCTTGTGCTCAGATGATCACCTGCATTCCTCCTTGTCATCTATACACCTTCTTTTATCCATCGGCACCCTCTCAAGAGCCCTCTCCTCATAGTCAGAATGCTGGCGTGACCTTCCTCGATCTCCCCAGCACCTGGTAGCATTCCATCTCCTTTTGTATTTCTAATGTTTTCTTACGTCTTCCCTTCTTTGTTTGCTACACAGCATTCATAGTCGTTTGCCCTGCTGTCGAGCATGTCTCCGTCTGGTTGTTTCTCCATTGTCTGTAGTTTGCCTAGATGCCCTTGCTGCGTATCTGAATTCTCTTTTCTTACTTTGCCCTTTCACATACTCCATGACAGTATTGTCTCGCTTTAGCTGTCTTTCAATATTATTTCTTTGTGCTCTTCAGAACTCTATTCTCTTTCTTTTAACTGTTTAGCATGCCTTCGTTCCGCCCCCACCCCCCCCGCGATGACATTTGTACTTTGTTGAAATCCCCTTTGTAGTTCCTCATTGTTATCCCTGAGGTTTCTTTGGTCTTCGAGGCTCGCTCAGGACTGCTCCTTCACATTGCCAAGCTCTCGGAAGGGCTCTTTCAGCTCCTTATTTCCCCCATGGGAAATACTCTCCGCATCTGCATCTATAACCCGCTCGCTCTTTCTGTCCTCCCATCCATTTGATGCTCCTCCATTTTGATCCTGGTCCCCTGGAGACATCTGTACTTTGTTCCATTCCCTTTCAAATTCATTGTATCCCTGATGCTTCTTTGGTCTTTCTGATCCATGTGATGATGACTCTCATTTTGCCCGGACCTTTTGCAAAGCCATTTTTGTGCCTCAGAGCCATCTAGTTGTCGTACATCTTATGATATGTCTTTATTTGGTACCTGGTATACGAAAGATGTGTGTTGTCGTTAGATATGTTTTGCGGAGAAATTACTCTATAACTTTTGGAGTTATAAAGTGGGTATGTTTATTCAGCGCCGGGCGCATGGGGGATCGCTCCACCACAAGCATGCGCATCGTTTGCAGCTCCCGTCCGGCTTATATGTTACAGAATAGTGCATATTCATAGAACGCCTATACATAGTCTACCCCCGCCTCCCCTCGCCTCTCACGGAAATCAGGTCTCCTCCCCTCGCGCCTGCGTATCGAGCTCCTTTGGCCTCGTTCGGTGGTCGCAGATTTACGGGCGAGGGCGGCACGGATGAAGTATCTCCTCTTCCTCACCGATCAACTTTTCACCTCGTCGTTCTGCGCAGTCTCAGTTGTTTCCCTGGGCCCTGGCCAAACCGCCAGGTCAGTTTGTGCTTGAATCTAGGATGATTTGTTGGTGGAACATACAACTTCAAGGACCATAAGAAACTTCTCTTTGGGCTAGGAGATATTTGCCTAGCAACGTTATCAACACCTGGTATGTCTTGTTCGAACAGTCCCATCCGCCTCCCCTCGTTTTTGTGCAGACCTTGAACCATCAATCTAAGATTGTTTAGACTGCCTGTCTCATTCCCCCCTTTTCTTCTTACTTAGTAAAATCTTTTACTACCTATTTATCTACTTCTTAAGCTATTTCCCTTGTCCTATAAGATGTTAGTACTATCCTACAAATTATTTTATTTATTGTTTAAAGCTCAGATTGTGATATAAAGTGTCATATATAGTTTGTAAGCATTTTGTAAGTTTCTAGATCCATACATATATAGCTACAGTAAGGATCAACAAAATTGCTACAGATATTAATAAAGCAATCACTGGGTGAAGGGCTGTGTTTAAGATGCCAGTAGTTGTCGGCGACCATCCGAAGAGTATATCCTACTAATTATGTTTCCCTTCTTGCTCAACCATCTTTAAGACCTTTTTTATCCTTTCCTCATCATGAAAGGTTGTGAGTAAAGTTTCTTGCCCTTTTTCCTTAACTTCTTCCAGTATCTGGTGTAAGTCTGGGTGTTTTAATAGGCTTTCTATATGACTGACATTTAATCCTATGGGGACAGGAAGTATCTTTACCATGAGGCTGTTTTTCAAGAGGGAATGTGTAACTACCAGGGCAGAATAAGTGAAATCACACCCCAGGATGATGGTGAAATTACAAATACAATAATTTAGCTGCCGTATCAATTTCTTCTCTCGCTCATCTATGATTGTGTCACACAGTGTCCTTAAATATGCACATCCCTTTCCAGTATAAACAATAATGGCCCTCAAATTTACGTTGGGGCGTGCTTCATAGTGGCAAATTTTTTGGTTAGTATCTAAGCAAGTATCCTGGGTTATTAAGGTATTACTGTCACATATAAATCTCTGTTGTTCTTTCATGATTCAGGGTTCAAGATCTACTGCTTGCCATTTATTATCAGTATTCATAGCCCAGGTCTTATGTTCAAAGGGGTACAGTAGAGTCCCATTGTAATTGACTCCAAGACTTACAATGGGGTGTATGGTGATTAATTTTGCATCATATATGGGTAACACAGAAGTTGTTACTGTATGTGTGTCAGGCCTATAGGTGAAGTTGACCATGTTCCACCATGATTGTAACTATTTCTCTGTGGCACTATCCCAAACTATTTTTCAAATTTCAGTGGGAAGTGTACCCTCTTCTCTTTCCCTTATTACAGATTCTGCTACTGTTTGTATCCATAACTGGGCTTGTATGCAACTTAAAGCTATGGCAATATCACCTTGTAATTCTCCCAAGGTTTCAGCAATAAGTGTGTGGTCTTTTGTTTCTTGTTGCTTCCAATCTGGCATTATTTTTGACATTGCCTATTGCTGTACCCCTAATGCTGATAGTGAAGACCTCAATGGTTGTTGTAATTTTGATATATCACTTGTAGTAGCTGCTAATTTGTTCATGATTACTTCTGAATCTATTGAATTTAACACTCCCAATTCGGTTCTTAATACTCCGGTAGGTCCCTCTGTGGTCTTTTCTGGTAGGTATTTCCCTTTTTCCTTAGCCCAGTTGTCCATCCTTCGTCTGAGGTTCGTAAGAAGGGGGAACAACGTGGCTCTATATTAGAAATGTTAACTTGCATCTGTAATTCTACCTTTTTTAGAGACCATTTTGGATTGATCAGCACTTGCTGTTGGTCCATGTGTGATCACATATGGGCCGACCTCGTATACGTTGGGTGTAAGATTTACAGTGATTGCTGTGGTTGTCACTAGGGTAGTCACCATGTTAAACTTAAAGGATAGCCCTAGTTTATCCTTGGTTTAGAGACATGTCACAGAAACAGCAGATTGAGTCAAAGTAAAATTATACTCATATTCTAGATCTTTTGGATCACATATATGACCAATACTTGACACGATGTATTTGGGATTTAATATCTTGATTTTAGACACTGTAATTTGACACACTGACCAATGGGTGAGTTCATTCATTACTTGACACTCTAATCTCTTGCCCTACCGTTCCCCATAATTGAGGTACTCCATTGACATCTTTCCATTGAGTTTTTGTATACACCTCTGTTCCCCGCATCACTACAGTAGCTAAAGTCAAGGTTGAGTTAGTATTGGTTATACCCATGCTTCCAATGTACGCTTGGGACCACGGCCATTCAGCGAACCTTTGACCAGGCATTCAGGGAAAGGAGATTATTAGATTTATCGTGAGAAGCCTAGTCTTCCCGGCTGAGTTTGTGTAACCTTCCATGGGGATTTGTGGGCCCTCTTTACTCGGGTGTGATGAATCCAGGCTGAGTATTCTTTAATCTTGACAGCCGTAAAAGTTGTGAGTAGCACTTGAAACGGCCCTTCCCATTGTGGGTCCAACGTCTTTTCTGTAAGAGACTTAACATACACATAGTCTCCCAGCTGAATGTTATGTACAGGCTCATCTAACCCTCTACCCCGAGTTCCAAATACATGTTTCCTAATTTGAGTTGTTTACTTAATGCTATTATGTATGAAGTTATAGTTTCCTCCCCAATTTGCATCGATGTTCCATTCTGTACCACGTAAGGTCTGCTATATAACATTTCAAAAGGGCTCAACCCTTCCCTGGCCCTCGGTTTTGCTCATATGTACAAAAGTGCCAGAGGGAGAGCCTGGAGCCAGGTCTGGTTTGACTTCTGCCTGAGCTTCACAATGGTTCATCTTTTCTACTTGGCCACTAGATTGGGGATGATAAGGAATGTGAAGTTGCCAGTCTATACCCAGATGGCGACCGATTTGCTGAACTACTTTTGAGATAAAGTGTGGTCCTCTATCTGAGGATATAGTTGCTGGGACTCCAAAGTGTGGAATTATTTCTTGTATTAATATTTTGTCACTTCCCAGGCTTTGGCAGATCTAGTGGGGAATGCTTCTGGCCAACCTGAAAAGGCATCTGTTAATACCAGTAAATATCGATACCCCCCTTTTCTTGGAAGTTCTGAAAAATCAATTTGCCATTGTTGTCCCAGTCCATTTCTTTTTCTAATCTGGCCTACTTCTAGAATAGGGGTATTCTTAGGATTAGTCTGGAGGTAAAGGTCACACTGTTGAGTCACCTGTCTCACTATGATATACAGATTTCTAGCTCTAATGTTCTTGACCAAATATCGGTGTAGGGCCTCCGCTCCCCAGTGCCCTTTCCTGTGTTCCTCTCGCACCAGGTGTCTAGCTAAACAAGAGGGAATTACTACCTTCCCTTGGGGAGTGATGGCCCAACCTTCTTCATTATATGATTCTTCCAGGTCTGTAATTAACTTTTGATCCTCTTGAGTATAATTAGGCTTACTTTCTGGGATGATTTGCCAATCAGGAACTAAAACTTCCTCTATTTTTACCTCTCTTTTGGCTGCTTGTTTTGCCTCTGTCTGCCAGTTCATTTCCTTTTTCCAAATCCGAGTTCACCTTTTGGTGGGCCTTAATATGCATGACTGCCACTTTTCTTGGAAGTTGTACAGCTTTAGTAGTTCCAGAATTTCCTTCCTATGTTTGATGTGTTTCCCTTGTGAGTTCAACAGTCCTCTTTCCTTCTAAATTGCTCCATGAGCGTGGACTACCCCAAAGGCATACTTCGAATCTGTGTAAATATTCACCGTCTTGCCTTGGGCTTATCCTAAAGCACGAGTCAGTGCGATTATCTCTGCCTTTTGTGCAGAGGTATTCGCAGGCAGCGGTCCCGATTCCAGTATTTCTTGGGTGGTAGTAACAGCATACCCAGCATACCTCTTGCCACTCAAAACAGAGTTGCTCCCATCTGTAAACCAGTTCTCAGCATCTTCCAGAGGGGCATCCTTCAGATCTGTGCGGCTTGAGTACGTTGCTTCGATGGTTTCCAGGCAGTCATGTTGCACTGGTTCTCCTGTGTTTCCACTCAGGAAAGAAGCTGGGTTAATAATGTTAGTTACTACAATCTCCACATCATCTTGTTCTACTAATTCGGTCTGATATTTTAAGAACCTTTGGGGCGAAAGCCAATGTCCCCCTTTAATTTCCAATACTGCAGACACTGTGTGAGATACAAATACAGTCATTTTCGTGCCTAAAGTGAATTTTTGTGCCTCTTGTATATTTAAGATCACTGCTGCAACCGCTCATAGGCATCTAGTTGCTTGGAGAAAGAGGCGACTGTCCGACAATACAGGCCTAAGTCTTGTGCCAGTATTCCTAATGCAATTCACTGTTTCTCTTGTGAAAAGAGAAAGAATGGCTTACCTACATCTAGGAGTCCCAAAGCCGGAGCTGACATCAGAGCCTTTTTAACAGGTCAAAGGCTCGTATGGCCTCCTTATTCCATCAGAGATTTTTCTGTTGAGTGGCGGTTAGTGCATATAAAGGTTTAACAAGCAATTCATAATTATAAATCTATAGTCTGCACCACCCAGTCATTCCCAGGAACGTTCGCAGTTCTTTCACCATCTGTGGCCTCGGAGTCTGGCAGATCGCCTCCTTCTGAGCTCACTCTAAAGTTCATTTTCTAGCACTGATTTCATAGCCCAGATAAATCACTTTGCGTTGCATCACCTGGGCGTTTTTCTTGGCTACTCGGTAGCCCTGAAGTCCCCAAAAATTTAAAAGGCTTACCGTCTAGGTCACACAGGCCTCTTTTGTCTTGGTGGCAATTAGGATGATGTCTACATGCTGCAGCACCTTTCTCTCTTCAGGTGGAGTTGGGGTTTCAAGGTCTTTTGCTAGCTGGTTACCGAATAGCGGGGCCGTTCTTTAATCCTTGTGGCAGCACCGTCCAGGTTAACTGGGTCTTCCGCCCACTCCTAGGATTTTCCCATTCAAATGCAAATATTTTGTGACTGGCTTCGAGGAGAGAGAGGCAAAAGAAAGCATCCTTGAGGTCTAAAACGGTAAATCAGATTAGCTCAGGAGTAAATTGTGTTTACAAAGTGCATGAGTTTGCTACCACTGGGTAGAGATCTTCAGTTATTTTATTTATTGCTCTCAAATCCGGAACTATTCTATATGACCCATCAGGTTTCCGAACAGGTAATATGGGGGTGTTAAAATTAGATTTGCACTCTTTTAATAGCCCTATTTGCAAAAATTTTCTATAACCGGCTGAATCCCTTCCCAATCCTCCTTCTTTAAAGGGTATCATTTAATTCTTACCGGTTGTTGTCCTTCCTTAAGTTTTACCTCTACGGGTGAGGCATTCTTTGCCCTTCCAGGCGTGTCAGTGGCCCACACTCCAGGATTAACTCGACTGATAATTTCCTCACCGATTTCTCCTCCTGTGGGGATACTAATTAGGGACAAGCTCATGATTTGTATAAGTTCTTGGTTATTTACCTCCAGAGTAATCTCTCCATTGTTAAAGGTAATGGTTGCTCCTAATTTTTCTAGTAGGTGTCTTCCTAGGAGCACTGTTGTGGAGTTAGGCATATACAGAAATTTGTGTATGCCTAACTGCTTTCCCAGTTTATATTTTAAAGGTTTGCAAAAATAAGCCTTTTCACTTTGGCTAGCAGCTCTCTTATAATCTTTTCCAGGGCAAGCACTAAAGGATCTTATGGTAGAACTAGTCCACCGTCCCTCTGCCACCCCAGGTGATTTCGGAGGGTAAAGAAAATGTCTGCATTATAAGACACCTCATCCTACTTCCCTTCCCTCTGTAAAAATAACATTAATTGCAAAAGCGTGTCATAGTCTAAGGTCCCATTTAGTGGCCATTTAGCTTCTTCTAGTTTGTAAAGTGGCCACCACTGATTACAATATTTAATCAGGATTTTCTTGCTTTCCATGCTTCCTCTCCCTGCTATATCTTTCCAGTTCATGAGTATGCAATCCAATGGGCGTTTCTTTACAATTTTTCTCTGCTTATTTCCCATTATTATCCCTTCTTCCCAAAATCCTTTCTCTCCACTCATAGCAGTTTCTACACTGTTTTTTAACCTTCTCCTACTCTCCCTCCTTCACTTCCTAAAGTTCCAGTATCTTATGACTTCTTCCACACAATAATTATTGACTCCAGTCTTTTGACCGAGATGTCTAACGACACCTCTTCTTCCCAGCACTCTGCACACCTCGACCTCCTCTTATCAGACACATAATACCACTTACATCGACAATCTACGCACTCTGCTAATACCCAAGCTTGATGAAAATTACTAAAGGTAGGAACATAGGAGCACAGAGAAAGCAGGGGATTCTCCCACGAACCCAAACTGGTACTACCAGTTGCCCAGAAGGAGGTGTGTACAATCCTTCTAGCAGGTATAAATCATTTCCCTGTGCCAACCATTCATTCCTTCTACACAAATAATTCGACCAAATCTAACTCAAACCGACAGAGAAGGGATTCACTTTCCCATCTCCGATTCATACAATGTTTTCACAAGACATACAAGGACAGTGTATTATTTAAACAAATATAAACTTCTCATTTACCTTGCAGCAGCTGCCTCTCACTCACACAGCAGCAGCAGCCTCTCACACCCTGCCCCTGCAGGCACGCAGGCACACAGACACACAGCAGCGGCTGCTCTTACTCACAGCACACAGGCACACAGACACTTAAAGGGCCCATCACACTTTTCACTCATACCACAAAATATACTGAGTTTAAGCAATCACCAAATCCGTTTGTAACATATATCATAAACCATAAAACAATTAGCATTCAGTTCAAGGCCAGTATATCTACAATTAGTGCACTATACAATGACCTGAAGCAAGATCCTGCAGGTGACAGTAATTACCAGTACCCTGCCCAAAATGTAAACTGCCTCTTATATACCAGTCATCGGTAGTTTGCCCCAAAAGATCTTACTTTCCCGCGGATTCCCAAAACCAAAACCGAATGGGTATACCCCCTCCTCGGGACCGAGCCGTGCGCCAGACGTCTCTGCACGTCTTACCAGCAGCCCGTTACCGTTATAAAAACATACCTCTGTCTGCGAACCAGATGGTCCTTGTCTGCTCCCGCAGTGGACAGCTGGGAGCGGAGTTCCTCTGAGAAGAGCTCGGGGTGTACCTAGGACATCCACCCTCCAGCAGCGTCCCGGCAGCCGAGCAGAGATAGAGTCCCATCTGGGGTGCTAAGACGTTTTGTGGGGAAATTACTCTATAACTTTTGGAGTTATAAAGTGGGTACATTTATTCAGCGCCGGGCGCATGGGGGATCGCTTCACCACAAGCATGCGCATCGTTTGCAGCTCCCGTCCGGCTTATATGTTACAGAATAGCATATTCATAAAATGCCTATACGTATACATAGTCTACCCCCACCTCCCCTCGCCTCTCACGGCAATCAGGTCTCCTCCCCTCGCGCCTGCGTATCGAGCTCCTTTGGCCTCGTTCGGCGGTCGCAGATTTACGGGCGAGGGTCGCATGGATGAAGTATCTCCTCTTCCTCGCCGATCAACTTTTCACCTCGTCGTTCTGCGCAGTCTCAGTTGTTTCCCTGGGCCCTGGCCAAACCGCCAGGTCAGTTTGTGCTTGAATCTAGGATGATTTGTTGGTGGAACATACAACTTCAAGGACCATAAGAAACTTCTCTTTGGGCTAGGAGATATTTGCCTAGCAACGTTATCAACACCTGGTATGTCTTGTTCGAACAGTCCCATCCGCCTCCCCTCGTTTTTGTGCAAACCTTGCACCATCAATCTAAGATTGTTTAGACTCCCTGTCTCAGATATTTTCTTGAGTTTTTCAGAGAAGAGGATCATCTCTATCTATTATCTCAGCATCTCCTATGATCTTTTCTGTCAAACTTTGCTTTTTTTTTTTTTGTATAGCAAAGTAGGTGTTAGTTACTTAGGCTGCCTCATACACTTTCTGACATATGTCATGGCGGGTTTTTTTCCTGTCCTTTGGGATTCTCTAGAGAGTTAGGCAGAGAGACCATCAAGGTCTCTCTGAATTGTTGGCATGTACAATCAATTAGTTATATTGGAACTGTGATATTTTTGAGAAGGAATTCTTTTAGCATCTAATTCTGCTTTGTTCTTTAGTCCTATCTAGAACAAGGTTCTGTTAGAAGGTAGATAGCATACATGGTCTTGCTAGAAAATTAAAAAAAACAACCTGTAGAATTTTGGGTTTTGCACAGGAATCTAAAGCACATCGTTTTGAAGATCGATATTATCATCACATTTAACCAACTACTTCCCATATCTCTTAGAACAATATATCTTTTTTTATATCTATACCCCAGGAAAAAAAAGGTTTTATTCTTTACCCGGTCACATCACCAGCGCAATAGACGCAGCAAAGAAGAAATATCGTTTCCAGCGAGGGTAGCTTTCTTCATTCAGCATTTCACAAGCTGCAAAGTTAAGGCAGAGGAGAACACTTGCTGCTGCTCCCCTGGGAGCTTTTATGCCTTGTGGTGGTGAGCCCCTCCCCTCTCCCAGGTGATTGTGGTCTGGGTGGTGGGTGGGGCCTGGGGTATATAAGCCACAGCCTCTCCTCAGGGAGATCATTCTGCTCTCAGGCCTCTCTGAGGTTAGTGCTCCTTGAGTCAATAGCAGCTTTTGAGCTGTTGAAGCTCTTTGTGCACATGCATCTCGTTAATCACAGCAGCTGTCATACCGGAGGTAAGAGTTTCAGCATCTGTCAAGGTTTGGCAGTCTATATAATAAGAAGTACACCGATAGGTAGCAGGCTTTTTCAGGTGAGTAAATCTGTACCAGCTGGATGGAGCAGGTAAAAGGGTTCAAATGCATGCACTTAGTTTTTTTCCTCTTCATTTGAGATGCATTACATTTTCCTGTTTTTTTCTGACTTTAATGAAGATGGGACCTTGTTTTTTACCTAGTATCACCATCGACATTGGAAGTTGTCAATATCATCTGGCTAAATAGGACCGACGGTGAGATGACAGAGCAAGGGTTAGCGCAAACATCTCTTACGCATCCATATGCGGAGCTTCAGCATTTTCCAAGAAAGTAGCAGGCACGTGAGGCACAGCATCTTTCGGGATACAGGACAGCCGATCCCGTTACCTAATTGCACACAGAGCACCGTGTTGTTTTGTCGGTGCTATGTAGGCAGCCTTTGCAATAGGATGAATATCCAAGGTGAACCGGGGTAGTAGAGAAGAGGAGCACGGGGCCGGTGCTTTCACACAAGCACAAGTGTAACCTTCTGCCTCTCGATATCATAGGTGCCACGAGCGACGCCGGCACAGAGCAGGCGAGCGGAAAGTACGACGCTTTCGAGGAGGAGACCGTTGCAGAACGGGGCCAAGTCAGCCGACACGGTGCCGACCGCCAGTGCGATTTTTGTGCAGATGATGAAGAGGAACCCGGCATCTGTAGGAATATCCCAGTTAGCCGATGGAGCAGCTGTCAAAGATGGCTTCAGACCCCCAGGCCCCAGATAAGTCGAGGGACCGGTGTTTTGGAGAGGGCTCTGGGGCCAGGCCAAGGTTGGGAATCGCAGGGAGGGGTTTTCAAGCTAGCATAGGGGAGAGGACCATACAGGCACAGCACCCTTTCGTTAGGGAAAGGGAGCACATTACCTTTCTGCACAAGACCGCCACGTGCCAGGCAGGGCAGTTCCAGCCCACGGCTGCGTCGTCACGTAGTTTGTGTTTTCTGCGTCCTCGAGCTTCCTTAGGTCACAACATCCTCATCACTCTTTGCCCCGAAGCAGCACAGCGTGCGCTTCGGGAACCATCGCTAGGGCGTCAAGTCTCTAGTCATCGGCACAGCGCCGGTCGGGCGCTTCTTTTATCTCATGACAAAGACTGAGGCGTGGATAGGTCTTGGAAGTTTCAGGTCGCTCTGCTTTAGCAGCACCTTTCCAGGCTGCATTAACATCTCCGATCTTGCGCGGTCCACCTTTTCCAATACCTTTTATGAGAGTTTTTCCCTGCATCCTTACATGCTTTGATCTTGAAGTAAGGCGTCTCCTATGTGACTCATCTCTGTTTTTGTTTCCAGCCGCAGCATTCAATTCTTCTCTACCTGCCACGGATTATTCTTCTCAGTCCTCTCGGTCTTCTGATCCGGTAGCATCTCCGGTCAAGGAGTCATTCTTAGAGAGCTCGTTTTAATGTTTCCGTCTCACCGTTTGTCTTTGTGTGCAGTGTCGGTCTGTGCGTGTTTGTCTGGGTTGGAGCTGCTCTGCCTGGAGACACAGAGCAATAGTCCACGAAAGAATAGCAGTAGCAATCAAAGGCTAATGGGGTCATAAGTAAAGACTTGGTAGGGAGAGGACATACAGTCCATTTCAGGGCTAGCAGGTATATATGCAGGAGGTGCATGAGTTTTCTCTGTAGCATTTTTTGGAGATGACGGGGCTGTGTTTAACGGCAGGTCGCAGTCAAGATCTAGATGGTGTGCTTATAGGAGGCTTCTGGAATCGTTAAGCCATCAGTTAACGTACAGGTGACTCGTTCAATGCCGTTTTTTGCCGAAGCAGAGGGGCGATCCGCGCACCGAAGGTCGACGGAGGCGGCGAGCGGAGCACCGTAAGAAGGTACTTAGATGTGCCGCATCAGAGGGAAGACATGATGGACGGCTATACAAGTAGCCTATAAGAGCGTTTTATTACGAAGGTGTGAAGCAAGATAGCGGCACCGCAGGCAAGTCAAGCGAGGTGAGATATTACCAGTGTGCTCAAGTAGCAGTTATAGTTCGGGAGTTGTAATGTCGGTGAAGGTAGACGTATCCCTTGTCGTTTGCGTTTCAGGTCGTAACCGAGCCTCCACAGGAGAAATCCCGAACAGCAGAGGTAGGGCGGGCGATCGCACCAGGTAAAGGAGCGGGAGAGGGTTATAGCTGTCGGCAGGATGTAGTTTTGGGTAGCATCTCACCCGGCGTTACTTTGGTTTTTGCAGGCGACCGACATAGCGTCGGAAGGGTGCAGTCACACACGGGAGGAGCAGCCCGAGGCGAGGCGGCGTCGGCCAGGTCCCCGTCGACGTGTCGAGTATCCCACGGCATCTAAGCGAAGCGTTTCTCTTAGGTTTTGCGAGCGCCGTCCAGGCAGCCTTTTGAATCGGATGAGCATTTGAGGCGAGCCGGGTCAGTAGCGAGGAGGAGTAGGGGCGGGTGAATTGTCAGAAGCACAACAGCGATTTTCGTACGTCTCGGTTTCTTAGGTACCGCAAGCGACGACGGCAGCACCGTCGTCTCCGGAGCGAATAGGAGAGAGGCGCTTTCGAGGGCGGCGTCGCGGAAGCTGTCGGCATCGGCAGGCGCGACGCCGACCGGTCGCACGGTTCGAGGGCGTCTAGGAGACGATGCGGAGGAACCGGCGAGCCCGGAACATCCTAGCTAGCCCATGCGGTTGCTGCGGAAGATGGCTACGGACCTCTGAAAGCTAAGTCGAGGGTCGAGGGTAGGAAGGCTCTGAGAGGAAGGGGCAGGGTTGGGAATCGCAGGGAGGGCTCGTCAAGTCAGTACGGGGGAGAGGGCCGTCCAGGAACAGCACCCTTAGCGCCCATAAGGGGCGGCGAGTTACTTTTCAGCACCGGACTACCACGTTCTGGGCAGGGCAGTTCCAGCCTGTGTCGTTGCGTAGTTTGTCTACTGCATTCTATATCTTATAGCACACCACCCTCAGGTCTTGATGTCTTCGTAGCTCTTTGAGATCAGCAGGCATCTCCGTAGCGCTCCTGAGTGCATCGAGTACTAGGCTTCATCAGCATAGCGCCGGCAGAGCCCTTCTTGTCTCGCAATTATAACCCGAAGCGTGGATCCATCCATCGTGTCTTGCATCGAGGAGGTTCTCGATCGGTCATCTCTCGCATGGATGAGCTAGATGGCACCTGGAGCTGTGCTTTTGAGAGTCATTTTGGCACATAGAAATCTTCTGGGGTTTCCTCCCCAGGTCTTAAGTCCTAAAGCCCGACTTCTCACCCATCCATCGTTCCGGCGTCACCGGTAACTTTGTCTCACGGGCCGCAGCGGTCGCCTCTCATTTCGGGCCCGCTCCGACGCATCCGTGCCATCGCGTCACCGTAGGGCTTCTCTGCCGGCAGCATCTTCCCTACGGTCATCGTTCTCGCTCGCGGTCTTCTCGCATCTCACCGTCACGTCACTTGCGATGTCTGTGCTGTGTATGTCTGTGTCAGAGCTGGACCTGTCCTGCCCAGACACGTGGCCATAGTAACGACGAGGGGAGCGTAGGCTCATAGTCGTGAATTAATACGTAGATGTGCCCCGATGCTTTTGGCAAAGACCATACGGTCCATCTCTGGGCAAGTAGCTGTAGACAGCCGCCACAGAGTTAGTCTCCTAGCGTTCGACAGGCGCCGGAGGGCAGACACGCCGCAAGCGGCAATTCACGCCCTAGTCTTGCGGGTTGAACGAGCCTTAGTTTGTCCGTGGGGTCAATATTTAGGGTTTTGGGTGTTTTAGCAGTAGTCGGATGGGAGACGGAAACGGAAGACAAACCTTTGCTCTCACGAAAGTCTTTCTTAACAATGGGGTGACTCGCTCATGCGGTTTGGGGTGTTTAAAAGCAAAGGGAGAAGCAGCTCACCGAAGAGCAACGGAAGATGTCAGGGGATCTGCGTGACCAGCGCCTCTGAGGCCCTCAAGCTCTCGCGGTTTTATTTTATAGGTGTCGATCGCTGCGTCACGTGGGGTACCCGCACCCTTAGACTTTGCCAAGGTGAGAGATGACCAGCGTGCCAAAGCATTAGTTTTTCGGGGGTGTCATAATATCATCGTAGCTCAAATCACGTCCCGTTTGTCGTACAGGCGGCGACGAGGCATCGGCACAGCGGAAGGAAGAATCGTTCTCCGAGCAGCCGACGTAAACGAGCAGGGGAGAGAAAACACCACGAGCGAGCCGAGGATCGGGGAGGCTTCTCCATCCCGTGGGTTTACCTCCCTTTCTTTCCCGGAGGGTTCACGCAGCAGAGTCCCAAGCACTTTGAGAAAAGGTGAGAGAGGCAATAAGCGGTTTGTTCAGACCTATATTGCTGAAGATCACGCAGCAGTTCAAATGACCATTTCTCTTTGCTTTTGCAGGCATCGTAAGGTCTCCGCTCAGAAAGCAGAGGAATAGAGGCGAGTAGGCGGAAGAGCGGAGCAGCGGGCCGGGAGCCACCGACCATGTAATAGCTTACAAGTAGTAGAGGTGATGCATTTCTTCAGTTTCTTGGATTTGTGTGCCTCGTGAGACGGGGGGGTGTCGGGGCGCATGCAAAATAAAGGTATCGGGAGCGGTACGGCTCTTCCGAGGAGGGCATCGGGACGGTAGATGCCGATAAGGGTCAACATGCCCACGACCGGCCGCATTCTGTGTCGCAGGTGACGAAGAGGCACCCAGCGAACGCAAGGAAACGCCAGTTGGATGACGTGCTCCCGATAAGGATGAAATCTGGACCGTGCTCTCTGAAAGATAAGTCACAGGGCCAAAACAGCGGGTGGGGTGGTGGCACAAGACTTCAGTGTCAGTGGGGGGGCTCTTCAGGTTTTGTAAAATCTGCGGGGGGGGGGGGGGGGGTGTGTGTCAGTCTTGCAGCGCGCCTCTCTGCGGGGGGGGGTGGGGGTGGGGTGTGGGGTGTCGGTCTTGCAGCGCGCCTCTCTGCGGGGGGGGGGCGTCGGTCTTGCAGCGCGCCTCTCTGCGGGGGGGGGTGGGGGTGGGGTGTGGGGTGTTGGTCTTGCAGCGCGCCTCTCTGCGGGGGGGGGGGGGGCGTCGGTCTTGCAGCGCGCCTCTCTGCGGGGGGGGGGGCGTCGGTCTTGCAGCGCGCCTCTCTGCGGGGGGGGGGGCGTCGGTCTTGCAGCGCGCTTCTCTGCGGGGGGGGGGCGTCGGTCTTGCAGCGCGCCTCTCTGCGGGGGGGGGGGCGTCGGTCTTGCAGCGCGCCTCTCTGCGGGGGGGGGGGCGTCGGTCTTGCAGCGCGCCTCTCTGCGGGGGGGGGGGCGTCGGTCTTGCAGCGCGCCTCTCTGCGGGGGGGGGGGGCGTCGGTCTTGCAGCGCGCCTCTCTGCGGGGGGGGGGGGCGTCGGTCTTGCAGCGCGCCTCTCTGCGGGGGGGGGGGCGTCGGTCTTGCAGCGCGCCTCTCTGCGGGGGGGGGGGCGTCGGTCTTGCAGCGCGCCTCTCTGCGGGGGGGGGGGCGTCGGTCTTGCAGCGCGCCTCTCTGCGGGGGGGGGGGCGTCGGTCTTGCAGCGCGCCTCTCTGCGGGGGGGGGGGCGTCGGTCTTGCAGCGCGCCTCTCTGCGGGGGGGGGGGCGTCGGTCTTGCAGCGCGCCTCTCTGCGGGGGGGGGGGCGTCGGTCTTGCAGCGCGCCTCTCTGCGGGGGGGGGGGCGTCGGTCTTGCAGCGCGCCTCTCTGCGGGGGGGGGGGCGTCGGTCTTGCAGCGCGCCTCTCTGCGGGGGGGGGGGCGTCGGTCTTGCAGCGCGCCTCTCTGTGCATTTGTGTCCTGTTACCTCAGTGCTCTCCAAGTGTGCTGTCAGGCCCTGTCTTTAGCTTCAGCATTAGCTCTACCCCGTGCAGTACTCTCGTGTCTTTAGGTCCCATTTGCGGCGCATGTATATGTGTGTGAGGCTGTGTCATTTTGTGTGTTTGTAGCCGTTGTGGAACGGTCACAGAAGGGGATGATAATGTGGCAGTGAGCACGGGCCATGTGGCTGGAGGTCACCTAGGCCAGTTTTGGTGATAGCCAGTTGTTGTCACCAGGCAGCCTCTAGAGTTCCTTCTTTTGTCTTTTGCAGGTGTCATAGGATCACCAGGATTCCAGAAGGGAAGTCTCTGACAATGTTCGCCGGAGGGTACAAAATGAAGAAGGACCAGCAGTAGTGCCACTCTGTAACGTATAACTCTTCTTCTAACAATGAGGACATTCAGTGTGGGTCAGGGGGAGCAGCAGCGATGCAGTTCCGGGCACAGTGGCAGAATTGTGGCGATCAGCCACTCGGGCAGGTGATGGTTGCACACAGTGAATGTTGAATGAGTGTTAGTTTTGAAAGGTAACCTTGTAGGTGAGGATGTTATTCATTTCAGGGTATAATGAATGTAGAGTGAGATAATGTGTAGTTTTAATAATAGCAAAGAAAATGTTGAGCAGGGAGACTTCTATTCTCTCCCTGACTGTTTATTGTCAGTTAGTCCTGGCATGTCTGTAATGTTCTGTTCACAGCCAGCATTTGGGTGGAGGTTAGTTTCAGGCCACAGTGTCAGCAGGGGCAATGAACATTGAAGTCTTTGGGAAGCACTTTTTGAGGAGAGATGCAGCAATAGGCATAGGCAGTGTCGTGGGGGTTGGGCGGGTGGGTGGATTTGCTGAGAGTAGAGGGCAGTCAGCGGGGTAGTGGAATGAGCGGTGTATTTAGAATGTCTATGCAGGTGTATGACTGTTTAATGTGCCAGAATTGTTTTTATTGCAGGTGGAGTAGAGTTTGACTAGTTAGGGCAGAAAGAAATACAGAATAAAAAACCCCAGCCGGGGGATTTTTTTTTTCCTGTCCCCCGGCTGGGTTTTTTTTCCCCGGTCCCGGCCGCTCTGTGAGGCGACGCTCGTCGCCTCGGTTTGGGCGCAGGGCGTCGCAGGGACGGGGTTTTCGCAGGCAGGGCCAGGTCGGAGGTCCCCGGGAACGGCGTTCCCGAGGAGCCAGGGGTCAAAGGCCGGTCGTGTTAGTCGTGTAGCGGGACGGGTTTGCAGTGAGGAGGGGGCGGATAGGGGGGTAGTTGAGGGTGCGGTGTGCTTAGACTGTGTCTGCCTGAGTGTAACTGTTTAATGTGCTGGCATTATTTTTTGTTGCAGGTCGAGCTGTTAGGGCAGAAATAAATATAGAATAAAAAACCCCAGCCGGGGGATTTTTTTTTTTCCTGTCCCCCGGCTGGGTTTTTTTTCCCCGGTCCCGGCCGCTCTGCGAGGCGACGTTCGTCGCCTCGGTTTGGGCGCAGGGCGTCGCAGGGACGGGGTTTTCGCAGGCAGGGCCAGGTCGGAGGTCCCCGGGAACGGCGTTCCCGAGGAGCCATGGGTCAAAGGCCGGTCGTGTTAGTCGTGTAGCGGGACGGGTTTGCCGAGAGGAGGGGGCGGTCAGCGGGGTAGTTGAGAGTGCTGTGTGCTTAGACTGTGTCTGGCTGAGCGTGACTGTTTAATGTGCAGTCATTATTTTTTGTTGCAGGTTGAGTAGTTAGGGCAGAAAGAAATATAGAATAAAAAACCCCAGCCGGGGGATTTTTTTTTTCCTGTCCCCCGGCTGGGTTTTTTTTCCCCGGTCCCGGCCGCTCTGCGAGGCGACGTTCGTCGCCTCAGTTTGGGCGCAGGGCGTCGCAGGGACGGGGTTTTCGCAGGCAGGGCCAGTTCGGAGGTCCCCGGGAACGGCGTTCCCGAGGAGCCATGGGTCAAAGGCCGGTCGTGTTAGTCGTGTAGCGGGACGGGTTTGCCGAGAGGAGGGGGTGGTCAGCGGGGTAGTTGAGCGTGCGGTGTGCTTAGACTGTGTCTGGCTGAGCGTGACTGTTTAATGTGCTGATATTATTTTTTTGTTGCAGGTCGAGTAGAGTTTGTTGAGTAGTTAGGGCAGAAAGAAATATAGAATAAAAAACCCCAGCCGGGGGATTTTTTTTTTTCCTGTCCCCCGGCTGGGTTTTTTTTCCCCGGTCCCGGCCGCTCTGCGAGGCGATGTTCGTCGCCTCAGTTCGGGCGCAGGGCGTCACAGGGACGGGGTTTTCGCAGGCAAGGCCAGGTCGGAGGTCCCCGGGAACGGCGTTCCCGAGGAGCCAGGGGTCAAAGGCCGGTCGTGTTAGTCGTGTAGCGGGACGGGTTTGCCGTGAGGAGGGGGCGGATAGGGGGGTAGTTGAGCGTGTGGTGTGCTTAGACTGTGTCTGCCTGAGCATAACTGTTTAATGTGCTGGCATTATTTTTTGTTGCAGGTCAAGCAGTTAGGGCAGAAAGAAATATAGAATAAAAAACCCCAGCCGGGGGATTTTTTTTTTCCTGTCCCCCGGCTGGGTTTTTTTTCCCCGGTCCCGGCCGCTCTGCGAGGCGACATTCGTCGCCTCGGTTTGGGCGCAGGGCATCGCAGGGACGGGGTTTTCGCAGGCAGGGCCAGGTCGGAGGTCCCCGGGAACGGCGTTCCCAAGGAGCCAGGGGTCAAAGGCCGGTCGTGTTAGTCGTGTAGCGGGACGCGTCTGCCGAGAGGAGGGGGCGGATAGGGGGGTAGTTGAGCGTGCGGTGTGCTTAGACTGCGTCTGCCTGAGTGTGACTGTTTAATGTGGAGGCATTATTTTTTTGTTGCAGGCCTAGTAGAGTTTGTTGAGTAGTTAGAGCAAAAAGAAATATAGAATAAAAAACCCCAGCCGGGGGATTTTTTTTTTTCCTGTCCCCCGGCTGGGTTTTTTTTCCCCGGTCCCGGCCGCTCTGCGAGGCGACGTTCGTCGCCTCGGTTTGGGCGCAGGGCGGCACAGGGACGGGGTTTTCGCAGGCAGGGTCAGGTCGGAGGTCCCCGGGAACGGCGTTCCCGAGGAGCCAGGGGTCAAAGGCCGGTCGTGTTAGTCATGTAGCGGGACGGGTTTGCTGAGAGGAGGGGGAGGTCAGCGGGGTAGTTGAGGGTGCGGTGTGCTTAGACTGTGTCTGCCTGAGCTTAACAGTGCAGGCATAATTTTTTTGTTGCAGGTTGAGTAGTTAGGGCAGAAATAAATATAGAATAAAAAACCCCAGCCGGGGGATTTTTTTTTTCCTGTCCCCCGGCTGGGTTTTTTTTCCCCGGTCCCGGCCGCTCTGCGAGGCGACGATCGTCGCCTCAGTTCGGGCGCAGGGCGTCGCAGGGACGGGGTTTTCGCAGGCAGGGCCAGCTCGGAGGTCCCAGGGAACGGCGTTCCGTGGCTTCATGTATGTTAAAGTAGTTTTGAAATCTGGTCAATGAAGGCATCATGCTGAGTGATAGATGTGATAATAGGATAAATGCTTTTAGAGGTAATGGTGGTAGGCAAAGCACTCATCAGGGCTTATGAACCCTATTATGTTTCATTAATGTAGTTTTGTGAAAATGTATTAGGTCTTTGTTAAGGTGTGTAAAATGTATGTTAAAGCTATGTTGTAATGAGGCTTGAGTGGAGGTGTAGTTGTAGTGTTGTTAATTCAACAGTTCTGTGTAATCAGCATGACAGGAAAGTCTAATTATTGATTGTAACTTGATTTGAGAAGCAGAAGCTGTTCTGTAATGTAGATGCAGTGAAGGTATAATTTGTTGGACAGGTTCCTGTGTGGTTTCCATAGAATGTTAATAAAGTTGTATTATGTGCGGTAGGCTGTTGTGTGGTTTTTATGGGTGTATAAGTTTGTCTATGCAGTACCTTTTTGTTTGTCTGTCTCTTTCCACAGGTGTTACTCTGTTGAACTCGGTATTTGTTAGACTATGTCACTGTTGGTTGTGGATGCGGAGTATGAGCTAGTGCAGGTCGGGGAGTGGGACTGTGTGTATGTGTCAGTTGTGGACATGGACATAGAGATGCAGGTTAGTGTGGCGTCTCTAGTGATGGACTGTATTTCTGGGTTCTTTTCTTGGTGTTCTTGTCTGAGGTAGTATGTTTCTGACTGTGTATTTCTCAGTGTGATAAACTAACTTTGTGTTTGTGGGTATTGGTTAGGTGGTAGTAAGCAGCAGTGGAACATGGCTGCTGTCTGGGATCAATGAATGGAAAAAGAAAACTAATGGTTTTAAGGAAATACTGCCAGCTAATTCCATCATGGTCTAGGCTGCACCACACTTATTCGTAGACAACAGTGTTATGACTCTATGGAGCAGAAAGACAGTACTACTCAACCACCTACCGAATATGACTGCACCCTGAGGTAAGGGTTTTGGCTTGCAGTCACGAGGGTGAGCACATATGGCTTAGAGATAGGGCAGATTGAATGGGATTCGGTTGTGAATGGGATTCGGATTTTAGGGTTTATGGATTTTAGGGTTTATGGATTTTAGGGTTTATGGATTTTAGGGTTTATGGATTTTAGGGTTTATGGATTTTAGGGTTTATGGATTTTAGGGTTTATGGATTTTAGGGTTTATGGATTTTAGGGTTTATGGATTTTAGGGTTTATGGATTTTAGGGTTTATGGATTTTAGGGTTTATGGATTTTAGGGTTTATGGATTTTAGGGTTTATGGATTTTAGGGTTTATGGATTTTAGGGTTTATGGATTTTAGGGTTTATGGATTTTAGGGTTTATGGATTTTAGGGTTTATGGATTTTAGGGTTTATGGATTTTAGGGTTTATGGATTTTAGGGTTTATGGATTTTAGGGTTTATGGATTTTAGGGTTTATGGATTTTAGGGTTTATGGATTTTAGGGTTTATGGATTTTAGGGTTTATGGATTTTAGGGTTTATGGATTTTAGGGTTTATGGATTTTAGGGTTTATGGATTTTAGGGTTTATGGATTTTAGGGTTTATGGATTTTAGGGTTTATGGATTTTAGGGTTTATGGATTTTAGGGTTTATGGATTTTAGGGTTTATGGATTTTAGGGTTTATGGATTTTAGGGTTTATGGATTTTAGGGTTTATGGATTTTAGGGTTTATGGATTTTAGGGTTTATGGATTTTAGGGTTTATGGATTTTAGGGTTTATGGATTTTAGGGTTTATGGATTTTAGGGTTTATGGATTTTAGGGTTTATGGATTTTAGGGTTTATGGATTAGGGTTAGGGTTAGGGTTAGGGTTAGGGTTAGGGTTAGGGTTAGGGTTAGGGTTAGGGTTAGGGTTAGGGTTAGGGTTAGGGTTAGGGTTAGGGTTAGGGTTAGGGTTAGGGTTAGGGTTAGGGTTAGGGTTAGGGTTAGGGTTAGGGTTAGGGTTAGGGTTAGGGTTAGGGTTAGGGTTAGGGTTAGGGTTAGGGTTAGGGTTAGGGTTAGGGTTAGGGTTAGGGTTAGGGTTAGGGTTAGGGTTAGGGTTAGGGTTAGGGTTAGGGTTAGGGTTAGGGTTAGGGTTAGGGTTAGGGTTAGGGTTAGGGTTAGGGTTAGGGTTAGGGTTAGGGTTAGGGTTAGGGTTAGGGTTAGGGTTAGGGTTAGGGTTAGGGTTAGGGTTAGGGTTAGGGTTAGGGTTAGGGTTAGGGTTAGGGTTAGGGTTAGGGTTAGGGTTAGGGTTAGGGTTAGGGTTAGGGTAGGGTTAGGGTTAGGGTTAGGGTTAGGGTTAGGGTTAGGGTTAGGGTTAGGGTTAGGGTTAGGGTTAGGGTTAGGGTTAGGGTTAGGGTTAGGGTTAGGGTTAGGGTTAGGGTTAGGGTTAGGGTTAGGGTTAGGGTTAGGGTTAGGGTTAGGGTTAGGGTTAGGGTTAGGGTTAGGGTTAGGGTTAGGGTTAGGGTTAGGGTTAGGGTTAGGGTTAGGGTTAGGGTTAGGGTTAGGGTTAGGGTTAGGGTTAGGGTTAGGGTTAGGGTTAGGGTTAGGGTTAGGGTTAGGGTTAGGGTTAGGGTTAGGGTTAGGGTTAGGGTTAGGGTTAGGGTTAGGGTTAGGGTTAGGGTTAGGGTTAGGGTTAGGGTTAGGGTTAGGGTTAGGGTTAGGGTTAGGGTTAGGGTTAGGGTTAGGGTTAGGGTTAGGGTTAGGGTTAGGGTTAGGGTTAGGGTTAGGGTTAGGGTTAGGGTTAGGGTTAGGGTTAGGGTTAGGGTTAGGGTTAGGGTTAGGGTTAGGGTTAGGGTTAGGGTTAGGGTTAGGGTTAGGGTTAGGGTTAGGGTTAGGGTTAGGGTTAGGGTTAGGGTTAGGGTTAGGGTTAGGGTTAGGGTTAGGGTTAGGGTTAGGGTTAGGGTTAGGGTTAGGGTTAGGGTTAGGGTTAGGGTTAGGGTTAGGGTTAGGGTTAGGGTTAGGGTTAGGGTTAGGGTTAGGGTTAGGGTTAGGGTTAGGGTTAGGGTTAGGGTTAGGGTTAGGGTTAGGGTTAGGGTTAGGGTTAGGGTTAGGGTTAGGGTTAGGTTAGGGTTAGGGTTAGGGTTAGGGTTAGGGTTAGGGTTAGGGTTAGGGTTAGGGTTAGGGTTAGGGTTAGGGTTAGGGTTAGGGTTAGGGTTAGGGTTAGGGTTAGGGTTAGGGTTAGGGTTAGGGTTAGGGTTAGGGTTAGGGTTAGGGTTAGGGTTAGGGTTAGGGTTAGGGTTAGGGTTAGGGTTAGGGTTAGGGTTAGGGTTAGGGTTAGGGTTAGGGTTAGGGTTAGGGTTAGGGTTAGGGTTAGGGTTAGGGTTAGGGTTAGGGTTAGGGTTAGGGTTAGGGTTAGGGTTAGGGTTAGGGTTAGGGTTAGGGTTAGGGTTAGGGTTAGGGTTAGGGTTAGGGTTAGGGTTAGGGTTAGGGTTAGGGTTAGGGTTAGGGTTAGGGTTAGGGTTAGGGTTAGGGTTAGGGTTAGGGTTAGGGTTAGGGTTAGGGTTAGGGTTAGGGTTAGGGTTAGGGTTAGGGTTAGGGTTAGGGTTAGGGTTAGGGTTAGGGTTAGGGTTAGGGTTAGGGTTAGGGTTAGGGTTAGGGTTAGGGTTAGGGTTAGGGTTAGGGTTAGGGTTAGGGTTAGGGTTAGGGTTAGGGTTAGGGTTAGGGTTAGGGTTAGGGTTAGGGTTAGGGTTAGGGTTAGGGTTAGGGTTAGGGTTAGGGTTAGGGTTAGGGTTAGGGTTAGGGTTAGGGTTAGGGTTAGGGTTAGGGTTAGGGTTAGGGTTAGGGTTAGGGTTAGGGTTAGGGTTAGGGTTAGGGTTAGGGTTAGGGTAGGGTTAGGGTTAGGGTTAGGGTTGGGTTAGGGTTAGGGTTAGGGTAGGGTTAGGGTTAGGGTTAGGGTTAGGGTTAGGGTTAGGGTTAGGGGTTAGGGTTAGGGTTAGGGTTAGGGTTAGGGTTAGGGTTAGGGTTAGGGTTAGGGTTAGGGTTAGGGTTAGGGTTAGGGTTAGGGTTAGGGTTAGGGTTAGGGTTTGGGTTGGGTTAGGGTTAGGGTTAGGGTTAGGGTTAGGGTTAGGGTTAGGGTTAGGGTTAGGGTTAGGGTTAGGGTAGGGTTAGGTGGGTGGAGGGGTAGGAGATAGTGTAGTTAAAGTTAAAGTTATAAAGTAAGTTAATTATTAAGTAGTTTACAGTTAAATTTAAAAGTTAAGTTAACAGTAAAGTTAAAGTTAAATTTCACGTTAAAGTTAAAGGTTAAAGATTACAAGTTATTAGTTCAGTTACAGTTAAAGTTACCGTTTAATAGTTCAAAGTTTAAAGTTAAAGTTAAAGTTTAAAGTTAGTAAAGTTATAGAGTAAAGTTAAAGTTAAAG